>NC_044926.1:24109531-24189835 GCF_003576645.1 Ipomoea triloba | reverse complement strand
TGCTGGTATTGAGTTTGAATCCTAATCAACTCATTCATGTGGTAATCAGTCTGTTTTTGTGCTTCATTGAAGATTTGATGAAGCCTGAGCAGGCAAGCTGTTACATGAAGACGACTATCTTTTGCTAGATAAATGGCACTCAACTCCATCTCAATCCTTTCTTCTGCTTTAAAAGATGTATCTCTGATTTGTGCCTCTAAATCTTTCATCACCCTCACCCTCACCCTCGCATCATCATAGGGGATCTCAGATTTCTCAAGACTTTGTTGCAGCAAGCCCAGATTTTGATGGAGAGAAACTATCTTTTGTTTCACTTCAGCCATCTCCTTGAGGCGAGAAGTCAAAAGTATAGTATCCCAAGCAAGCTGCTGCTTTCCATAAAGCCGGGGGAGACAAGCCTTTATACGAAGACGCTTTGATGACGCTTCTTCGTCCAACTCCATCTCTCTCATCCGAGCCTCAAGAATTTGTTGCAGCACGCCAAGATTTTCATTTCTGATCTGTGCTTCTAAATCTGCAAGCTGCTGCAGCTTTTCACTTTTAATCTTCTTCTTGGGGTAATAATCACTTGAAGAAGACGCTTCGTCCTCTCTCATCTCAGCCTCTGCATCCTCTCCATCTTTCATCGCCTCGGCATCATCATTGCCAATCTCAAGAATTTGGTGCAGCAAGCCAAGATTTTCATTGCTATCTCTAATCTGTGCCTCTAAATCTTCAAGAGGCAAGCCTGGTTGTGATTGCAAGAAATGAAGAGAAAGTGTTTCCATAAGCGAAGTTACAGCAGCGTAAGCTATTTGTGCCGGTCGATCAGAGCAGAATTGAACAGAGAAGAATTACATAGATCGATCTGATTTTGCTGGTCAACGGGGCTAGAGTTTAAATAAACGTGATTTTAAAATTAGCGGTAAGTTGCCCGAGCCCGTTTACTAGCTGGAAATTTTCTCCAATTTTCTGGAAATTTAGAAAACTGGAAAACAAAAAACAGAAAACATGTTTACTAGCACAGTTTTTCATTTTGAAAACATGAAATAATTTTCCAGTTTTCTAGAAAACTGAAACACTATAAAAAACTGTTTTCTAAATGAAATACAGAATCAACTATCATCTATTCCACTATATGTTACTATAACCACATTCCCACCATTATCTACTTACATATTTATTCATTACTATGATTACATTTATTATCATCTTCTTTTACTTATCATCATCTTCTATTTTTCTACTTGCATTACTTATTTAAACATAACTTATTTGATTATGCTTAAAATTATACATCATTCATATTATCAAAATTAAAAATTGAAATCTATACCACGTTTTATATTTGGATTGAACTCGATTGATTATTGGTTTGGATATTTTTAATTATGTTATATCGGATACAAGTTTGGTCCAGATATCGAATTTCAAAATTTCACATATATTACTATATTAGAATTCAAAATAAAAATTATATATTATATACATGTCATTCAAATGAATATATCCAAACATATTTTAAATATTAGCTCAAAAAATATTAATATTATCTAAACTAAATTTTATGTGAACTTAATAAGTTATTGGTTCAAATATATTTTTATTTATGTTATATACAGATATAAATTTGGTTCGGATATCAAATGTAAATTTTTTACACATTGGACTTAAAAGTAAAAAATATATTTATCCTATTTAAACCAAATATATTTTAAAATATTTTAAATATAAGGTCTAAAAATCACTCGAAATTAAACTTATTGTTAATTATATAACGTTAATCTAAAAAAATAAATTTGAAAAAATAAGTGTTAGTAAACGAGTTTTCTAAACAGAAAACAGAGAATGGAAAACAGAGAATGAAAACTGAAAAATTAGAAAACAGAAAACAATTTTCTGTTACAACTTTTAGTCCCTAAATTATAAGACAAGCACAAGTGTAGTTTTTAATTATCATAATTTATAAATTTCGCTCTTAATTAGTACTGAAAATGATTTAATTCGTGGTTCAAAAATATATTAGAAACTAAAATTGTAACTTTTATAAACGACTCTTTAGAAAGACAAAAATAGTCACTTTTGTATCTCTACTTGAGACACAAAATTACAAGTCATGATAATTGCGATTTTTCCTTATTACTGTATTTTTAATATTCCTAAGAAGCAATATGCACGTCTGTATTTAGCAAAGAAATATATTGGCCCTGTTTGGTAAATAGTTGTTAGCTAATTGGGTTATAGTGTATGACTAGTTGGTAACATTAGCTGATTGTAGAAAGATGTTTGGTAAATTAGCTGATAGCTGTTTGGTATAATTTCTTTTCTCAAAAAGCTAATTGAAAAAGTTACTTTGAGTAGCCTTTTAAATTTTAGCATTTTGGAGTTACAAAAAGTTGATTAACCAAACACTTATATTGATTTTTTAACTAAGTCAAACAACTAATAGTGGTCAAATAAACCAAAATTGACTAATAAGCTAATTATTTTACTAAAAAGGGTCATTATCATTGGGAACTTGAAGCAACACGCATAGTCTACATTTACTAATATTATATTTAGTGCAGGGCCGTTCCAATCAAGAGAGGGGTCTTGTGCTATATTCATATTTGGACACTCTTTATATTGATATAATTGTTTAAAAATTGTCAAAAACATAAAATATTAAAAAATAATACATATAATATTTTACTTAAAAATTAACATGCGCTAGTCATGCTTAGATGCAAAATCATCCACCAAACTTTTAATATCAACTTTTTCCAAAATCTCATTTTCAATTGCAATTAAAGATAATCCATTGACTCTCTCTTACAACTAAAAGATACTTGATCGCAAGTAAAATTCAATAATTTTAACACTGAAAAACTTCTTTAATTTCTATAGAGACAAGAGTAATTGAAATAGTCAATTATTCTTTTCTTTTTACCATCTCGAACCCAGATATATATTTTCTAGAAAATATAATTATTAAATTCTATTAATACAAAAAAAAATTATATAAAATTGTAGATATGAAAATCATATTGATGTTGTTGAATAAATAGTTAAAAATAAATAAAACATATCAAATTATGTATTACCGTAATTCATTGATATTTTGCAATTTTATTGTTTGAGACTTCAAGAATTGAAGAGATCCCAAAGTTAAAATTGCAGACTTGTTTGAAAACCAAAACTGGCAACAAATTGTTAACTGTCTTCCGATCTTCGAACTTGCCAAATAACTTGCCTTTACGTACATATGCTAAGGTTATGAATTTATTTCAATTTATCTCCTTCCCATTGTACCCTTCCCTAATCATACCCAAATTGCGCAGCCAAATTCTAATCACTCTCAATTTGACTTGCCTAATTCTAATCATACTTAAATTACCAACTTTTATCCTTGTTTATATTCGATGTTTTCAAGTAATTTGGTCCCAATTTTAAGGTAAAATTTTTACAAAAAAAATCTTACTATATCTAATATATATATATATATATACTTTTTTTTTACAGTTAGGCCGCCAAATTTCGGGGCTCAGTGCCGTGACCCTGGAGAGACGTGTCCAGGATCGCCCCTGATTCAGGGTAATAGTTTACTAGATGCAAATTCCAATAACTTTGAGCAGTTAATATATTGTTTGTTGTGTTGACTACATTTACTTAAAATTTTTAAATTTAAGATTTGTGTATACCAAAGTTACTTTGCACTCTAAGCTTTTATGTGTCTTTTGCGTATAAATACTCACAAATTAGGTTAAGTCTTTGTGACTTTTTGGTATAGCTCTCTTTATATCGTCATTGTATTTTTTAAGTTTGACAAGTGATGAGTTTATGGTCTTTTATTATTTAATCCCAAGACTAATTCAGTATAAAGCAAAATTTGGTCCCTCAATTGTTTCACAACTTTCAATGTAGTACCTAGTTTTCAATTTAAATCAATTTGATCTTCGAATTGTATAAAATTTTATCAATTAAATTCTTTAGGTATTATTCCGTCATTAAGCCCTTTATGACCCCATTTTTTAGTGGGCATTTAGTCTTTTCACATCACCTTCATCTAATATATATATATATATATCTAAAAACATAATAAATCTCAATCAAGGTTATATCTTTGATTTATGTCTCTCTTTTTTTATGCTAATAAATGTATACATTTTGCTTTAAATGTTGTACACTTCAATGTTATTAGACAAAAATGTCCCTACTACATTCTTGTTATACAAAACTACCCTTACACTGTTATAACACCGTTAATTTTAACTCCATCATTATTACCATACACCTATATCTATCATATCTTTTTCCAACTCTTTAATTATTATTTTATTAAAATCATTATATAATTAATTTAATGGTTGATTATATTTTAATTAAATTTCTATTAATGGTAAATCATATATGTGTGTATAAAATACATATATTATTTGTGTATATATAATTTGAATTATAAATTTTAATTATTTTTATTTATTAATTTTTTAATATTAGGCATGAGTTTTCGCGCATCGCGTACTAGTACACTAATAAGAGCCAATAAAGTTAGCCATACAATAAGAACTAAAAGAATGTTTGTCCAATTATTTGTTGAAATGAATGGTTCGGATTATTTAGTTTTAGTATTTTTTTTTCATACTTTACACTCTATTATATTATTTTCTTCCCTTAAACAACCTCGCATTCTGTTAGTATAAACTTTAGTAACCGAATATTCCATTAACTATTTATTATTCTTAACTTACTCATTAATTTTTACAAAAAAATGTCTTAGGTTCGAACCACATCTCAATCATAGTTGGCATAAATGTTAAACATATACTACGAATATGTTAGAGTGTATTAAAAAACAATAAAAATTTTACATAAATTTTGGTCAAATAAGTAGCCCGACTAAATACATAACATTCAAAGTTGAACATCACAGATTATAAATAATAAACCTTAAAAACCATTTTCTTGCATTAAAAAAAATAAATTTAGGTTAAGATTTTTTTTCCTTTTATTAATTTTTTTTATTTAGAACAAAATTCAATATTTCAATTATGCTTTTGCATTATTGGGAATGATTTACGTCAAATATTATGGTATTAATATTTTTTGTCTGTATTTCTAGAATGACATAATTGTCAATTATTTTACAAATATTGTACTATAGAGTATTATTTTTTTATCGGATAAAATTGTTCTTACATCATTGTCAAACCTGCGCGACCTAACTACAAAGTTGTTGATTTGAAATACATTCACCCCTCGACTCTAAACGGTAGGACCATTGTCCAAAGAATTGACAAATTAGGATGAGGTTCGAACCAAAAACTTTCTTTATGGAAATCATTGAGTAAGTTAAGAATAATAAATAGTTAGCGAAATATTACGTTACTAAAATTTATACTGGCGGAATGCGGGGTATTTAGAAAAAGTAAATAATATAATAGGGGGTAAAGTAGAAAATAAAATGATAAATAGGGCAAAGGGTCAAATAGACTATCAAACCTTACTTAAAAAGTCAATTAGGTATCTAAACTTTAAAGTTACAATTAGACCCATTAACATCTTATTTTGGAGTTCTCAAAAAAAAAAAAAAATCTTATTTTGGAGCAATAAAGCCCAAAAATATGTTAGTGACCTGTGACCTGCTACAGGTCACTTGAAATCTAGCATCATTTCTGATAAAAACATCGATCGCAAGCGATCGGTTCTTTGCCGCGCCTTCTCCTACGACAGTTGTGGTCGCCTCCCTGGGGGAGGTGAAGTTTTGGTCGCCTCCTCCGGATCACAACTGTCGTCGGAGAAGGCACCGACGACGAGCCGGTCGTCGGAAGTGGTATTTTGGTCGAAAAAATTGCTAGATTCCAAGTGATTTGCTATTACAGGTCACTAACTTGTTTTTGGATTTTATTGCTCCAAAATAAAATGTTAATGGGTTCAATTGCAACTTTAAAAGGTTTAGATACCTTTTGACTTTTCAGGTAAAGTTTGAAGACCTATCTGACCATTTTCCCTAAAAAAAAATACTAAATCAAAATCATATGAACCATTAATTTTATCAAACAATTGACCAACATTTTGTAGTTCCCATTATAGGCTTAACTTTGTTGCCTCTTATTATATTAGTGTGTGTGTGTGTGTGTATAGTTGTGTTGTTGTTTGGTTATTATTTGTGAACATAAATTATTTTTTGTTCACGAAAGATGTGTGACCATGATCATGTGCATGTGTTTGGTTATTAAGCGCTCACAAACGTTAATTAACGCTAATGAACTTTTAACAAACGAACATTAACACGATGTTCAAAAACCTAAAATGAAAACGAACATGAACACTCTAAAAATCTGAGCAAACGAACACGGACAACATCCGTTCTTTTATGTTTGGTTTGTTAACAACCCTACATTCTGTACCTGTGGTTAATCGTTTCTGTACCTGTAAACAAATCGAATACACATCACATGGTAATTATAGACATATATAACATAATAATTACATAGACATAAATTATTAAATATAGGAAGATTATCTTTCGACCAGGGTCCACAATGCAAATTAAACTCTAGTCTATGATATAATTTGCATATACTTCCGGACTAAAAAGAAAGAAATCCCACAAAGCCACGGGTTCAAATCCTTGCCCCTTAGTTTGAGCCAGTCAATTATGAATAAATTAAATTGATTACTTCCTTGTAGTTCTTTACTAACTAGGTCACAAGGCGGGATTTACGTATACGCAAAACGATTGTGAGGTTTCCCTCGTCATCCAAAAAAAAGAAATCATTTTCTCTACACATGGATTTATTTATTTATCATTGGATTGTGTTGGAGCAAAACTCTAAAGTCCAATAACTCATTATTGTCATCAGTTGAAGCCCAGCCATTTCTTCAGTTCGAGCCCGCGGCCCACCTAGGGTAAAATCAGGTGTACTTTCAGACTTTCATGGTGGAAATGGCACTGCTGTGGAGACCGTCAGCTGAGATTTCACCTTCCTCCCTTTTCAGCTACAGAGTCTCCGTCGGCAAGTCCCGTCTGGACCTTGGAAGAACCCATTCGAAGCGTCCTTCTCCAGTTTCCATGTCGTAATTGTGCTTCCTTAGTCCCTCTACAATCGCGTCTGCCGTAACGCCCTCCGTCTCCGACGGGAACTCCGGCGAATTTCCGGATGTTTGCTACTGTGCGTCGCGTGCATTGTGCGTTTAAGGCCTGTCACCAGAGCTCACTTCTTTCCATATCAAACACATCTCCTCTGTACATTCTTTCCCTTCTCTACAAATCCCGACTTTCACATTTCGCCTCCTTCTCTTCTGACAGCTCAGTTCACTGCTCAACATCGCATTTTTCTGATAGAAATTTTGATTTTATTGAACAGTTTTCCCCTTTCAAAAATTTGTCAAACACTGAAAATTATACTGTAATTACTTCAAATGAGAGGCGTAGAATCCTTGTAGGGTTATCGAAAATAATCAAACAAGAAAATGCGTATCTTTTGAATGCATTTTCTAGTCAGTTTTGCCCATATTATCTTGCAGAAATTATGAAATCATTCGATAACCGGGGAGTTGCAGTTTCGTTCTTCAAATATGTGTTTCAAGATTACTCACAGGGTATGGTGCAATCAGGCTGCATTGCTGCGCATCTATTGGCTGCTATGGAAATGAGATTGATGGCACAGGATGTGCTTTCTTGGATAGTTAGGAGGATTGGGAAATGCAGGAGTGATGAAGTTGTGGAATTCATGTGGGGAGAGCATAATTTATATGAGTCAGATTATTCAGTACTCGATTCATTAATGCGGGCATTTTTGAGTGCAGAAATGATCCCTGGAGCTTTGAAGATTTTGAGTATGATGAGGGAGGCTGGAGCACAGCCAAGTTTGTCAGCAGTAAGCATTCTGTTTAAATTATTGCTTAGGTTCAGAGATTGCGGTAGTGTGTGGAAGTTGTTTCGTGATATGTTGCATAAAGGGCCTTGTCCTAACCTTTATGTATATAATGTGATGATTCTTGGGTTTTGTAAAAGTGGGTGTCTTCAAATTGGAGAGAGTTTGCTACATTTAATGAGAAAGTTTGGATGTGAACCAGATGCCATAACTTACAACATTTTGATAAATGCTTACTGTATGAAGGGTTGGACTTCTGATGCATTGAATTGGGTGCATTTGATGATTGAACACGGGTGTAATCCTAGCAGCATTACTTTTGGTACTATTGTCAATGCTTTGTGTAAGGAGGGCAACATTATTGAAGCAAGGAAAATCTTTGATGGAATGCAAGAAATTGGTGTCTCTGCAAACACTGAAATATATAATGCCTTGATGGATGGCTATGTTAAAGCAAGGGAAATTGATCAAGCAAATGCTCTTTTTGAAGAAATGATAAAGAAAGGAGTTGTTCCAGATGGTATAACTGTCAACACTTTGGTGGCAGGGTACTACAAGTATAGGAGGGAAGAGCATGCAGACAGACTGTTAAAAGATCTAACTATGATGGAACTAATTCCAGATTGTTCATTAACTGATGTATACATTGCTGGATTGTGTTGGGCTGAAAGGTTGGATGAGGCTGTAGAACTGTTGCATACTATGCTTGAAAAGGGAATACCTCTTAGTGTAATTGCATTTAATTCCATTATTGCTGCTTATAGCAGAGTGGGATTAGAAGACAATGCATTTGAGATTTATAATATTATGGTAAAATTTGGTCAAACACCTTCAGCTTCCACATGCGCTTCTCTACTTATGTGCTTGTGTACCACAGGGAGGCTGCATGAAGCTAAGGAACTAATGACCAAGATGATTGCAATGGACTTCCCTATCAGCAGAATCTCCTTCACTGTTCTGTTAGATGGGTATTTCAAGAAAGGGGACACAACTGGAGCTCAAATTCTGTGGGAGGAGATGGCAAGGATTGGTATGGCTCCTGATGCTGTTGCTTTTTCTGCATTCATTGATGGACTATGTAAAACAGGATTTGTTGAAGGAGCATATAATGCATTTCTGGAAATGACAAGGAAGGGACTTGTGCCAAATAATTTTGTATACAACTCTCTAATTGCTGGTTTTTGTAACAGTGGAAAATTGAATGAAGCTCAGATATTGGAGAAGGAGATGAAACAGAGGGGTCTTTTCCCAGATGCCTTTACAATTAACATCATTATTAAAGGGTTATGTAAACAGGGAAGGATGCAATCAGCCATAGACACTTACATTGAGATGCAACAAAGTGGAGTAAAACCAGATATTGTTACTTACAATACTTTGATTGATGGATTTATCAAAGCATTTGACATGGCTAATGCTGATAACTTAGTGAGTAAATTGTTTGCTAGTGGATGGGAACCGGATATTACTACCTACAACATAAGGCTTCATGGTTTTTGTACTAGTAGGAAGATCAATCGAGCTGTCATGATGTTGGATGAACTCATCTCAGCTGGGTTAGTTCCAAATACAGTTACATACAACACTATGATGAGTGGTGCTTGCAACGATATACTGGACCGTGCTATGATTTTGGCTGCAAAGTTGGTTAAGATGGCATTTATCCCTAATATTGTCACCGCTAACTTACTATTATCTCAACTTTGCAAGCAAGGGCTCCCACAGAGAGCTTTGATGTGGGGCCAGAAGTTGAGCCAGATTGGTATAGAGTTTGATGAAATAACATATAAAATATTGGATAGAGCATTTTTTGAGATACAAGATTATACTGATTGTACTAAAGGAATGACAGAAAAGAGTCTGTTCCTAGACATTCTCATGTACATTACTTGTGACTATTTGTATAGAAACAGGGCCAATTATGATAGAAGTGATTATAATTTTGAGATAGTTGATGGACCTGGCGGGTCCTTAAAGCTGGTGAATAGGGTAAGTTTGTAATAATATTGAAAGTCTGAGAATCAATGGTGTGGAAATTTGTTGAGATCCATCCAGAAAATTGCTCTGGATCAAAAGCAAAAAGGGGGATATGTCCTTGGAGAAGGAAGGTGCAGTCTCCACACCAGTGTCAACTTTGAGCATCAGAGGTATTTTCTATAATTCATTAATTCCTGTATACAAATGTTTTTTGTCTGTTTGTTTGTTTGTTTGTTTGTTCTTGATTTACAACTATTGTTCTTTCAGTGTTTGCAATTTTTAAATTAGATTTGGTTTTTCCCAGTTTGGCCCTTGAGCAGGCTCTACAAGTGTAGTATTGATTGAAGCTGTGATGCTGATGTGGAAGTTTGCCAAACTGGCACAATTTTGAGGTAAGTGTCCTTGCGAATATTTATCTTCAGTTACGATGAATATGCATGTGATATTTGTGAGATCTTTCATGACTTTTTATGTTTCAAATACTAGCATAATGTTGACATTGCAATACTGGTTGAAGTCGTTTTCAGCAATTGCCGCATTATTCATCACAAGAAAAGATAATGGTCTGACTCTATGTTGCACAAAAACCCTTAAGGATTAGCATTTTCATGTTTTGAAAACATTTCCACTACATTTACGGAAGCTTCATAAAATGTTTCAAAGCCATTTCCCTAATTTTAAAAATTTTAAAAATGCTTTTTCTGGAAAGGAACTAGTAAACCATTCATATTTATGCATATTTAAAGAAAAAATATTTGTAAATACACACTTATATTTTTATATTTGTACTTCCCTCACCTGTTCAGTGTCTTGCGATTCCTATTTTCTTGTTTCCTGTATCTGTGCAACATGGATCTGACTTTATGCTCTTAGGCAGTTATCCTTCTTTTTCTGTTTGAAGCAACTTCATCACAAATGATGTGAAGGTATATATTCAGCAACAGCGTTGAAGTGCTGAAGCTTCTTGTAAAATATCTTTAAAAATTTAAATAAAGTATCCATTATTACCTAGTAGACCATACAAGTTATATTATTGAATGGTAGAGAGGATGTGGTCAGATCATTACTCATTAGGACTTTGTGGCATAATTACAGTGATTCTACATTCCCTTTACATATCCAATTAACCAATGCATTTATATGATGTTGTTAGGGCAGGTGGTGCTCCCCCTTAACTTGTTAGATATGAGGTGGTTTGGTTATTAGCTATGTGTTGAGTTTTGCTACCCATTCAGGGCATTTGTTTTAGCTATAAGGAAGTTTTGTTAAGGCATTATGCCTCTTACTTGGGGTCACTTTAGGGCCTATGTAAGACGTTGGTTTTTCAGGATATAAAAGTCATTTGTTCTTAAAAAAAAAATGATGTTGTTAGTGCAGGCATTTGGTTTGTTTAATTTTATAATATGCAATATTATTTTTCATGTAATCTGTGGACAAAGTTTGTAGTGTGACATTGGTAATGTTGTTCTGAACTATGTTCTAGCATTCTCAGTGGTCATATAGATAGAAAGGTAGTATAATTTTTGTATATGACTTGGAAGCTTTTCTTCTTTGAAATTCTTTTCCAGGGGGTGGGGTGTTAATTGGTGAGTCACCTGATATTTTAAAGATTGTATAAAAAGTTTTATTGCCCTTGATCACCATACTTGATTTTTCTCTATGTAAAAATTCATATGTTTGTGTTTATTCCATGGACAATTTTCCCTTCATTACATTATTAAACTTTTCCTGTCTTTCCAAAAAAAAAGGGGGCTTCCATGACTGGAATGGCTAGGAACATGATGTATATGATGCTGTAAGGTTTTTACATTTTCCATTCATCTGTCTTACTTCTAGCGATCAAAATCCTTAATTGCTGTGAATAATTTCTTCTAGGAAATGAGACTAGTTAACCTAAGTAAAGGAGTAGTTGAAGATCTTTGGTCTGGATCATATGCCTGTGCTGAACTTTATCACAGAGGAGCAGTCATTGAAATTTATAGAATGAGCCAAAGATAGAAAGACCCTGACATGCAAGTGATATGAAAATAATGTTTCTAAACTTAAATTTCAAATTTCATTTCTTTTATATAAAACTCTGAACCGAGAGAGATATTATAATTGTTAATTCTCTTTCTGATGTTCTCAGGTGGATGATTTTGATGCTTTCAAGGAGAGAATACTGGGATCCATAGAGAAGAAGCCACTCCCTTTTGCTGACAACTCGGGTGCTGGTATTGCTCTAGGATTGCTTCCACTTGCATCTTCATGGGAGCTTCTTTAGTGTGGAACTGAAGTAAGATGAAGACTACAAAAGAGGAAGACCAATGGGAACTAGTACACTCCCTCTCCCCTAACACTGCAACTTTGGTACGGCCAGAAAATTTGTGACAACCGATCAATTTGAGGTGGTGCCATCGTTAGACCTCCACCTGTCAATAAGTGTAAGACTACTAAAACCAGCTGCATATGGAGCTTACAGGACTATAAGTTGGATACGGTGAAGTGGCAGGCAGCAGAGTAAATCCAGGTGGCGGTGATGGAGAAAGTGTACATAGAGCGATAGAGGGAGCTGACAAGGGGAGAGATAGAGATGGCCCACTCAGGCGCGTGCTATGTTGGAAGTTGAAAACGCCCAGAGACTGCATGTCTAGTTTCCAAATATACACGGTATTCACTATGTTTTTGTCAGGGAATCTTCATTCATCAAATTATTAAACAGCACAAATGTCATGTTCTATTTATGAAAGGTTTCAAAGGTTACATTAACATAACTTGGCGTACACAATTTTTTGGTCCCCACATAAACAAAAACTAATACATATGATTTTGCTCGTACTTGGTAATGACTCAAACCTTGCAGCCTATATCCTATTGCAAGCTATGAACAATCACCAACCAAACTAACCCCCTCTTGTCTCGGCATAGACATTAATCCAGCCATGTGAGGAGGCGTGGTGCTATGTTGAGGCTGTTGGCTGTTCGTTGGTGAGTCTTAGGAGATGACCATATCGGGATTTCCTTTTCATTACTCCAGGTATCCATTTTCTTTTCTGACAATTATTCCCCATCTCTGATCTGTCTTCTGATACTTGTCACTGCAATGTATGTTCTGTGCCAACTTTAGAAACTTATGCTTAAACTTGTTTACTTTGCTATTGTTCTAAAGATTGTGATATACTTGCACTCGAGGCGGGACGATCTAGTCTGACATGACAATAGCTAATTTAGATAGACATTGTTGCCCCTCCATTACCTACTACTGCTAATGGTCTGCTCCACTTGTGAGTGGCTGAGTGCAATAATCATAGTCCATTGTTGAATGTGGTGCAGGTACTTTTCAACTTACAACTGCCATGAGAAAACTTCCAACACTGCCATTCCAAATTTGTTGTTGTATTGCATGCGTATGTATGTATGTGTGTGCCCGCGTGCGCTTGTTGTAATTTTCTACGACATTGTTGTTTTTGTAGCAGAGCTAATGTTTCAACTACTACCTTTTCCATGCACAATGTTGTATAGCATAATACACACATATACTCAATTGTACTACATAAAATTGTCATTTTGTGAACCAAACAAGCTTTAATGATTCAAGTTCAATGAGAGCATTCTTCTCTTCGGCTGGTGCATAGGAAAGTAACTATGGCTTTCTCTCTGCTAAGCTTTGCATATTTATGCATATAATGTATCATGCAATTGCTAGTCGATCTAAAATTACGAGGTACATTGTAAATTTTATTCATTTAATACTATTTCACCATTTCGATTGAGTGTGTGTGTGTAAATATATAATCAACTTCAAATGAGAAAACTTATGGACTAATAATCTAATATCATTTGTCCATCTAGGATGATTAATGACTAAAAATTAAGAAAAAAAAATGAGAAAACGTAGTGGCATTTCTAGCCCTTCATCATTTTAGATGGACTACTAGTTTTTACATGTTGCACTTATAAGGGCAAATATAGCATTTTAATGAAAAATGTAATACTTTTACATCAAAATGTAAAAGTGTTACATTTTTTGCAAAAATATTACTCTATCCGTCCCATTTTATGTGTCTGGTTAGGTTAACGAGGCTTGACTGAAGTTATTTTTAATCCAATTTTTTATAATATTAAGTTTAGTATTAATATACAAAATTTATATATTTAGAAACTACACAAAAAGTACTATTAAACATAAAAAATCAAATTTAAAAATAAGTAAAAAATACTAAAGAAAATAAACAAAGAAGAAAGAATTGGTTTGACCAACGAATAATAAGTAGGATAGATAAAATGGGACAGAGGGAGTACATTTCTTCATATAAGTAATAAACATTTTATTCCTAATTTAGTATTACATTTGGTAGTATAAGTATTATATTTCATATTGATTCGACCTGATTTAGTATTACATTTGGTAGTATAAGTATTATATTTCATATTGATTCGACTTGATGAAAAAAGATTCGTGAGACAATTTCACACAAATTTTTGTCTTATTGTACTAGTATTTTCTATGCGCGATATGCAAAAATTGATACTCAATATTAGTAGTCTATATTAAAATCTTAGATTTATTTAGATTTTAGATATTTATATTATTGTATAATAATAATAATAATAATAATAATAATTATTATTATTATTATTATTATTATTATTATTATTATTATTATTATTATTATGTAAACTATTTTTATAAATTTGCTATTTATATTTTAGAAAATAACTTATATAGTAGTCCAATATATAATATCTATATATTAATATATTATTACCATTGAAGAAGATAAGAAATTATATGGTTGATACATGTGCATTATAACAATAGTTTGAAAAGATAATTGAAGTTATAATGGTAGGAGTATTTTTTACCAAAATATTGTATAATACAACTTTTAAAGCATAATGTATAAAAAGTAATGAAAAAAATGGACATAAATAAAAGGTATAACTTTCATTAGATATACTTATTAGTTTTTAGATTAGATTCACTTTTTTTTTTGTTTATTTTGTTTTATTTAGTCACGGAATGGACTCTTTTAATTTAAACTTGAAGTGAATTGGTCAATTCACAAGTGGAATTTATATATTGCTTTAGTGATTGATAATAAATTCTTAACTAAAAAATTTATAATAAAAAAGTTACACCATTTAACTCATAAATAATTATTGTTATAGCACATTGCTATTGGTTTTCATGATTACTAATGAAGAAAAGCCAAAATTTTACTAATTAAAATGCTAGTCAAACAAAAAAACTCAAAAGTAGGCATCCTTGTCCATATAATATACTTAATAATTAGATAAAAAGTGATTTTACAACTCATAATACCCACTTTTATGATAATTAAAAACACTACTTAAGGACAATTCCTTAATGATTAGATGTGCAAGGTTTTGTGTATGTTTCCTTTTTAATATTTGTAAACAAATTAACAAAAATAGACACTTTTTGTATGAGCACAATTCAAGTCGAATCTGAATTAGTTACATAGTGATATGGATACCAAATATTGTATGAAAAAAGAGTATTTTTTTTAATTTCTCAATTATAACAGCAAAATGGATTTGATTTTTAACTTTAGAGCTTGGTTAAAAGTCATTAGGATTTTTTTTTTTTTTGTGTGTTAGTAAAGACTTATAAACTAAATCTATACTAAGTATGAGCATTAAATTTAAAGAACTAAATTTATATCATAATAATCACTAAAAGGCTAAGACGCTGTTTAGTAACATAGTTAGCCTATCAGTCAATTTTGGCTTATTCAACCACTATTAACTATTTGACTTGGTTAAAAGCCAATACGAGCACTTGCTTAATTAATTAACTTTTTGTAATAACTGTCAAAAGCTTTGTGGTCGAGCAGCATAGCTGTGCCAGAGGTCTCAGTTCAAATCCCAGTGTGGTTGTATCATTGTCACTGAGTCAAAAATACTAAAAAACATTTTGCAAAAAAGTCATTTTACATGTATCAGTTATCAGCTAACATTATTTACCAAACACCGTGTAAAAGTATATATCATTTCCACCTAACAAAGACTCAATAAAGTGAGCTTGGATTTCATGGATCCATCAAATAAACTTTGCCAGCTTAAAGTTTAAACCCCTTTTTTCCCTTTCGGCAAAGCATACCCTCACGCTGCCTGCAGCACACATATGTATATTTTGATTTGGAGAACTTTTTGTTTACATTATATATATTTTAGAAAAATTAAAAGAAAAAATATTTCCCATTAATTACATATTTCAAAAGCAAGTGGCCAAGTGCATGCTTTGACGTTGTCTGATAATTACTGCCAGTTTGAGTCTCCATAGAACTGTCACATTCAACCAGCGAAAAAGAATACTAGATTTTACATGGTTCACCAATAATTTATTTATGTTTACACTTGTGTTTGTCTTTCCCCGAAAGGACTAAACGCCAGATTTGAACTCGAGACATCTGATTAAGTTGAAAAAAATTTCTTTATGAGTAATCTCTCATGTATTTTAAGAGTTACATGAAATAGAATGGTGTCCGGTCTTCACTACCCTCCGCCCAATAATTCTCCTCCCAACACCTGCCTCTGGCGGATTAAACATTTATCACTACGCCAAAAGTTATAGCTCGTAATGCGTAACTTTATTTCCTTATACTACTACATTTTCGAGAGGGTGTTAGGCCTCTGTCCAACAAGTCCCTAGCCACCACATGTTAGACTCGACTCTTTACCGGCCTCCGCCTAATAGACAATTTTATATTTTTCTAAAAAAAAAAAAAGGAAATTAAGAGAGCATAGAGAATATAATAACAAAAAATATTGAGTAACAAACAAGAACATAATATTTACATGATTAACGACCCTCTTTTCGATGCTACGGGAGGCGGCACTTTAAACAATATTATTTTTGAGTGCAAAAGTTGGATGAAAAGGAGCTGGAATGTTAAATGTTGTCATGTTTTACGAGAACAAAACCAAGTCGCGGACTGGTTGGCGAGAAATCAAGGAGCTGATACCAATTTGGTTTTGCTAAACCAGTGCCCAAATGCTATTCTTGATGAGTTTGTCCGTAGAGATCGTATTGGGAGTCCGGTCGCCCGTGGCGACTGATTTTGTTGTTCTGCCTTCTGGGGCGTCGCCCTTCCCTTTGTTCCAAAAAAAAAAAAATATTTACATGATAACCTAATTGCTCTTAAGAAAAACTTGTGGGGAGAAAGGAAACTAATTATACTAAAGTATGTAGTAGATTAGACGATGGAATGACTTAGCATTAGGGGCATTTATGGAGGTTGTAAGATCATACACTTAGTCAAACATGGATATATGATTTAGGAAAATAATAGATGCACTTCCGTGGAGTATAACTCCATGATGGATTATTTAATTAACTCGGTGATCCGAATTAATAAATCCGATAAATAAAGAATAAGGATAATACGGTAAATAACAAATGGTAAAGACAAGGAATATATGTCACGGAGACAAATCTTGTACTAATGAATGTTGTAAGACGATTACAAGTGAATGAATTGGTTGAATGATGTAATAATAATGAGCTAATTTATACTAAGACTTCCTCCTAATCGCCCCCATGAGAATAGGGCGGGCAGTTGGATCTTCTTTGACTGCGTCCACGCTTGTAGCACACAAGGCCGAGGTTGTCCCAAGTCGAGGCCGCCATCCGGGTTGTCTTTGCTTCTTCTTTAGTCAGTTTGCCCTGGATCCATCTCTAATATATCCATCACTCCGGTAACATGTTTAAATTTTATTAGAAGGGGAGAAAGAAGAATAAAAACTATGGTCCATATTAGGACTCTACATAATAGAGTCATACTATAAGTCTCAGTCCTAGTTTACTTATGATTCTCAGTCCTAGTTTACTTATGATTCTCTTGTATATATACTCTTGTATTCCTACAGTTATATTCAGTGAACTCTAATACAAACATAATTGTTCTCATCGTCCACATCATTTTCTGAATCAATCAGCATGACAAGCCAATAGAGAAAGTAAAAAGTGGAGTTAAAACAGGAGCCCGCATGATTTATTCAACTTTTGAGTTGAATTTCTTTTGTGATCTGTGTAAACTTTTATTTATTTATTTGATATATATTCTAGCCATGTCACACTTTTACTAGTCATCAAATCGAGTACATTAATAATTACACCGAACATCGAAACCTCATCTATCAACCGACCAAACCTCGTCTTTCCTGTAAAACCTATTTAGGTTTGGTCCATCCATATCAAGAACTAACATAATAAGAATAAAATGAGCGGACCCATATTAAAAATTTAACAGTCTTATTCATCATATCACATTGAATTAGCATGTGATGCATAAATTTATGGCACCTAAACATTAGGTTACCGGCAAGAAAGCCAAAAGCAAATGGAGCAGACACTGTGTGTGGATACCCTCCATGATTTCAAACATAAGAACAATAAATTTGTTTAGTACAACTGTACAAGCAAAAAGCTGTCTAGTGTTCTACTTGATCAATCAATGTATTGTAGTGTGCTCATCACCTTTTAAATTTAATTTTAACTTTAAAGTTGCTAACACTATAATATGGGATGTGTACCTTTCCATCCACAAAGGAGATAGATATTCATGCATCTCCCAATCATGCACCAACTTGTTGTTTTCAACAAGTTGGAATTCACAACAAGCCCGGCATTTTCATTTCTTCACATTATTATCATAAATAAATATTAAATAATAATAAATGTATATTCTATTAATGGTGTTGGGCGGGGCTTGGTGAGCTAAGTTCAAGATATATAGGCGGACAAAGACAGAAATATGAGTTATTAAAAAAAATTGTAATTTATTTCAAAAAAAAAAAAAATTGTAATGTACACTTGTCAAGTAGTGTAATTTGCTGGGGCTCTGGCAATGGCTAGCTTTCCCTAAAGTCATGGGTTGTCAGCAGCAATAACACATAAAACGTCCATCATCTTTTCTATTCTTCATTATTGTTTCCCTTTTAAACCAAACAAGGATTAAAAGAAAAAAATAAATCTTTCATAAACTTATCCCAAACAAGGACAAGAGAGGCAAGAAAAAGAGTGGGGAAGGGGGGGGGGGGGGGGGGGGGGGGGGGNGGGGGGGGGGGGGGGGGGGGGTGATAGGAGGTCCAACCCCATTTGTTCTTGTAGCATTGAAGGATGGGCTATGGAGTCTCTTTCTTATTCACATTTTAGGTTTTCTTAATCAATTATCTCATTTTTCTTATTTTTATTTAATTTTGATGTTATAATGTGCTTGCTTATATATAAAGATAATAGAATTAGGTTTTGAAGATAAGGTATGAATAGATGACTATTGTATTTGTCAACCACAAATTTGATCACTGAACAACTTTAAATCTAGAATATATAGCAAAAGAAATTTGATTACTATTTGTATTAGTAAAAAAGATTTAAAGAATTGGTTGCTTTCAACATACCATGTTAGTGTTCTATTTTTTTTATTTGTTGATTTATGCTAGGGAAAAAGCGATTTTGCTCACCAATAAACAGAATCTCGAGATGCCTTTCAACGTTTTGTTTCTACTATATATATATATATATGCCAAGGACCTTGTAGTCTAGTGACATCAAACCTTTCCTTTTATACGGGAGGTGGTGGGTTCGAGCCTCAGTGGAGGCAATATCAACTCTTGTGCTTCAATAGGTTGAGAAAGTAGTTATGAACAGATAATGCATTGTAATAGAAGCGTGTATGTTAAGTGGAGGGTATTATGGTAATTTTAGTATATTACGTGAATTGAAATTGTGCATTTTAGTACATGGTGTGTTGCGTTTTAATACATGCAGTGGTGTGTTTTATTATGTATGTTGGTATATTTAACTGTGTTGTGAAATGGTATGTTTTAATCCATCCTCTGCTGCATTTTCATACGTAGAATGATGTGTAACTGCGTTGTGGAATGACGTATTTTAATCCGTTATCTGATGCATTTTAATACGTAGAATGGTGTGTATTTTAACACATGTTTTCTAATAAGTGTAATAGTGCATGTTTATATTTTGGGATGGAGATTTTCAATAAGTGGAATTGTGCATTTTAATATACATTGTGGTGCATTTTAATACGTACAATGTTGCATATTTTAGGACATGTTTTCTAATATGTGTAATAGTGCATGTTTATAATCTGACATGAGGCACGTTGTGATGCATTTTAATACGTAAAATATTGATGCGTTTTATTACGTATGTTGATGCATTTTAAGTAAATAGGTGCATTTGGTTATAGTGTGGAATAATGTGTTTAATCTGTCCTTTGATGCATTTTAGTTCATAAAATGGTGTGTATTTTAATACATATATATTGAGTGTTGATTTGCTAACTTACTGTAATCTAATGGCTGCAAAAATAGCCGCACAACCGCACCTAAGGAGCAAGCCGCATATGAACTCTACTATATATATATATATATATATATATATATATATATATATATATATATATATACACACACACACAAATAAGAGCCAAAAAAAAGTTAGGCCTATGATGCGAAGAAAAATGACAGTCAAATTATTAAATCAAATGGATGATTCAGATTGTTTAGATTTTTATTTTTTCTTGAGATTTCAAAATTTATTGTTAATTAATTATTAACTTACTCATTGATTTCAATAGTAAAGGTATTATGTTCGAATCTTATCCCAATCAAATTTGACATAATTAAGTTTCTAACTCTATTTTACTCTTATTAAATTAAATAAATTAGTAGCTACAACAAAAAAAAATGATACATATGTATTTCTTTAATTTAGAATTATATATCTACAATGCCTTTATTTGAAAAAAATTATCCATTATCATTAAATTAAATCAAATAAGAGATAATGCCTTTAATTTAGAATTATGTGTTTGCAATGCCTTTATTTGAAATAATTTCATTAGTTATATTGTCTTTATTTTCTCAAATACAAAGATTCTTTACATTCAAATTCATCTTCAATTGATATTCATTACATTGTCCATTATCTTCTTTTTACACTATCTTGTAATTAAATATCAAAGTTATAATACAAAATAATGTTATATATTTATTTACCAAGCATTTTATTAATACCATGAAAAAATAAAAAATAATTAAATAGTTTGAAGCTAATTATATTAAATACTTGGAGGATTGGTTGACAAAGAAAGTATTCAAATAACCCAACAAATTGAAGCGGGATCACTCTATTTTGTTCATATTGAATTAAATAAATTAGTAGTTACAAGTTACAACGAAAAATGATACATATGCATTTCTTTATGTGTCTACAATGCCTTTATTTTTTTAAAAAAGTATTCATTATCAGTAAATTAAATAAAAATAATAATTTCATAATATTGTCTTTATTTTTCTCTAATGCAAAGATTCTTTACACATTAAAATTCATTGATTGATATTCATTACATTGTCCATTATGTTCTTTTTACACTATCTTGTAATTAAATATCAAAGTTATAATACAAAATAATGTTATATATTTATTTACCATGTATTTTATTAATACCATGAAAAAAATGAGAATAGTTTGAAGCCAATCATATTAACTATTTGGAGGATTTGTTGCCAATGAGCATATTCAATTTAACACAACATATTGAAGTGGAAAACCACCTCATAATATCTTTGGACTACATCATATTTAAAATGTTCAAATTTTTACTACTTTATGTAATCTTATTTATTAAACTATAGATTTCTTTATCCACAATAACTCATTCAACAATAATGGTTGAACCAAATGAACCCCGAGTAGAACACCTAAAGAAAAATTCATAGCTCCCTAAATCATAATCTCATTGCATGACGTTGCCATCTACGCTACCAACAGTAACCCAATTTTCATTCACTCAGTATTAGATTCATAATATTTATTATATTCTATATGCTCATAGAAACAAAGGTTAATGTACATAAACATGCGTAGATTGATTTTATTAACTTGGCATTTTGGCTTTACACTCTACTAAAACATAATGAAAGAATAGAAAATTTGAGAATTCTAAATTTCTAATTTAATTTATAAGCATCATTAAAATTTATAAACAAATATTTCCAACAGTTGTATGTGATAATGTGAAGAAAGGTAGAAATAAAGAATTTTGTATCATGTTAATAACACTTTGTGTATTCATCTTCGTATATTAGCGAATCGTTCATGATGAGTTAGCTTGAGCGGTTAGTTCTATTTTTGGTTCGAAGAGTTGGGACACAATCGATCACCCCTCCTTTCTTTTGTAATGCTCTTTTAGATGATTGATCTCACTTTAAAATAAGTAACTGATACACTAAGTTTTCTTTATGGAATAAGTTTGGAAAAAAGAAATAATTTTAAAAATGTCTATAACATTATTTGGTAAGTCTTTTATTTCTTAAAATAGTATTATAAGAAATGAACTATTCTAAGTGGATTGGTATTAGGATCTTTATAAAAATTCAAGAATAGCCTATAGAAATGAATTAAAAACACACACACATATATATATAGAAGGATTAGATCATATGTGAACATATGATCCATATGAAAACTATGGATTCATGCATCCATCTTAGGTTCTTTAGAGCGTTTTCAAATGCATTGTCGTAATTATAAAAATATCACAACATTTTCTTTTTCCAAATGTTTCTAGTCTTCGATCATTCTACATGGACAGATGAGATTAGTTCATAAATTCTGAAGAGGCTATTAGTTTCTCAAGGGAGGCATGATATATCTACACACACACTAATAAAAGCTAATAAAATTAGTCCTATAATGGGAACTAAAAAATGTCCGCTCAATTATTTGATAAAATGAATGGTTCAGATTATTTAGATTTTTGTTTTTTCCTACTTTACCCTCTATTATGTCATTTACTTTTCCTAAATACCATTGCACAGTGTCAGTGTAAACTTTAGTAACGGGATATTCCATTAACTATTTATTATTCTTTACTTATTGATTTTCATAAGGAATGTCCTTTGTTGAACATATATTATGAATATCTTAGAGTATTAAAAAAATACAATATAAAATTTAACATACATAAACTTTGATCGATTAATTAGCCAAACTATATACATAACATTCAAAGTTGAGTATCAAAGATTACAAATAAGAAATCTTGAAAATCATTTTCTTGCATTTTTATCAAAACAAATCTATGTTAAGTTTTTTTTTTTTTTTCCCGTTTATTAATCTTCTTTTGATTATTTAGAACAATACTCAATATTTTAATTATGCTTTTGCGTTATTGAAAATGATTTAGGCTAGGTCATTATGGTATAAATTATTTTTTCTGTATTTCTATAATGGTACAATTATAAATGACTTTACAAATATTCTACTATTATTTTTTTAATGGGCATAATTGTTGTTAGTATGGGGGAGGGATTTTTAGGATAAAAAAGCATATATATATATGAATGGTATAATCATAAATGGTATATTTAAATGTAGGGAGTTCGAGTTCAAGCAATAGTATTTGATCACGATATGGGAATGTATGATATCACTCTACAGACCAACTCCTGGTATACTATGTCAAATGCTATTGTCAAACCTGCACGACCTAACTACAAAATTGATTAGAAATATAACTACACATGGACTTTAAACGGTAGGACTATTGTCCAAACAATTAATATGATGACACCCACCAACTCCAATTGAACAACTTTACACATTTTCTCAAAATTTTATCAATGCATGAAAACTTCTAAAGAAATTTGTAAGTTAATTTACTATGCATGTCATTATAACAATATATATTGTGACCCTAATACAAAATATATAATGTTAATTATATGTTTATTTACCAAGTATTTTATTAATACCATGGAAAAAATAAAAAAATAGTTTGAAGTCAATCATATTAATTACTTGGGGAGAATTTGTACTGTTAACAAAAGAGTATTCAAATAAACCAATAAATTGAAGCGGGAAACTGTCCCATAGTATCTTTTGACTACATCATAGTTGTTCACTTTAAAAGTAAATTGTATTTCTTTATTAAGATGATTTAAAATGTTTAAATTTTACTACCTTATCTAATATGTAAATGTTAATTAGATCATTATTTTACATAATTACATTTAAAACTC
The DNA here is from genome assembly GCF_003576645.1 of Ipomoea triloba. NCBI lineage: Eukaryota > Viridiplantae > Streptophyta > Magnoliopsida > Solanales > Convolvulaceae > Ipomoea > Ipomoea triloba. The sequence continues at coordinate 24,165,962 of NC_044926.1, read as the reverse complement.
ATTATTAAAAATGTCAATGTAGGGCAATAGAACTTCGCGACACACTTGACGCGTTGAAAAGATGTTGAAACTACAACAATGTTGCAGTCAATTTGACAAATCTAAAAAATAAGGAAATTTCAAAACAACCATAGTTGCTGCATTCATTGATCATGTATGTAAAATACTTATTGTGCGGACATTCATTAAATATATTATAACTAATATAAATTTACAATTCATTTCATCTTCTAGACTCAACTTAGTTAGATTAAAAGCAAAATCAGCATTAACCTTGACAACAAAAAAACTTGGTATACAAGATGCAACCACTATTTAAAAAAGGGTTATGCACAAAGTGACAAACAATTTAACTCCAAGGTTAATATCAATTCAATTCTTTTTTTTTTAAATAGTATTACACTCAATTGTTGATGAAACTAGATACGGTGCGACATCAGTATTCAGACACATGCAGAGTTATTGTTCTTATTATCAACTAAACAAGTTATGAAAATAGAACAAGAGGTACTACTCATGGACCTTCTACAAATATAATAAATATTAATATTTTATTCAATACTTCCACATGAAATATGTAGAGAAAAAACTACCACGGTAAAATATCAACAGACGCTTGCAAGATCAAGAGTTCATAGTACAACTGAGATTTCAGTCATATATACAACAAGGCAATCATCCATAGCTTCCTACACCATAATCTCATTGCATGGCGCTGTCATCTACATGGTACCACTAGTAACCTAATTGCAAATGACATAATACCAACAAATAAAAAAAGATGACAAATAGTGAAGATGAAGACAATGACAATACTACCCAAAAGATAATTAAGAAGACTTAGAGAAATTCCAACAAAAAGTAGTATTTATTTAGACTATCGATTTTATAAAGTTACAAACATTTATTTTAGTGACAATTATAATGAATCTCCTATATTATTTTGCATTCATATACTTTGAATTATCTATTTAAATAAACAAATTCGTCAATCAATTACCTATGCATAAATTTCTCATATATAATCTTGCATTGATATACTTTGAAATACTTATTTAAATATAAACATTAGACATTAGTTCATTTGTGCAATGTCGTGTGTAAATTAGTATTTTAGAACGAGATCTATTCTCATTCCTCATATGAGTACCTATATGCTAACTTAAATTCTTATATCTAAAATACAATTGGTTCAACGAACCAAATAATAACATTAAATTCTTATTTTATTCATCATTAATTACAATTTTTTTTTAGTGAAATAAGGTTGTTTTTTAAAATGAGATAACGGTGAAATAAGGTTGTTATTCCTCAAATTTCATGAACAAACTTGTTGAGTTGTCAGCTAATAGTAGTATATCTAATTTATCGTTTATTCTAGTTTCAACTAGAGGCAGTAAAAGGAACAGGTCCAGAAAATTTTGCACAAAAACATCAATAACAGACAGAGACGTACACTTATGTGAGACTTGGACGGGAACATATTGCATGGGTCGTGACTGAAACATCTCTCTACTTAATCGCATTTTGGTTAGTCCAAATGCAAGTTGCCAAAATATGTGTAAATATTGTCACCTGTGGGTTTAGCAATATTTCTTCATCTTTCATCATCAATCTCTCTATATCACTGCGCCTCAATGCCATGCCATATATGCCCCCTCCGTCCAATCATTATTGCATGGACTGTGGTCCACATAATTGTGTGAATCACATTATCACAGTTCAAAAACACATAAAGTACATTATTTTAATTCATAAAATACATTATTCTAACATATAAAGTATATTATTTTAACTCATAGAATACATTATCTTATCCAAGAAATTTCATTATTCTAACATAAAATGCATCATACATTATTCTAGCTTACTCATAAAATATATTTTCTTACCCTAGAAATTTCATTATTATAACACATAAAGTACATTATTCTAACACATAAAGTACATTATATTACCCGAGAATGTTTATTATTCTAACACGCGCACATAACAAGAATTTTATTTTTCTAACATCAAAACAACAACGTTTTGGACCGTAGTCCACACAATAATTTGCCCCTTAATTGCCTTCTCCTGGGTTGATTCTCTACTCTATTGTTATACTATGGACCCGATTCACCTTACATTATGGAATATGGTTCTAAAATTATGTATCTTTAGACTGCAGCTGATATATTATATGTTTTCAGTTAATAAATTATATGTCTGTAAATAAATTAAAGGCACATAGTATGTTAAATTGCATATTCTGTGTTCAAAATTAACAAATTGTGTTTGTAGTAGTTAAAATATTATATGCCTCTAAGTTATTTATAGACATATAATATGTTAACTACAAACGCAGGATCTAAATGTTATTTCAGATCAAGATTTACAATGTAAGGTGAAGAATGACATAGTTTACCTTCCCTACTGGGGATGGCACGTGTTAGGGAGATTTGCTGCACCAGAAATCATCGTAATCCACATGATGTTGGATCCACAAAGCCCTCATAATAAGTTTGATAGTATAAAAAACATGTGGGGCCCACTGGTAAAAGAATCCAAGCAGTAGATTCACTTGCTACGCACCCAAATCATCATCACCCTCTCCATCCCTCCCTTCATCATGGGTTAGGCTTTAAAAGTTTGAAAATTTTGCACCGGAGAGGACCTTGTCAGAGTGTGTTGATATTTCTGTCACACGTTTTTACTGATGGGGGTGAAAAAAGAGAGTTAAAAAAAATAATTAAATTAAACCATCACTCCAAGCAAGTAATACACAATGAAAGAAAGTACTAATAGTAAAACATAAAAGTTTGTTAGGTAGAAATTTGAAGGGATAAATCTAATATTTTGTTGTGAGTGTATATATGAGTCGGGATAAATCTAATATTTTGTTGTGAGTGTATATATGAGTCGTGATGCTAATTGATGCACAAGTATAAAAATATAAAATGATAAAAGAGTACATATAGTATAATTTGAAGTTTGCTAGACAGGAGTTTGAAGAGCTAAATCTAACATTCTATTGCTGGTGTACTCTGTACATTCAAAGTGTGGCACTAACTACTTGTTAGAGCAACTTCAATAGTCTTTATTTTTGTAATTTTTGATGTGCCAATTAGGAGAAAGAAGATAGAGAAAAAAAAAAGAGAAAAATTAAAAGGAAAAAAGAAGAATTTGACAAAATAAAAAACACGTGCCCACTGGGGCGCGCAGTGCGTTCCAAGCGCGCTACCTGACTGTTTTTTTTTTCTCCGGCAAAAACCAAGGTCTTTGGTGGAGAAAAATTCAAAGAAAAATCAAGCATCCCATTTTTTGAAAAACCATATCCTCAGAGTTTGTAGTGCAAAAAACAACTTTAGGATGAAACGCTTATCACTATTCACTATGCCAAAAGTTGTACCTAATAGCGAGTGCAGAACTTTATATACTTATATTGGAGGCATATATGGTGCCGGACTTGACTCTTCAAGTTTTTGCTCAACAATTTTTTTAATTATTGGATATTGAACTTGACCTTTCATCGATCTCTGCACAACACTATTGTATAAGTATAAAATTAAAAATTATATCTTCCTTAATAACAATACTTTTGTGGTGTAATTGTTCTCTCCTCTCTCTTTGCAGCCCCCCTCGCACGTGCCAAGGCTGAAAGGTTGGTGTGGGCTTTGATAATCAAGAGGGGAGAAAAGTGGTATCTTTTTGGTACTAGAGGGCCGGCATCGTAGGCCTACCATAAAGTTTGCCTTCAAAAAAGCCCCTCCCATATCAACCAATCCAGTCCATCTTACCACGTGCATATGTAATTATTATCACCTTATTCTCCATTCCATTTTATCTTATTATATTCACTCAATATTATAGGTCACAAACAAACAAGTGCATGCAAAGTTTTCAAAGTGACAGACATTATCATGAAATAAGAAAGAATTTAGGTATCTAATAAAAATATGATACGTCAAAGAATGATAATTGTAGAGATTTCTAGCATGATTTATAAACTTAATAGTTGTTTATTAGTTTTTTACTTTGCTAACAGTCATAGAATGCTTGGTTCAAATCCTACCAATAATAAAACAACGAAGGTGTATAGCACTAGTGTACACTGCTGCACGCATTAAATTTGGGGTTTGTAGGTTAATTAAGACACATCCCACAATTTACCTCATCCACTTGAATGTTTCCCGAGCATGAGCTTTCGCTAACACGTTGAACGTCACTCTCAAATTTGGGGTTCAAACTTATAAAATTAATAGTTTAGTTTTCATTGAGTGTAAAGTATATTAATACATTTATTAGTTTTGGGTTGACCTAAGAATTGTATTAATTATATTTGATAATTGTTAACACATCGTGACTATACCATTTTAATGCTAATAGTTTTGACTAAGAGCATCTCCAACTCTCTGCACCAAATTTTATATTAAAAATAATATTCACAACATATTTTTACACCAATTTTTTTCATCTCTAATCCACCATTACACCAAATTCCGCACCAAATTTTATTTATTCACTAAAATAATTTGTTTTCTCATAAATTAAAAGATTGTAATATAACTTTAAATCAAGTAGAAGATTATTGAATTTAAGTAGCCAGTTTAACCAATATTTTGCTAATTTGAGAGGAAATGGGAGAGTTAAATCAAATAGCCAGTTTAACCAATATTTTGATAATTTGAGAGGAAATAGGGGTTGACTGAGCATCCTTAATAGTGAGGTCTTTTTGTGATTTTTGAAGAGTTTTTGTAAGTGTGATTAGGAAAGAGAAAATGAGGGGTGGGGTGGGGGAGGAAAAAACATAAAACATCTGATTTTTTAAAAAAATTAAAAAAACATTTATTTCAGGCTTGCGCCCGCTAGGTGCCTACTGTGCACGAAACGCGCACAACACCTGATTGTTCTTTGATTTTCCTGCACAAACACTGTTCCAATGACTCTAAATAACAGAAGCACTTCTACACTCTCTCTCCTACCCTCTCTTTCTTCCATGTAGGCAAACATTATTCCAAAGACCCCAAAGAAACTTCTGATGTAGATGCTCTTAGAGATTATTGAATATAAATATGTTTAAAGTAATTTTAGATTTTTAGATCTAATTTGCTTTTATTTTAAAAAAAATATTTTATGTAATTTCATTTTTAATTAATCTATGTTTAATATTAGTTTTATTTTAATCGTATTGACGAGATCTTTCCAATGATATTATTTAATTTTAATAATATAAAATCTTTGTTTAAGTATTTAACAAAATATACAAATACATTAAAACAAAATAAATGATATAAAAGGAATTAACAAATAAAAGCAGGGGCAAAGTGGGAAACAAATACTTCAAAAATGGCATTTCTTAATCAGTGTAGCGCTATATAATATGGCGTTGCACTATTCATCCTACGCCATTTTTTTGGTGCAATGATGCGTTTGTTGGAGCTGTGTTGCGCCAATTTTTTACTAATTTGGTGTTTTAGCGGGTTGGTTGGAGATGGTCTCAATATCGCAATGGACAACAAGTCCACTGCCATGCCAAGAAGTAAATTAGGGTTATAGTATTATACTACACGTTCTCTAATTTTACTCTCTATCTCCTAATGATATATTATGTGACCAACTGTTTTCGTTTTGTCTCTTGGTCGATATATTACTTGACTAATTATTATTTTTGTTTTTTTTTTTTCAAAAATTTTGTTTGCTATTCAATTAATGCAAGTTACATGTCGAAAGTAAATTTTTTTTTGAATGCTATTGACTCTATTACAATGTAGTATCTGTTCATACATACTTTCTCAACCTACTGAAGCACAAAGAGCCAACGCCCTCACTGGGGATCGAACATGTCGAAAGTATATATATATTCTTAAAAGTATATATATACCTGAAAGTATAATTATTACTAAATAAGGAATTCAATGACGACATTATGCTATAAAAGGAATTGACAAACGTTAAATGAAGTGATTGACACTGAATGAAGGGTTGCGATCAAATTAAGTTGTTATTGATAAAAAAAAAATTTGTGGTTATAAAAAAAACATTATGCAATTGGCTAATACCAAGTCTGATATTTTAAGGATTTATTTACTAAATTTTAAAAAATATAAAATTTTTAAATAATTTTATAATTTTATAGATTTATAGTCATCATATCGCAAAAGAAAATATGCAACTCGATCTTTTTTCATCATCACTTTCAACCTGCTCTGGTACGCATTTCAACGTGGCAAAAATTCATACGTAGTTTAAATCTAACTCGACTTATTAGAATTTCAATTTTCAAAATATAAAACAATTTTCAGGATCAACCGCAAATAAAAAATTATACGGAGTAATTAGTAGTGAATGTATAATTTCTGAGACTATACCAACTGTACCTTTGATTATTACAATTTTTTTTGTAAAAGTTTCCTAACTATGTTTTGCTCAATTTAGTTTCTTAACTACGAAAACATTATTTAAAATCGTTCACGGTTAATTTTCATGTTAAATTACCGTTTCAATAAAATGATATTAGCGTGCGTTTGGTTCGCATATGGGAATCGGAATCGGAATGGGTATCAAATACTTGGTAATGGTAATCGGTTTTGGTGAAAATATTTAGCATGTTTGGTAGTTGGGTGGAATGAGAATGATTATTAATAGTTGAGGAAGAAATGAGGGAGGGAGATGAAATCCTTATTTAATAAGGGTATGTGTTTTCTCATTAATGGGGTATTCCAAACCCATAGTAGCATTTACAAAACTATCAACCAAACACAAGCAATCACTTTCATACACATTCCTTATGCCTAAACCCACCAACCAAACACACCCTTAGAGTTAACTCTCTAAGCCATTGATCAAGAACAATATTATTTGACAGTTAGAAAATAATTTTCTTACTAATATAATAATTAAATAAATTTTGTGAAATAAAGTTACTGACACATGAATTTAGTATAATAATTTACCTTCTCCCATCCTCAGGTTCTATGCATTTTTCTTTTCAGCCGTCATGAATTGTTTGGATATGTTGGTTAAAAAAGAAACTTAATATAACATAACCAATCATCTCTCCAAGACATGCATTAATCATATATTGAACTTATTAAAGTCTTCTTATAAATAAAGTAAAAATATTATTCAAAAAGTTTTCCACAAGCAAAATTTAATAATCCTATGTTTACTCAATGTTAAATGAAAATTTTTTCTATGAGATTGTGTCACAAGTTAAGTCAGGAAAATTTAAGTCTAATGATATATGGGTTTAGTATTATTATTTTCTACAAATTATCTATTATAATTTTGTTAATATTATTTTCTACAAATTATCTATTAGAATTTTGTTAATATTATTTTCTACAAATTATCTATTATAATTTTGTTAATATTATTTTCTACAAATTATCTATTATAATTTTGTTAATATTATTTTCTACAAATTATATATCTATGATAATTTTGTTATAAAGTATTACATTTATGCAATAAAGTATTATATATATAAAGCTTAAAGTATTGATATACATGCAATTATGCTATGTAATGACACTTCATTATTTCTTGCAAATTGTTTATTATAGTTTTCCTATAAAGTACTACATTTATGCTATAAAGTATTACAGAGTATATATAAAGCTTAAAGTATTAATGATATCTGCAATTCTATTATGTTATTACTTAATTATTCCTTGCAAAATGTGTATTACATTTATACTCTAAAGTATTATGTATAAGGCTTAAGGTATTTATTATATGCAATTTTGTTATGTTATTGCTTTATTTTTTTGAAAATTAAACTGTTTATTACATTTTTGCTAGTATTACATTTATACTATAAAGTATAAAGTATTATATATAAAGCTTAATTATATTGCAATTTTGCTATGCTATTACTTTATTCCTTTCAAAATTTTTATTACGATTTTGGTATAAAGTACTACATTTATAATATAAATTGTATATTTGAGTCTCACATATTGAGATCCATATTCGAACTCAGCTCGTAACATGCTCTAATACTAATTGTCAAGATGAAACACTTACCACTACTCCAAAAGGTATAGCTAGTAGCGTGTTACGAGGAGTCTAAATAGGATCATAATGGATAAGAAACCTTTCGAGTAAGTTTTTAGATCCTAATCATATTCGAGTCACGAAAAACTCTAAATTCACACTTTGAGTGTGTGAGAGCTCCAAGAACAATATAAAAATAACAAGAAAGAACAATAAGAACAATAATATTTTTCTCTAGGGTTCATAGTCATATACGATACACCTATTTATACTAAAGTACTAATACCTATATCCAAAATTATCCTAACTCTACAAGACTACAAGGTAATATAACTTATATAAGTCATTAATTACGTAATTTTTCCCTAATCATTTCTCATCTAATTACGCATTGTAATTGATTGTTTTCTTTCAGACTTTTCACTAATTAAAGTACCAATTATTTCCATCCTTTTTATGCGCATCATGGCGAAGACGCATGCAACTTTAATTTTTTAAATTTGTGTAGTAGTTAGCGCTACATTTCGATGACAGAATGCTATCTAGGCTCAGCTCTCAAACTTTCAAGTTTCCGTCCGCTCAACAATTACCCACATGTCGCGTGTTGCTCAACTTATATTTTTAGTTGAGATGGAAACATCTTTCAAATAAATTTATAACAATAACTATATGCTAGGGTTATAGGCGAAAATATCCAAAAATTTATAATTTGTGGCAATTATATTCACAACTTTAAAATCTAACCATTTGTTTTGTTTTGTTTTGTTTTTTTTTTTTTTTAAAATATTATTAGATATTTAGCTTATGTGGTAGGTAATATGGATGTTGAGGCGTAATTTTTGTAAAAAAAAACTTGAATTTCAATTAGATATAATTGTTACAAAACACAAATATTTAATATTAAATTACAAATTGAAATATTAAACTTTGGAAATAGATTATAAAGAGTTGATTTCTTATTATTATTATTATTATTATTATTATTGTTATTTTCACTAATAAGCCTAATATATAATGAGTCAAAGATATATCCAATAGAGGAACCCAATCAAATAATGTAGAATTTATTAATTATATGTACAGGCTTCAGGTAAACCCCTAGGTACTACACACATATATATAGGAGCAGTTTATATTTGTCTCCCCTTGTCCTGTGCATGTGTAGACTTGTATGTAACATTATATTATTGTCGTGAATATGTTTTGGAGTTTTAGTAGGATGAAGGATTAGGTATACCATGTCAGTTATATCTCCTTTCAATTATTTCAGTATAAAAATAAATAAATAATTTTAATTTCACATTTTAATTTATAGGTGCTTTTACACACAAGTTTAGCTTTTTCCATACCTTTAGAACTTTGACATTTTTAGTTATTAGACAATGAACGATTAATTGTACTTTTGGTTTATAAGATAGGCAGGAATTATATTGAATAATTAAATTAGTCTCTTAATTATAAAAGTAAGTTAATGTTACACCTAATTATGCATGTCGGGCCGAGGCTTGGAAGCTCAAGTAGTACAGTCTAGTATCATGTCATTAAAATGTATGTTGTGCTAGCTACTATGCAAGTATAAAGAAGAAAAAGTTATGCATTTGTTATTACATATAATTTTTGGCGTAGTAGTAAACACTTGATCATAACAATTGGTATCATTGAAGGCATACATGTGTTGAGAGAGGCCATCAGACTGTCACACATGTATAAAGAAATGAAATAAAGTTGCATATTCGCTGGTACTTGATCTTAACCATGTACCAATATACCAGTTTGAGAATCTTAGCTAACATGCATATTCCCTTGAACATCTTTGACCCTCATGCCACTTCTTTTTTATTTTTGACATTGGTGGCAATAATATGTGCAAAATTTTGTGATAGGCTAATGTCTAATGACATTGGATGGGGCATGAAGTGATGAAGGATCAAAATAACTAGTGATCGGAATAGGATGGGGCGAGGACGAAGATGAGGATTGGAGTATACTTTATGCTCTCACCCTATCCTCATTTCAATTAGGAATAGAATTATTTTCTATTCTTATTCTAGAGGAAAATTTTTGAGTACAGAGAATTCATATGACCGATCAATTCTGTAGTCCAAAAAAATTAATTATTAAATTCTTAATATAAACTACCAAATTCAAATATTAGTCTAGTGATATTCACATTCTATCCCTATTTCCCGAATTTTGGTCCTCATTCTTGTTCTTGTTGGTGTAGGGACTGAGAATCCCCATTCTTAATATAAACTACCATCTCTCTTCATTTTTATTAAAGTAAAATTCCTATTTAATCGACAATAAATTTGAAGTATCAATTGGATTGTATGTGTATAAGCTTTAGAAGGTTTAATTTAGTCAAACCTAAAAGTGTTATCTCTCTGTAAAGGGTTATCTACTTAAGATATAAGAGTGAAATTAAATAATTATTTATGTAAAGTGTATAGATCGAGGGGTAAGAAGTGAGTTACATCATTAACAAAAGCACTTTATATGGCTAAGGCTGAAATCAACTGGTTTTGCATGCACTTAGTCAACTCTTTAAATATTATTATTTCAAATCTGCAGGTTAATTAATTGCCTCTTTGCATATTAATTAATTGGCTCATTCTCTCTCTCTCTCTATAGAGGCTTGGTTTGCAATTAGCATGGAAGTTTCTTTACACTTTTATCATTATCAACTAGTATTTTATATGCGCAATGCGTAAAAATATATTCTTAATATTAATACTCAAATGTTAAAATCTTAATTATATTAAAATACTTTGTTTAAACTATATATATATATATATATATATATATATATATATATATATATAACAAATCATAGTTGTAGAATTCATATTATATTATAAGTATTGTTGATAATTTGAGTAATAATTATAATATGATTAATATTATTAATGTAATAATTTTAGATATGATGATAAATTATTAAATATAATTATTGTAACATCCAATTAAAATATTAATGAAATCAAATTTATTTCTTATATTGCTCCAATATATACTGTCTACCTACATTATTATCATTATATTAAAGAATATAAGAAAAGATATTGAATAGGTATGTGCATAGTAATAATGATGGACAAAGATAACAAAAGTTATAAGGGTAGGAATATTTGAGTCTAAAAAATTGCATAGTACAACTCTTATAGCATAATGTATAAAGAATTAACAAAAAGTAGACATAAATCAGAGATATAACATGTATTGAGATCGAGTTATTATATTTTTAAATTAAATTAAATACTAGTGAAAACCTTCTTGTGTTAAGTAAAAAGAGTGGAGTTGAAAATTCACAACCACTATATATAAAAAAATACTGTCTCAATTCCTCTACCTCCCAACCCATTTACTTTATTGCTCATTTGAATTCAAATACACACACCATTTCTCATTTCAACAGAAAGTTTAAAACAAGCTACAAACAAAATTGAAAAATACAAGCCTTTTGTTGCTAACACTTTAATTTGATGTTATTAATCTTTCAAAAAGTGTTTAAAAGTTTATTCAACCTCCTGACCTTCTAAACTTCTACTCATCCAAGACCAACAATCTTATACCAATTGAAGTGAAGTGGATTAAAATTACCAATTAAGGTCATGCGTGGATGATTTGAATTAAGGTAAGTTATTTTTTAAAACAGTATTAAGGAATATGTTCAGAAAAATTAGAGGAAAAAATTGAATTTGAAAAGGAAAGAAGAGTAAGCATGTTGACCCACAAAAGCAATCTTGTAAGTCCACTTCACTCCTCAAATTTGTAATTATATTTTTGGTGCTTTCCGTACGTCAAGATTAACCCATGCAAGTAGGTAATGGGTGTCTCTGATCTCCCCACTATCCAAACCTTCCATGTGAAGTGTAAGTGTGTCTGTGTGGGATAATCTTATTTTGAAATCAATCCAAAAATAAAATAAAATCCCATCATTTCTATCTCAATCCTAATCAAAGTAATACCATTAAATTAAAAAAAAAAAAATCTACCATTAAAGATTTAAAGACATTGTGATTGAGTAACATAACACTGTGATTTAAATAAGAAATCATTGTTCCCAAAAGGTTGAATTCCCAACCTGGCTCTACATATCAAGTATCATGCTAGACCTTTGCTTACTGTGCACAAGAAGTCCTCTCACTTTGAGAGGTTACTCTCACACGGTTGCGGTTGAGACTCGATTCCAAGTTATTGTTTTCAAACTTCATCCCTGTGATCAACTGAACTGTCCACACGGGCTTAAATATGAATCATAACAACACTATAGGCAGCACCAAGTAAGAGTTAAAATTCTGTTGATGTTGATAATAATATGATTTGGAGTTAGAATCCTATGATTTACTTTCTCCACAAGATCCTAATGAAGGGACTAGGGTTTAACCTCTTTAAAAAAAAAACACAAGAAAACATAAGTTTAATCTTCAACTTCTCAAATATGCCAACCACAAAAAAAAAAAAAAAAAAAATCCATTTTATACCTAATTTCTTATTTTATTTTATTTTAATGTACTCATATATTAGAGGGAAATATATACTGGTATTAATCATTACTGTACTGCATGTAATAATTTATTGAATATAGATTGATATTTTATATTTAATAAAGTTTTTGGTGTATGTATCTCTCAGTTCCGGGGTACTAGCACCCACCCACCCACCCACCCTTCCCCACCCTACCCCAATCCAAAACTTCAAAAGTCGTTTTCCCATTGTTGCATCTGCTTCATCATCTTCTGTTGCTGCCTGTTTTTGCTTCCATTCACTCATTAGCTCCATACCCACCCCCACCCCCACCCCCCACCTCCTCCCCTAAAAGTTTAAGTCCTTTTTAGGGCTTCTCAAACAATTATTGACAGATTTCATCATAATTTATTTTTCTGGTTTATATATTGTCAAAAAAAAAAAATTGATTTCTATTTAATTTGTGTCCTCTCCTCCATAGACCAAACCAGCCTCAGCTTGCTAGTGGAGTACTAGTGTAGTGCTTCAAGAAAGAAGAATAACAAAAGCTCTCTCTCTCTCTTATCCCATTCCTTCAAAGTGGAAAGCACTATACAGCTATATCTAAGGTACTATTCTCACACTCATTGCTTCATGTATTATTAGCTCTGGTTCTTTCATGAAATAGTAAAGCTTTCTTTTTGGAGAGGATTCACTTATATATGCTTTGCATTCATTTTTGGATAGGGTTAGGTATTTGTGGAGATTAAGGATATTGTCAAACAATTTTGAAGATTCATGTGGATTTCTTCACAAAAAAACAACATAATTAACTCATAAGATTCAATACTTAAGTTAGCTAAGTTTCGAAGTTAAGATTTATATGAGTTAAATCGAGTTCTTTTTTTAATTCTATAAATTTTTGAGCAGAAATACTTTAAGCTATTGATCTCTACATTTGTAATCGATGTTTTTCTGGCAAATTAAGATGGATCATCTTATAAGAATAGAGCAATATCTATATATATTTGAAGAGTCGAATTGAAGTTGAATTTTATTAATAATCAGAGGTGTATAGTATCATAATGCAATGTGGATTTGAAATCTGTTTGCAGTGGATTTGTGATTACAATCCCATCAAAATCACCTTCAAATCCTTTGAAAATAAAAATATTCCTTTGGCAATCTGCAGCCTGTCATGTCTTTGTGGTTTAGATTTTAACAAATTTCTTATTATTCCTTTTACTTGATATATGAATGAAATCTACAAATTTAAAGGCAACATTAATATAGAATTGAAAGGTTGATGTTAATTTCTTGTGCTTATGTTTTTCATCACAACATTTTACATTCTTAATTTTTTTGTACGTCATAAAAGATTTTGGGGGTATCTGGTAAATAACTGTTAGCTAATTGGGTTAGTGGTTGACTAGTTGATAGAATTAGCTGATTGTAAAAAGATGATTGGTAAATTAGCTGATATTTGATGGCTGATTACATGCAAAATGACTTTCTCAAAAAAATTACTTTGAACAACTTTTTGAATTTTAGCATTTTGAACAATAAGTTGTTACAAAAAGCTAATTAATCAAACACGTATATATATTGAATGTTTAACAAGTCAAACAGCTAATAGTTGTCAAATAAGTCAAAATTAGCTGATAAGCTAATTATGTTTTCAAATAGGAACTTTATATTCTTAATACTGCTTTAACAAGTACATTTATCCCCTGCATATAATTCAATGAAAATTTGAAATTTCCTTTTTCCTTGTTTTCCGCTTTCTTGTTTAGAGTGGTTTTAAAATGTATTTTAACCTAATAATTGACTTACAAATTCATGAAAAATATGGTTGCTTCTTCATTTTGCATGATTTTGGTAAAATATGACTTTAATTTGTTTTAAGCATTAGAGATAAGGGTGTAATCTTTTTTTCTTTTTGTTTATCTCCATCAACTTTGGATGTACTAAAATGACAAAACAATGATAAGTTTGAGAGGAAAGTTCATCTTTATACTTTCAAATCAAAAGCAACTTATTGCATGTGTTTGCAGGTGCAACTAATTAATCAGTTAGCTCACCCCTAACTTCCATTAAGATTATTAATTAATATATATACTAATTAGTGTGATTCTCTAACAGTAGTGTCTTAAATAATTTTGTTTTCTAATATTAATTATTCATTAATTTTGTCTACATATAAGTAGGTTAATATTCAATTCCTCTTATTAAGGTTGTTTTAGCAATTATATATTATTAGTTGATCATGGATTAATATATTCCATATTTTGGTTGCAAAGTATATACACATGCTAGTCTTGGGTACGGTACTCTCTGTCTCAAATTTATATGTCATATTCACAGTTTGTCTGAGGAAAATCTCAATATTTTAAATATGTTGACCTTGAAAATTTAATCGATCAATTTAATCAGGAGTAGTCAAATAAAATAGAGAAAGTATTACTAAGTCCATACAAATTGCTTGTCCTAGCTTGTACAAATTGGGATACACATTTATTAAGTTTCAATCAAACATGTCAATTGTGATTCCTAGCAACCTAGTTATCAAGTACCAACCATGTGTGAGGCTAATTAGTAACAATGAGAAACAATATTGTTTTTTTTTTTTTTAAATTTGAATGTGACACAATATCAAGTTTAATTTAAGAAAATAATGTGAAATAGAAATAAGGTACACAGAAAAAAAAAGTATTGGCTATATATACCTTCACACAATTCTAAGATCATCATATCAAACACATATAAGTCAATGTCAAAGTTAATATTGTGTGTTTAATCTAATTAAGAATTATTAGTTAAATAAAGTAATGATTCAAATATACGATAATATTATATGAAGTAATATTTATATGAGTTGATAATTATTATTCTGCTCATCCCATTTTATGTGTCTGGTTCGGTAAACGATACTTGACTAAAGTTATTTTTAACTCAATTTTTCATAATATTAAGTTAAGTATTAGTATACAAACTTTATTATATTTAGAAACTACACTAAAAATACTATTAAACATTAAAAAAAATCAAATTTAAAAAGAAGTAAAAAATAATAAGGAAAATAAACAAAAAAAAAATAGTTGTTTTGACCAATGAATATTAAGTTGGATAGATAAAATGGGGCAGAAGAAGTATAATTTTTTTTATACTATATAATTTTTTGAAGTTGAGCTTTGATTGAGCCCATTGTTTAATTTTGAATGTTTATAGTTATAAAAGTAAATCTTGTGCGAGTGGTCTCACATGAGACATTTAATATTTTTTAATTAAATTGTAATACTTTTTTATGTGCTTATTAAAAATATTTGTTGGGCTATAGCTTGGAGATCATAGTCAAGTTCAGCATTATGCTATTGGATCATGACATTGACTGTTGCGTAAGTATAAAAAAAAAATAGCGTTGCGTATTCTTTACTAGCTATACCTTTTGGCGTAACAGTAAGCGCTTGATCCTACAACTTGTATCAGAGCAGGTCATAGGTTCGAGTCACATTATAATTAAAAAATATATATATTACACAGATCTCAAATAAGACTTATGATAGTTACAATAAGTTTATTTTGCATGAATATATTCACTATTTTTACAAGTAGACCCTAATTTTGCATTGCTCTAATAAACAGCCCATCTATATATCCACAATGGAAGATCAACACCAAAGGGAGTTACACTTCCTCCCCACCACCACTCAACCCCCCTCCGCTGCCGCCGCAGCTTCGACGTCCAACACTCAATCCTGGCCGTCCGACTCGGCGGTCCAAAAATCCCGGCCGTCCACCGACGCATTCGAGGGCCCCTCATTAGACCTGCAGTTGTCCATAAGCGTTAGACCGTTGAAACCCCCTCCCGACCGGGCCTACAAGGACGCGGCGAAATTCGACGCCGGGTACGTGGAGGCGCTGCGGTGGCAGGCGGCGGAGCAAATCCGGCTGGCGGCGATGGAGAAGGCGTACGCGGAGCGCGTGAGGGAGCTGACGAGGCGGGAGATCGAGATGGCGCAGTCGGAATTCGCGCGTGCGCGGAGCATGTGGGAAAGGGCGCGTGAGGAAGTTAAGAAGGCTGAGCAGCTGAAAGAGAGAGCGACGAGGAGGATCGATTCTACGTGCATGGAAATTACTTGCCATTCTTGCTGCCAAAAATTCCGACCAACTTCATAAACTAAGAAATTTATAAAATAAAATAAAAAAGTTAAAAAAAGTAAAAATGGAGAAACTAAATATTGAAAAAAATAATCTGAAAAATGAATTTTCGATCTATTTATTTCCTATTATAGTTTTTTGGAGAATAATATATGATCTGAGTGTTTAATTTGGTCCTTTTTTTTGTAATATTTAAGTGATGAATTGTTTTTAATTTTCTCGAGAGTATATATGATGGGACACGGCTGAGACGGGAATCATACATAAGTTTAGTGTGTGAAAGAGAGCATATATATATAGCTTACCACCAAGCTGAATCCCATCTATTTGATAAATTGTACACTAGCTATATGAAAAGTTTAAACTAATTTTAACATTTTTTTGTCAGTTTCTTGAAAATAATACAAGTGGGTGATTTATTATTTATACTTAATTACTTCATTTTCCTTTTTTTTTCTTTTGAGTTTAAATATCCCATTATTATCTTTTTTTTTTATTTTGTCTACATAATATATATTGATCTGATTTAATCTCAGCTCTTTTGTACCATGGTTCTGAATCATTTGTAAGAATGATAATTTCTTCTCGACCTCACGGGGATTCCTGATTCCCGCTCTATGAGGATGGGAACAAAAATAATCCAAAATTCAAAGAAGGGAATGAGAAACGGTAGTAGATACCCCGCCCTGCCCTATATTTTGGTAACCTTGAGAAGAATCAAAGACGTTGTACTAGATTAATATTTATATTTGGTAGTTTAAATTAATAATTAAATATTAAAAATTATACTAAAATGCTAATTTGACTATAGGGTTGATTGGGGAGGGGAGGGGAGGGGAGGGGGGGGGGGATTTCCTGTTCTCTGAAATTCCATGCGCGGACTGAGGATGGAGCAATTTTAATTTTCTATTCCCCAACGAGGATGGGAACGGGGATGGAGAGCAGAGCGGGGTCACAGGGATGGAGACGGGGTGCCTCAGCTCCCTACCTCCACCGTCCCATTGCGATCCCTAAATTCATATGCATTTGTAGAAAATTTAGTACCACATGACTTTATACTATTAAAAATTAAAAGGAGTATTGCAGCTACTAACACCTTCTAAAATCATATTAAGGTTAGCAAATAAATGATATAATAATTGGGTAAGCAGCCCAAAGACCAAAAATTTTCATGTAGTTGAGTTAGTGTTATAGAACAAATGGGGGTTAGGGATAGCCTAAGCCTGCCAATTCAAATTCTATATAATGATGTTTATGGATATACTGCATATGTAAAATTTTTATTTGTGTCGTCCCAAAAAAAAAATTGTCTTAAAAAAATAAATATTAAATTAATTCAAAAAAATCTTAAAACCAAAATGTTCAAAATCAAGTCATTGTCCTAAAAATCTAACAAAAGTCTATGCAAAATGAAAATCATATAATTTTGGTAGAAAATCACTCATATTGTCACATTTATAACAATTATTCATTTTCTCACCTTTATTAAAATTAATCAATGTGGTATCAAATATAATACTCAATTGTTTTCAAGATGTATATAATTTCGGACTTCTATAAATACATCTATCAATTTATTAATATTGGATGGAAGTTTAGAGGGTCAAGTTCAACATTTGTAACCTGAAGGGACAGTTCAGTTGGTTGTGAAGTTTGAGAAGAAAGACCAACGATAAAGTCTCACAGGCGAGCCCCTCTCAAAGTGAGGGAGGTTCCATGAGCACCATGTGTGCAGTAACAAAGGTCTAACGGGCCTCTGTATTCAATTGAGTTACCATGATTTACCTCCTCCGGGCCAGATGCTCTGTCGGGGGCGTGGGCCTATATAAAGTTGTGTGTCTGAGTAATAACCGTTTGATTTGCAGTTTAGGTATAACTTTTGACATTTATATATGCTATAATTTTAAACCGTCCATTTTTTTGGCTCCACATTGATTGAGTTTGGTATTGTTGTTGGGTTGATAAGGTATCTTTTGGAACCCAATCATGCATGCATATCTCTCTTTTTTCATCATGCAGATAATTTTTTTTTTCACAGATACCATTTTGCCAACTCAAGTATGTTTCTACTGTTTGGAACATGGTATGACACACACATAGGCATTTAAATGTGAGATCATATGTACATATGGGATAATGGAAACCCAATATAGAGAATCATGCAGTCAACTAATGATCACTGCATACATCTCTATCTTTTGATGATCATGCAGATCAGAGCAATATATATGTATTATTGGGTTTGCAGCTTTGCTTTGTTTTTTCACAGGTACCAATTACCCTACTATTCAAGCTAAGCCTCTCTCTTATCTTGTTAGGAACAATTGTTGTGTTGGGGCTCGAAAAGGTATCTGGCTGATTGTTACGAAAGTGTAAGGAAATAAAGTTGTATTTTTGCAACAAGCTATCCGCCAGCCACCCTTTTTAGGAACAATTGTTGTGCTGGATCTCGGAGAGGTAGCTAAGTTGAGCCTGCCATCTGGCACTGATTGCTACGAAAGTGTAAGAAAATAAAGTTGCGTTTTTGCAACAAGCTATCTGCCAGCCACCCTTGTTAGGAACAATAATTGTTGGGCTGGGGCTGGGAGAAGTAGCTGAGTTCAATATCCTGCCATCTGGGATTGTTACAAAAGTATAGGGAAATAAAAGTTACGTTTTTGCTACAAACTATCTATAACTTTTGGCGTAGTGATAAACTCTTGATCCAGCAGGAACAAAGGAATTCCTACATACCTTCACCATCATTCATCATTCATCATTCTTTATCATCATCATATGCATGATGACTTTCCCCTTTGTTCAGAGGTAGGCTAAGTTTGACCAATAATAATGGGATCTTGGTAAGGCTAAGATTATATTGTTTCTCAGACATACATATAAGCACTGCTCTGTTCCTTGCTTCTTCCCCAACACAAATCACCCCTTTCTGTTTGTCCTCTTCTTTTCTCGTTTGATTCTGTCATGTCCACTGTCTGTGTACCCTAAATGTTGACCAAGTTCTTGTCACCGAATCTTTAATTATCAAAACAATACAAAAATGCAACTTCCTTCTTCACCTATTGTATGATTTTTAGCATAGGATGGATAAAGTCTTTCTTTATATATAAGATTGTTGGATGTGTCCTCTATTTGTTGAGTTAAGGTAATGCAGAGATGTGATAGTAGCATTTTCGTTAATTGTTTTTAAAATACTCCTTGATTAATTGATTTTGTAATCGATGTTGTAAACATAATTAGGTGCTCATCGGATGTTCGATGGGAGCCTAGCGGTAGCACCTAGCTAGACGCCGTCTAGGCTCCCTATTAAAAAAATTAAAATAAATAATAAT
Organism: Ipomoea triloba; assembly: GCF_003576645.1. Lineage (NCBI taxonomy): Eukaryota > Viridiplantae > Streptophyta > Magnoliopsida > Solanales > Convolvulaceae > Ipomoea > Ipomoea triloba. The sequence goes on along the minus strand of NC_044926.1, from coordinate 24,146,049 downwards.
TTTATTAGAGTTTTGATATTTTTAAGTCGGGGTGTGGGGTTAAAGTAGAAAAATACTGAGGCTAAAAATAAATATTGAAAAGTTAAAAGCTAAGTCAGCAATCTGAACAGCAGAAGTTAATACTTTAGTGACGACTCACACATGACGGAGATAGAAAAATCATGTTGGGGGTCAAAATTATAACAAAAAATTACAATTTTCTCAGTGTATTATCAATAGTAAATTTTGGTAGATACTTTATGTAACGATTGACATCTATGTCAATCAATACTTTATAATAGATAGATAGAGAATTTATATTGGTTCAAGGTAGGTATACTTTCTCTACTCCATTCTTATCCTTTGCCATTATGAGGAAATTCACAAAGTAATCTTGTCCCCAGCAAATTATAGAGTGGACTAGATTGGAATGCGAGCGTTGATAAACTAATTGACTCAACGAAAATATGAGTTCATCTTTGATAGCCTTGTTGATGAGTTGAGGAATTGAATAGTGTTAGATAATTAATCGAAAAATACAACCACGATTGATTTTTCTCAATCTAGATTACTCTAAGACACTTATAATGTTTCAATTATTATCAAGAAATACTTAAGAGTCTTTATTGTTGGAGGATTTTTTAACTTTTGGTTGAATTGCTGTTGTAATCTCTATGTGAAGAAAGAGCAAGAATAGCATACTTAGAAACACCTAACAAACTTATTATACGAGTATTGGTGATCAAAGCACAACTTTGGTTCACTTGTAATTTGTGGATGACAAAGTTATTAGTGAATTTCTTGTTGGAATTTTTAGTACCAAAAAAACAAAACATTTTAAAGTGGCTATTTTGTGGTATACAAATATATGTGCGGTCTACTTTTGGTTTTGGTCGGGTCAAAGTAGATTCGAATTCTTCGTAGTGAGATGAAGAAATCAATATATTGTACGTTCAAAACAGATAATCAGTGAATGAGAAATGAAATCTCAAAATTAAACCCATTTGAGTTGAAAAATAAATGTAGAAAAGGCTTGAAATTAAACAAGCTTTTGTCCCAAATTGGAAAAAGAAGTGAGCTCCCACTACTATATATATATACAATACCCTTTTAGTTGAAGTTTGAATTGTATAGTATAGAGACTCTCTCTAGTATGCATGGGAGGGTGCAAAATCAAATTCAAGTTAGATTTAAAAAAAAAAAAAAAAGTTAAAGTTTTACTTTTTGGTAGAGTCTGAAAAGTCGTTTTCACTTTTGGGGTGTAACCTTCGTGGTGTACTTTTCGGATGTACTTTTTGGAGTACCGTTCTGGAAGCGTTAATTCTAATCCGTAGGAATTAATTTTGAATTGATTAGAAATTTTTTTAAAGAATTAACGTTTGTAACTAGTGTGTTAAAATCAAAATTAAGTCATTAGTTATGAAGGTTACAAATCCGAATTTGTTTAAGATGTTAATGCCATTGGTAAATGCTAATTTTGAAAGTAAATGAATTTATATCTTAGATTAATGAACTCAGAAAAGCAGTGGTACATCATACTACTCAGAATCAGAATGAGATAAATGCTAATTATTTCACAATTCGCTATAAATACTTGGTGTTCGCAATATGGTTTCCTACTAGTTTTGAGAACTTCAAAATTCTTTTTGTTATTTTCTCCCTCTCAAAAACCTTTTCGATATAAATACTTGGTGTTCGCAATATGGTTTCCTACTAGTTTTGAGAACTTCAAAATTCTTTTTGTTATTTTCTCCCTCTCAAAAACCTTTTCGATCAAAAATTCCGAAAACATCTAAATTCTACCAACCTAAATACTTACGATTTAATAAATACAAATTTATATAATTAAAAAAAATTGAAGTGTTTTTAAACGTTTGTGGTTTACATATTACAGTATCAGAGTTAAATTTTCTAAAATACCAACCTAGGATCCATCCATACGGAGATTAACAAAGATAAAAGGGGCGTTCCGAGAATCGAACTCGGGACCTCTCGCACCCAAAGCGAGAATCATACCACTAGACCAAACGCCCAGTTGTCTTAATTACTCTTAAAAACGCTAATCACCGTCAAATTGACAAAACACTATTAAATTACATTACATAGAATTAGGTTTTAATTCCACCCAGAATAGTCTTGAGTTTAAGATATTTAGTGTGATTTTTTATTTTTATGTAAACAATAAAATTTTACATTAAAAATATGAAAGAGTTGTGCACATTTACAGCATAAGTCTTAGGGATGGCAATTATACCCGCACTCTATGGGTTACCCGCATCCCCGCCCCTACGAGTTTTAAAATACCCGCACAATTTGAGTAATAGGTGCGAGGATGGGGGAATTTTGTAAATCCGCGCGGGTATGGGGGGAGGTATCCCCGCCTCGCACCCGCACCCGCACTGTTATATATATATATATCTATATATATATATATCTATATATATATATATCTATATATATATATATCTATATATATATATATCTATATATATATATATCTATATATATATATATCTATATATATATATATATATATATATATATATCTATATATTTATTTATTTATTTATTTATATTCACACACTTGTATTACTAGTATTCATTTATTATATAAGTTTATGTATCTTTTATAATTAAAAATGAATAATGAATTAAACTTCTTTATGAGCTAGTGCTTCAAGGATTCAATTGAATTATCATCTCATTGTCTTATTTTTTTGTTTATGAAAATTGAAAAGGAACAACATAAATAACATAATGAGCAAACACTTATAGAACTTATACTACCAACACAATTTTAGTTTCAATTAAAGACTAACATCATTGGCTCTTATTAAATTTTAGAGTTATGTTCAAACTTATAAAAAGAATCCATGCAATAATTAGAATTGTAGTATAAATTTTTTATTAGATTTAAGTGTAATATTAATAATTAGAGTTGCGGGTTGGGTATTACCCGCACCAGCAAAATTCCCACGGGGGCAGGGATGGGTAGGAATTTCATTACCCGCGCGGGTGCGGGTGCGGGTGCGAGGAGTGGGTTGGGAATGCGGGTGCGGGGGCGGGTGATATATCCCCCGCACCCACCCCGCCCCATTGCCATCCCTAATAAGTCTGGTGGGCATATTCTACAAAACTAAATTTTCTTCTTTTTATATTTTTGTTTTCATAATAATTATTGTGTTTTTCTCTCGTTACTTTCACGAGCTTTTCATAAGCATAAATCATTTAGTTTGGCTTCAGTAAGTGTTAATCTTATCCTGGGCAACGAGCAAAAAAGAATGAAAATGAAGGCCCAGATCTTTGATGAAGCTTTAAGCTCCCTGAAGGAACATAGCTTCCTACTTGTGAAACAGTCTACGATTCAAATTTTCTATAACATAGTTAGAAAAATTGTTTCTATGTCTGAATGTAAGGAATGGTTTTTCATTTCTTTAATAGTTGATGTAAACGTTTTATGTTATGATTTAATGAAATAGTTACGTTTACCTTAAAAAAAAATAATTACCTTAAAAAAAATAATAAGGAGTTGAGAGTTGAGATGAAGAAATTCAGGTGCTGCAATGCTAAGGCAACATCCCTCACATTTCCAATAATCATCCAATATAGTATGGCATGATGTTTAACAGAGTATTCACCCAACCTTCAATCCTCCAAAGCATCCACAACTAACCACTATGCACATTCATAATTTGTCTTCCATCCATTTCTCCTTCCTATATTCACTATAAAAAAAAATAAAATATGAAAGCAAGCTAGGCTAGGCTTGATTTTTGTTTGAGACAAAAACACCAAAATAAACAGCTATGTGCATATACAACATACCTGCCCTTATTCATTCATCACTACTCTTCCTCCTCATCACTACCTGTCCTCAGATGGCTCCCACTTCGAGCCATGGCAAGCACATATCTGTTTAAGAACCTCTAGATTTGGCAACATACCAATAAGGTTCACATCACTCCATGGCAATTGGTAAGTCTTAATGAAGTTGAGCTTCTTAAGATTTGGTAGAAAACTAATTGCCCATGGAATACTACTACATGGAAGTTTGAGATCATATCACCTTCTGATGCTTAGTTTCTTAAGCTGCCCCAATTGCACAAAATTATAAAAGCATTCTAGATTTGTTATATGGAGTCCACCGTCAACTCCCAATTTTTAAAATTTTGGAATCTATGTAAACAAATCCTTTGTATGGAGCATAGGATTCAACTGGGATATAATTTCTAGGTTTCTACAAACAACTGATGAAGTTTCTATTGAAAAAATTCTTTCTTTGTAAAAATTCCTTAATAGTGGCATTTTCCAAATTCCAGATGCTGACCCAAAAGAACTCAATAGAATATTGCTTCCACGAGCAATAAAGCTTTGCATATTCCAATCAAATGAATATTGCTTCCATGTATCCTTAGCGTCTTCATTTTCCCATCATACCTCTGTTTACTAACTATAACAAGACTTCTATCAACAAGATCTTTCAAGCATTCCATGGCTACTTTTTCCATATTCACATGCTTCACAGCCCTAAAAAATCTCTCTGCCACCTCCAACCTAACCAAATTCTTCACAGGGATCTCATAATCTTCTCGAAAAACTCCAAAATAAAGAAAGTAAGCTTTTACAGATGTGGTAATTTGTTGTAACTAAAATATAGTATTCTTGAACATGCATCATTAGAATCACCAATTACATATCTACTCACATTTTCTGCAATATTATCCCACTTCTCCACTACCTCCTCTGTCATGGAGAGAAGACTAGCTACTACAATAATAGCTGGAAGTAATCCATTACATTTCTTCACTACATCTAATATGAAAATTAAAGCATCTTTGCACACTATCCCAAGTAGTAGTGCTCCGTATATCATCTATTACTATCAAATATCTCTGTTCCTTTAAGTGTTTAAGCTAATTGGTCTTGGTAACACAACCAATTTGGCATTGGAACATTTGTTGCATCTTATACTGTTGAGATTTTGTAACCCATGCTCGCATATAAAAATGAGAAGTAATTGATGGATCTTTATATACTTTCCGAGCTAAAGTGGTCTTGTATATTCCTACAATCCAAGTTCTACATTCATCATAACAAAAACAACGAGAACAAAACCACAAATTTAGAACCTAAACAAAGTTAATTAACTGAAGACACTTATTACAACTCGACAAAAAAAAAATGTCTTCATAAGCCTACTCCAATGTCTTCAGCGAGGTGGTACTTAGGAACTTCAAATTTTTGGTTTTGTGATACTCCCCCACTTTGCCAGAAACTCATAAATCTGTAATGTCATCGGCCTCCAATTTCTCCTTCTTTGCCATCTTGAAGGAGAAGTCTGGACTAGCTTCTTTGTCCAACTTTTGATGCTTACTGTCTTAAGCTGCTCCAAGTGCACAATTTGGGAGAAAAAAATGGACTTTTAGTGTATCTACTTTAAATTCCCAAATTTTTTAAATTTGGAATCCTTTTAAACATATTCTTTGTGCAAAGGCACAGAGCTTAGGATCCAACCAAGATATAAATTTCTTTAAACAACCTATGAAGTTTCTAATAAAAGAATTGGTTTTGCATTTAATGATTGAATCCTTCTTTATAAATACTGTATTGAACAGTATAACAAAATAATCTATAAGAAATCTCTTAAAGAATTATAATCTTAAGAAATGAGCTAAATGGCATTATCCATTAAAAAAAAAAACAAAAAAAAAAACAGAAGAACAAAAACAAAATCAGAACAATAACACAGTTAGACATGAAACCATATATTTGAGCTCACCAAAATATATAACAGAGTATTCACCCAACTTACTCGAATTTTGTCTTCAAACAATTTCTCCTTCATCACTCTCTTCCTGCTCATTACATTCTTCCTCTGAGATGATTACTCTTTCAGGCTGGAAATTTTATAGACAGCAGTTAGATAGGTAAGGAAATATATAGAGAAAAATGAGATCAAGCGAGAGAAAACATATAATTATTCCTTGCAGATGTACAAGTAGAATGAAATGTGAAATGGTTAGAGAGGGATAGAAAGAGACCTAATTTCCATAGTTGTTGAGTTGCTCATCTTGAATCCACTTTGCAGAAGCCAAAAGGGAATCCCGACAGTCGTTTAATTGAATCAATGCTAGTGTGGTGATATCGACAAAACCACTAGGGATCTCTTGCAAATACTTGCTTTCACGTAACTCTAAACATTTGCAGTAGAGCCTCCAACGATCATCGGCATCTAAGAAAGGCATGTTAACGATAGAGTTACGTGAGCTAGCATATTTAGCCACTTCTTTGAGCCGAGAAGTCAATAGCATACAACTTCCATTATTATCATCTGGAAAACATCTTTGCGCACTATCCCAAGCAGTAGTGTTCCATATATCATCAATCACTATCAAATATTTTTTACCTTTCAACATTTATAGAGCATTTCTGCAAATTGGTATTGGTCAGTGCTCTGTTCATGGAGTTCATCTCTTGATGCTGCTGCAATAAAACAACCAATAAAACATCGGAGCATTTGTTCCACATTATACTCTTGGGATACAATAAACCATACTCACTTTTCGAAATGAGAAGTAACAGATGGATCTTCATAAGCTTTGCGTGCCAAAGTGGTCTTGCCTATTAATTCCTCCCATGCCAACAATCGGAACAACTTGTCTCCCCTTAGTTGATTGTTGCATGAGCTTATCCAATATCGTCATGAACACCTCGTGGCATCCCACCATTCTACTACTGTCGTCAAACTTTGAAGCGTTTTTGGAAAATTTACTCACAATAATGTTCTTGTGTGCTAGATCAGGCTGTGATAATCCTCCTTTCACAAGCAGTAGTCCTCTCCGTCGCATCTGACCAAGGAGTGAAATATCAGTACTGATTGTTTCATTTTGTGATGAAGCCTTTACTACACCTACTAACTTCTGCAATCCCTAGTGGGAGAGTTTTAGGTTCCTCAAAGATGTCACTATTTATATTCCCACCACCACTACAATAAAGAAGACAAACTTGCACCGTTCCCAGAAATCAGAATGCAATCATAGCCTTAATTATTTTCAATCTATCTTTGTTTAGCTGATCCTAGCTAGCTTGTTATTTATTCAAAAACAAACATCATTTAACACTATATAGTTAGATATTTCCAAATCCAGCCAGCTTGTAAAGTACAGATAAGAGCAGACATACTGTCTCCAACAATCTGTACTGAATTGTATAACAAAATAATCTATAAGAAATTGCTTAAAGAATCATAATATTAAGAAATGAGTTAAATGCCATATCCATTTAAAAAAAAAACAAAAAAACAAAAAAAAAACAAAATCAGAACAATAAAACAGTTCAGACGCGAAACCATATAGTTGAGCTCACCGAAATGTGACAGAGTATTTACCCAACTTGCTGCCTAATCCTCCAAAACATCCGCAGCTAACAGAGTATGCACATTGAAGGGGGCTTCAAATTTTGTCTTCAAACAATTTCTCCTTCATCACTCTGATCTCCTCCTCCTCGTCGCATTCTTCCTCTGAGATGTTTACTCGTTCAAGCTGGAAAGAGTAAATTAAGCATAAAAATATTTGATGAATAGACAGCAGTTAGATAGGTAAGGAAATATCATATAGAGAAAAATGAGATCAAGTGAGAGAAAACAGATGACTATTCCTTGCAGGTATACCAGAAGAATGAAATGTGAAATGGCCAGAGATATATTAGAGGGACAGAAAGAGACCTAATGTTTTCGGAACCAATAAGGATGGAATTTCCATAGATGTTAAGTCGCTCATCTTGAATCCACTTTGCGGAAGTCAGAAGTGAATCCAGACAGTAGTTTAACTGAATCAATGCTAGTGTGGTGATATCCACAAAACCACTAGGGATCTCTTCCAAATACTTGCATTTACATAACTCTAAACATTCGAGCACAGGAAAATGGTCACTCCCGGCATTCCAATATTTATGCAGTGTGTCTTCAATTACCAACCTCTTCAATCGACAGAACCCTCCATTATATGGCTCCCACGTTGGGCCTTGGGAAGCATTTATCAATTTTAGAACCTCTAGATTCGGCAACATACCAATAAGCCTCATATCACTCCACGGGAGAAGACGAGTCCTAAAGAATTTGAGCTTCTTAAGATTTGGTAGAAAACTTGTTCCTCATGGGATGCCACTACATGGAATACGTTTGAGATAACGCCACCTTCTTATGCTTAGTGTCGCAAGCTGCTCCAAGTGCACAAAATTATAAAAGCAATCTGGACTTTGAGCGTATCCACCATCAATCCCCAATGTTTTTAAATTTGGGATCCTTGTAAACAGATCCTTTGTACAAAGCTTAGGATCTAACCAAGATATATTCTCTAAGTTATTATAAACAACCGACAATGTTTCTAATGAAAGAATTTTTTCAACACAAAAGTCCCTTAACAGTGGCATCATCCAACCAGATGCCTCAGAGAAGTGAGTAATATACGGCTTCCATTATTATCATCGGGAAAGCACCTTTGCACACTATCCCAAGCTTCTTTGCTCCATATATCATCTATCACTATCAAATATCTTTGATCCTTCATGCTTTTCCGCAGACTTTCTGCTAATCGGCCTGGGTCATCGCTGCTTTGTTCATCACTTGATGCACTAACACAACCAATAAGGCATCTGAGCATTTGCCCCACGGTATACTCTTGGGATATAGTAACCCATGCTTGCTTGTAAAAATAAGAAGTAATTGATGGATCTTCATACACTTTTTGAGCTAAAGTGGTCTTGCCTATTCCTCCCATGCCAACAATTGATACAACTTGTAGCTGCTTCGCTGATTGTCGAGTGAGCTGATCCTTTATCGTATTGAACTCCTCGTCGCATCCAACCATTGAAGCTGTTTTGGAAAATTTACTCACAGTAATGTTGTCGCGTTCTAGATCTGCAGGCTGTGATGATGTTGAACCAATTCCAAGGAGTAGTCCTTTTCGTCGCATCCAACGAGTGAGTGATGAACCCTTTGAAAGTTGCTGCTGCTGCTTACTTTTAATCTGAATCAACTTCTTCTTCAGGTAATCAGTCTGTTTAACTGCTTCATTGAAGATTCCGTGAAGACTGAGGAGGCAAGCCTCTATACTGCTTGATTGAAGGCTGTCCTTTGCTAGATAAATGGCAGTCAACTCCATCTCAATCCTTTCTTCAGCTTTGAACGATACATCTCTCATCTCTGCCTCTAAATCTTTCATCGCCCCCGCATTATCATAGGCGGCGATCTCAGATTCGTCAAGATTTTCTTGCAGGAAACCTAGATTTTCATGGAGAGAAACTATCTCTTGTTTGTGTTGAAGAGGGAAGCGTGGTTGTGATTGCAAGAAATGTAGATTTAGAGCTCCCATTAGCGAAGTTACAGCAGCGTAAGCCATTTGCGTGTCTCTAGTAGGTGATCAGAGGAAGAATTATGAAGAAATGAATGATTAGCAGAGAGATTGTTCTTGTCAAAATTAAGAAAATAGGAAAGAGAAGACAAACACTGTTTTGGTAAAGGACAAAGGTGCGTGAACTTTGACTTTGAGCATTAAAACTTATACTATCCCTGTTTGGCTGTTTATTAATATTAAAAAAATAATAAATAAATTGTCACAGTTGACCATTAATCTATTTGAAACTTATTTTTAATAAAATAAATTGTCAAGACCTGGTGGTCTAGTGACACCCGATTGTACTCCCATATGAAAGGAGTGGGTTCAAGCCTTTAAAGTAGTTATGAACAGATATTACATTATAACAGAGTCAGTAGTAAAATTAGTTATTTATTCGTGAGGCGGATTGACTAATTTTAGTATATTTGACTACTATTAGATGCTTGACTTTGTTAAATAGTTCATATAAGTTTTTAATTAAGAGTTTTTTCCACTTTTGGTCCTATGACTTTAGTGTTTCCGTCAATTTAGGTACATGACTTTCATTTTGTCACTTTTAGTCCTTGACTTTAATTTTTTTGCCACTTTTAGTCCTTGACTTTGATTTTTTTTTCTACTTTTAGTCCTTTCGGTCACCAAAGCGACAACTTTTAATCGAAATCAACAAATTGTTGTGTCATTAATGGTAAATACGTTTAATGTATTTAGAGATTTATCAATAGACAATTTTACACTTAATGACACAATATTTTATTGATTCTGATTAAAAGTTGTTGCTTAAAAAGCGAAGCAGAACAAGCAAATAACGTTTCTTTTTCCTATTTTTTATCTGATTTTATTTATAAATATATTTAGAACTTTATCAAAATACACTTTTACCCTTAATGGCACAACAATTTGTTGATTTCGATTAAAAGTTGTCGCTCGGGTGACCGAAAGGACTAAAAGTGGAAAAAAAATCAAAGTCAAGGACTAAAAGTGGCAAAAAAATTAAAGTCAAGGACTAAAAGTGGCAAAATGAAAGTCGTGTACCTAAATTGACAGAAACACTAAAGTCATAGGACCAAAAGTGAAAAAAACTCTTTTAATTAATTACCTTTTTGTAATATCTTATTGCTCTAAAATACTAAAAAATTCAAAAAACTGTTGTAGCTTTTTTCGATCAGTTTTTAAAAAAAATCATTTTGCATGTAATCAGCTAACAGTTAATTTACAATCAACTAGTTAAACTCACTAGCTCGATTAGCTAACAACTATCATCTATTTACCCAACACCCCCAAAGTCAAGGTCGATCCTGACCATGTCTAGCCAGAGTGATTTCATAGGGGGCCCCAATTTTTTTTTTTTATAAATATTTTAGATACAATCTATTTTTTTATACTTGATAATTATTTTTTTAATTCATAGATTGGTTTTTAATTGTAATTGAAAATAAAATTTTAGAAGCAATTGACATCGAAATTTTGGTGAATAATTTTTTATTTAAATATGAAAGAAAATGACACTTTTAAATTAACTTTTGAATTGTATTCTTTCTATTTTGAAATTTTATGCATTATATTTAGACAAAAAAAATTTAATTAGATTTTTATTTTTGTCATAGAATACATGCAATAACTTGAAGTCCAAATGAATTTGAACTCAATTACCTCAATTATAGAGCATTTCTAGATCTTCTAGACTTCAATATTCATGTTTTAGAGGTCTTTTAAGATTATGTTTCTTACCAGTACAAATAGAAATCTCTATCATTATAACGACATTTAAATATGACCAAATTACCATTTTGGTCCATTGACTATAGGGGTCTTGTTAATTACAATCGACGACAGCCTCCACCCACCATTTCCTCCCATTCTCTCCCTCGCTCACTTCTCTTGGTCGACGGTAGCGATGACTTGCGATGAACAGAGCAGCTAACAGGTGTGGTCTCCCCTCTAACGTAGCGTCGGTAGCCATGGTGGAAGATAGCAAGTAGTGGTGAGTAATTGTCTCTATGAGAATAGAGAAACATCATTGCCACACCTCTCATTATTCCAACTTTAATTTGCTTTGAGTAAAGGGAGTTGGAAGGAGAAGTGAACACCATGTGTTTGATTAATTACTTTAGTTTGCTTAAGTTGCCATGAGAATGAGACTGCAAACTAATTGAGACTTCAATGTCCACGAGAGTGACATTGGCATCTAGTAGCGTCTCTATAATCTCTTTGTTGATGCATTACACGGTCTTTGTCCCAAGAACACTATAACATCTATACAAAAGTGGCTTTGTCCAAGTCTCATCTTTTTCCAATTGTTTCTTAATTTTTGCTTGTGTTCAAGTCATTACTTTGTACTACTTTCACATGAATCTCACATATTCGAATTATTAGCTTCCAAAAACTAAACGTTCTTGTGGTTAACCATTCATTATTCAACTCCCCTTTAAGTCACTCCTTAAAGACAATACCCCATGTAAGGATACTCTCTCACGATGACGCTCAAAGACGTGACTATAAGCGGGAGCCCGGGTATGAAAATGCTCTGGGATGGTCATGATTGCGTAATCACATAATGTGTGTATGTGCTAAGGCTAACCTCAGTAAATATGGGATTGGCAAGGTGAGTTGGCAAATGAATAGGATTAAATTTGTTGTTTTTTTTTTTTTTTTTTTTTAGTTTTAATGTTGCCGTGTCTAGCAAATTTGCAAGAGGCCGATTTTGCTAACATTGTCAGCAAAAGCCTTTTCCCATTTTCCCTTTTCTTTTTTATTATTTTATTATTATATTTATAATATAATATTAAAGTGAGACTTATTTTTAAAAGTGAGATAAATTTGCAGGGATTTAGAATAAATAGTGAAAAATTTATAAATGTGATGATGTGGAAGTGTGACTCATTTTAAAAAGTGAGAGAAATTTGCAGGGATAAGGATAACCTAAGGATTTGATTAGAGGCCGACATCGTAAAATTTCTATTTGATCTGTTTAGTTTAACAATTTAAGGAAGTTTAATAAAGTTTTGGAAATCCTACTTGAAATTACTTCGTGGATCTTGAATGCAAGACTTTTAAGGGTTCAAGGATTATTTAACGTTTTTATAGTTATTAGTCTAGATTATATAATACTAAAAGACAAACAAGAATAACAACACAAGTAAAAGAAATGAACCCGGACACAAGAAATGATCACGCAGTTCGGAGCTAAAACTCCTACTTCTGCGGGGCTACTAAGCTTTTGCCCAATCCACTAGGTGCACCAAGGTTTACAACAGTTGGAATATATCCCAAACGTACAATGGTTCTAAACCAACACAACCTTCAACATCTACACTTGAATTGAGCAAACTGCAAGCCGGGAATTCTTCAATTCATCACCACGACTCAGCTTCAACGACAGTCTCAAAGACAGTAGCAACACGCCATTAATTCTTCAAATAAATCCTCTTGAAAATCACGTGTGAAGCTCTGAACATATATTGTGTAAAGAGATGGATTTTAGAGCTTCAAGTGCCTTCCTATTTATAGCATAGCATCCTTTAACAACCCTCACAAATATAAAGCTGAAAACCACCTTGATTAAATGAGAGCCACACTCAAAAATCTGTTAGCAACACAAATTAATTAGGTGGACTAATTCCTTGTTGAGAGCTTGCTGTCTGACACAAATTAATTAGGTGGACTAATTCCTTGTTGAGAGCTTGCTGTCTGAGACAGCATCCGCTGACACAGTTTCCCTTTCAGCACTGGCAGACAGACTAATTGACGGTCCAAAAACAAATAAAAAACTAGATATAGGCTAAGTGTATTTTTGACAAGTAATATAGCCAATAACAAAGGACCGTGTATTATTTGTACACTTACAATTGAAAGAAAAAGAGTCAATATTAATTCCACTGAGGCTCAAACTCACCCCTTCTATTTGGAAGTGTAATCTAGTGCCACTAAACCACAAGGTCTTTGGCTAAAACTTTTAATTAAACACTAAAAAACTATTGATTCACGGTTCACTTAGATTAATAAAAAAAAACTCAATAATTAATAATAAAAAAAAACTCAATAATTTTATATTTTAATAATCACTAGGAATTACAGTAATAGTTATTATTTAATAAATAGAAAACTGTAAAACAAAAAATAGATTAACAAAAAAAAAAGCTCAATAATTAATAATAAAAAAACTCAATAATTTTATATTTTAATAATCACTAGGAATTACAGTAATAGTTATTATTTAATAAATAGAAAACTATAAAAACAAAAAAGAGGATGGAATTAGTGCACGGATATTTAAGAAACTGAAGTACTGGACCGGACCGCCCAACGAAATTCCAAGTCCCAATTATCCAAAGATTGAATCGCAGGCCGTAAAAAGGGGGCAACAAAAGGGGCGTTCCGAGAATCGAACTCGGGACCTCTCGCACCCAAAGCGAGAATCATACCACTAGACCAAACGCCCGACTGCATTGTGTATGTGCTATTTAATATATCTATTTTTTAATGCTTATATTGAAGTCAAAATTCATGTAGGCTTTGTCAAAATTCAGATATAACTAGTATATATCCAGGGAAATGCCATAACTGTGTTTTTTTAATTGATAATAATTTTATTTTAAAAACATAACACTTAAAAATTCAACACAATCAACATACCTCAACTTCGGCTCAACTTTTAAACCCTAATGCTGCCTCCTTTTTCTCTCTAAAACCAAAAACCTTTCTCTGCTGCTCAACTTTGGCTTCCACCGCCGGCCTCCGGCCGGAGCTCTAATGGAGCTTTGAGCCGGCGGTTTTGGTTACCTTCTATTGCTCTTGCTCTTCTTCCTCCCCGACCACCGTCGCAGCTCCGTCTGCCTCCGACCACCGCCACAGATCTTATTATTCCGTTTTCTCTCCCTTTGAATAAAATAATAGTAGGTAGGTATTGGGGTTTGTGTTTGTAGTCTTGAACTCCCAACCCTACTTTGACTTTACCCACTTTTTATTTTCTCTATTATTGTGTTTTCCTCTCATTAGTTTCACGAGCATTTTTCCTCTCGTTACTTTCACGAGCTTTTCATTTTCATTAGCATAAATCGTTTAGTTTGGTTTCAACAAGTGTTGATCTTATCCTGGGCGAGCAAAAAAGAATGATGACGAAGAACCAGATCTTTGATGAAGCTTTAAGCTCCCTGCAGGAACATAGCTTCATAGTTATTAAACAGTTTGCGATTCAAGTTTTCTATAGCATAGTTAGAAAAGTTGTTTATATGTCTAACTGTAAGGAATGGTTTATTACCATTTCATTGATTATTGATGTAAACGTTTTATGTTATGAATTAATGGAATAGCTACATACCATCTGAGCACAAGGTGCTTGGCGTATTATACTTATTCATATTGATTTTTGAGAAAAAAAAATCACAGATATGATACGTAATTAATTTTTCATGAAATACTTGTAAATATATAAGTAATCTTGCAATTAATTTGACAAATCTAAAAAAATAAAGAAATTTCAAAATAGTCACCGTTGTTGCATTCAATAATGCTGTATGTAAAATATAATTATTGTGCATTCATTAAATATATAAGAACTAAGGTTATCCTTAACCCAGAAATTTCTCTCTCTCTAAAATGGGTCCCACCTCCACATCATCAAATTTGTAAATTCTTCACTATTTGAAATTTGCATATTATATTATAAATATAATAACTAAATAATATAATAGAAAATAAAAATGATAAAAAAGTACACAAATCAGATTTACCATGCTTTTTCTCCCACTTTTTCAATCTCACTCCTCTTGCTAATTTAGCAATTTCTCTCTCATATTGCAACACACATGACATTAAATAATAATAAATAAAAAAACTCTCTCTTGCCACATAGATTAGAATGGGGAGATTGCAGGGTTGAGGACAACCTAATATAAAGTTACAATTCATTTTATCTTCTAGACTCAATCTACTTAGACTAAGCGCAAAATTAGCATCAATTTTGACAACAAAAACACTTGGTATGTAGGCATGACTGGATTTTAGGACGTGCAAGATGAACAACAACACATGACCTCAATTTTTAAGAGGGACCAATATTTATTTTTGACCTAGCTACTTAAGAAATAAAAAATATATATACAGTTAATCCTAAAACATATCAATTTTATCTCAAATCACTTCGTTTTCTAATAATTAGGACCCATATGATGTCTTAACCCCTAAATCTGCAGAGATAACTTGAAGTAAAAATCATATATTTTACGTATTGGTTTTAAAGATTGCGCTTATACTTTTGGTAGTGCCTCATTTATTTAAAAGAACGCGGTGCCACAAAAATTCAAAAATTAGCCCTGTATATAAGATGTAGCTGTTGTTTAACAAAAGTTTATGCCCACTGTGACAAACAATTTAACTCCAAGTTTAGTATCAATTCAATAAAAAATTAAAACACACACACATGCACACATGCAAAATTAAGTAATAAACTCATTCATATTAATCCAAAAAATATAAACTTGAAAATAAGTAGGTGCAAAATGAATGTGAAAATTGTTAATGAAACTAGACATACATGTTGCGACATCAGTATTTGGACTATTTGCAAAGTTATTGTTGTTACTATCAAAATAAACAAGTTATGAAAATAGAATATACAAGGTATTACTCATGAACTTTCTACAAATATAATAAATATTAATATTTTATTTAATACTTCCACGTGAAACATATAGTGAAAAAAATTATCACTGCAAAATATCAATAGCCACTTGCAATTAAGAGTTCATACATACTGTACAAAACCCCGTTTAACTTCAGTGCAGCAAGGAAGAGAATAGATCTTCCATTATGTTAGAATACGGGGATACGGGAAAATGCTGAATTTGGAAGTCGATAATGGATGGGTTGAGTTTAGGTAGTCGTTGAGATTGAGAAGGATGAGATTTCTGGCGTTTGGCTTCGCTCGCTTTTGTTTGGTTCGAGTAGCGGTGAGATAGTTTTTCTTCTTTTCTAGGAGGTGCGAACTGCAATTCTACAGAGAAGAGTAGAATTGTTATTTCACGATATGATTAACGACAGTCGACAAAGCTTATCGATGTCCTATTGATTGAAATTCAGAGGCGGAGGATGCGATCTAGTTGAGCTGCGACTACGGTCTACGACGACCTGACTTTCTTCGATTAAACGCTCGTTCTTCACATTATTATAGATGCCCCCAATAAATAAAATGAAACAAATCTTCTCCACTCTCTAGACTTCTCTTCCTGTGGTGATATTTCTCATCGTCCCCTAAGGATCTCTTCGCCGGAACCCCCCTCCCCCCGCGGCCGGTGGTGGCATTTCGATGGAGGACAATGAAGAAGGAAGAAGAAGATTGAAAGACGAAATTGTCATTGTGATTAAACATAACTGTGGTCAATTAAAAATTTTAGATCAGTTTTAATCGGCAATTTGACTGGAACGACTGAAATTGAGAAAAATTAAATAGTTAAAGTACTAAATTAACCGTTTTAAAACTCGTAAACTGCAATTAACAAGATCCCAATATATAGTTATGAGACAAAAAAATAAAATTTTCTCTTTTAATTACTCATTCACAAATTATCGATTCACAATTCATTTAGATTAAAAATTCAATAATTTTATATTGTAATAGTCACTGTTACGATTTAATAAATAAAAATTGAACTATTCCTAAACTTTTGTGGTTTAGAGTTGATTTTTATTTTTATTTTTTAATTTGTATTTAGCTTCTTTGGTGATTATAAAATTATACTAACTAGGCTATTAATTATATAGAAAAAAGGATGGATTAATTATCAGAAGATCAAACCGCGAGGGCAAAAGAAGGGGCGTTCCGAGAATCGAACTCAGGACCTCTTGCACCCAAAACAAGAATCATACCACTAGACCAAACACCAATTGTTAGGGAATACCTCCACAAATTCTCTCAAGAGCATCAGTCGTTACGCTCCTAAATAGGACCGTAACAGATAGGAAACCTTTCGAATAGGTTTCTAACTCCTAACCATATTCGAGTCACATCAAACTCCAATTCCAAGAACTCCAAGAAAAATAATTAAAAGAGTAGAATAATATTATTTTCTTTGCTTGCCATTCTTCATATAGAATCGACTTATGTATACTAAATTACTAATACATATAATAATTAACCTGCTAAAATTATACTAACTATATAAGGTAATGATAGTCGACAAAGCTTATCGATGATTATTTACTAGGGAAGCCACTATGGACAATCCAACCACTCCCTATTTACCAAAAAGGGAATTATTATTATTATTATTAGTATTTTCATCTGTGTGATGTACGAAATGGATTCGCTATAATATTTTAAAAATATTTATATCGATATATAATTATATAAACTATAACATCAAATATTATATAGTGTAATTAAAAAGATGGTTTGGATCGATTATATTTTGTGATGCTATCCGTGCTTGAATTCAACCAAATAATCGTTGAATTAATAGCTAAGGTGTAGATGTGCACATCTGGTGCTGAAACTTTGGGGATTTTATTTATCAGTGTTTAGGATTTGTATAACTTGGGCAAATGTGTTCTTTGAAAGAAAAAAGAAAAGAAAAGAAAAGAAAACATAATATCACTGGTTCAAATTACATGTTATTGAAAATCTCTTTGTAGACGGCATTGGTAGTAGTAACATAATTTTGTCAATCCTCGTTTAGAGCTAACACTTTCAGGCCATTAATATTTAACCAATTCTCATAGAATGATTCGTACTTAAAATACACAACTATGAATGTATCTCGTATTTATAATATTAATTAAATCTTATATATTAATTGTATATATATTATTTGGTTTGCTAACCATCCATTGCAATATTTTTGAGAAATTAAAAAAATCAAATAAGTACATAATAATTAACACATTTTTTTTAAAAACAATAATTAACACATTAATTGAAGTAAATCAATAATTAAAAATAACAAATATACCAAAATTTGTATATAATAAAATGTAAAGGTTATTATAAATAATTTGAATTTAAGTTGTATTACCATTCCTAGGCATATTAATAGGTGTTCTTGGAGAGAAAACCATAAATCCACCAAACAATGCTCCACTATCGGTCAACTGCAATTATTTATACCCAAGAGGGGAAAATTACAAATTGCATTTTATTTAAATAAAATAGTTAGGTATGCTATTAAGATAACAAATTTGCTTATAATTAACACTAAGATTAGCTGGACTAAATGCTGGTGCACCAGCAAGGCAGCAACAGGTTCTAACAACGACTTAGCATTATCGAACAACCTATTTAATTGGAGCGACGATGCTTGTGTATTATTCTGATTACATAATGACTCATTTCCTTTAAAAAATTAAATGTCCGAGTTAAATCAATTGTTAATGAATGACTTGTAATCTATACTATATATAAAAGTAAAATCCTCCTATTTCATTTTTCCTGCCCAAACTTTTGTAGTCAATTAATTAAATATTTTATTGGTCAAATAATTAATAAATCTTATTTGGTAAGAAAATGTAAAATGGAAATTAACTAATATCTATTAATTTGTAATATTGTTTCTATATTCACGTATCAATACTATTAATAAAAGTGAAATATCCCCTTCAACTTTCTCGCACAAACTAATATTATTAATTAATTGGTAAAAAAAAAGTTTAATTGGTAACAAAATTTTATTTACCAAATTCTGAGAATAATTAAACCATTATAATTGTGAGAATAATTGAAACAAATTATGCATAATCTTATAAGAAAAATAATTTATTAATTATTATTTCCACCAATAATAATAATTCAAATACTTATCTTTACTTCTATATCTATACTACTATTAATAAAAAAAAAAAACATCATTTGTGAAATTCCCGCCAAAATAATAGTAAAGATAAAATTGAAAAGAAAACTGATTTTATTAATTGATTGAAAATATAAAAAATCCTAATGTAAAAGGAAAATGAAATTAGGCAAATTAGAAAAAGAAAAGATATGACTATTTGACGGAAAATTATTTAAAACTTTTAAAAAATTAATTACACTTTTCTTTTGAAAACTTTAAACTATTTAAACTTTTAAAAATTTTCAAACTATTTAAACTTTTAAAAAAATTAATTAAACATGGATTGTTAGAATTTTTATAATAATTACAATTAATTCATTCAAATATGGAGGAAGAAGAAAAAATTAAACGCGATATGGCGAAAATAAATAAACTTAAGGTATAAAGGTATAATTGCAAATATATTAGCGTAATTGACTAATAATAACTGCCTGATAATTATTATGATAATTAAGCTAAACATTGGTCGTTGAATTTATTTTTTTAATAATTATAATTAAATTATTACTCATTTTTCTCATATTTATTTTAGTAATAATATAATTACATAAGTAATATTACATATTGATCTTTTTAAGATAATTGTAGACAAACAAGTTATATATTATTTAATTAATTGAGTAATACGTTTGTACTAATCTTATAATCAAATAAATGTACACGTTTAATATTAGAGTTTTTTTAAATAATTTTATCTATATTTTTATTATCTAAATATATAATAAAAAATGTATACGTGCATCACACAGGTAATTGGACAATTATTTGCTCTAATTCAAGCAAGGAAAACATCAAAAAACATAATCGATCCAACCAATTTTATCAATTGCGCTATATACAAATTTAATGTTATAATTTATATAATTGTATATCGATCCAAATATTTTAAAAATATTATAACAAATACATTCCGTGCAACGCACGGGCGAAAATACTATTATAAATAACAAAGAATCCATTCAGTAATAAACATTTCATTTTATATGTTAATTAGATATTAATTACTTAATCATTTTTATTCTATAATTTTTAATTACATATTATATTCAAGATGAATATAACCCAAGGCAACAGTTTCTATAATTTTCTAGGAAAAAAAAACCTTGCTAGCATAAATAAGCTAACAACAAAAATAAACCCTCTGTTAATCATTTAGTCCACTTAAATAAAGAAAAATAGAATCATAGTCTAATGGTGCGGAAATAGGATATTTAATTGTCAGGAATACAAATATATATTGTCTGTCATCAATCAAAAACCAATCGACCAAGATTCTCGTGTATTGGGTTCGATCTTAGGCTTCTTCAAACCCTTTGAAGACGATGAACAATCCACGTTTAATCTCTTTAAAGACTGTTGTTGGGAGTATTTTCATCAACCAAAATGACTTCTGGACTTAACGAAGATGTAGCTTTTAGTGATGCTATACCCTAAATGAAACTAACTATTAAGAAAAGCAAGGTGGAAAAAATATTACTGCAAGAGGAAGAAACATATTTAATAAGAACTAACTTAGCTTGTTCAAATTGGAAAACATATTATTGCAAGAGGAAGATACATGTTTAATGAGAACTAACTTGTTAAACATTGTCCTGTGGAACGTTGATATTCCCTAGACAAATAACAACGCATTAAGCAGAGCCTTATAGAGTTTTTCCTCATTTTGGGGATAGGTCGGAGGTAGAGACGAAAATAGACTCCATATATTAGTCCATGATAAGGAGAAATAACACAAATACCAAAGAAGAGCAGAAAATAATCAATGGAAGAATTGTTCACAATAAGATATTATTTATAGTGCAATTTCAATATTATTATTTGCAGAAATAAGGATGCATGTTTCATGTACAATTGTATTAATGTTAGGAAAGTATTTATAGTGTAATTTCAATCAATATTATTATTTGGTGATTATGTAAAATAATAAGTAGAATTGTATTACGGATGAGAAAGTATTTATACTGTAATTTTTTTTCTAAATTATTGCCATTTCAACATTATATGTTGAAGAAATAAGGATGCATGTTTCGTATATAATTGTATTAAGGTTAGAAAAGTATTTATAGTGTAATTTCAATCAATATTATTATTTAGAGATTTTGTAAAATAATAAGTAGAATTGTATTACTGATATGAAAGTATTTTTTTTTTACCGATCCTTTTCCATTATATTATTCCTTATTATTATTATTAAGCGTTTGGGCGAGAAGTTGCAAAAGTAGGATTTTGTTTTTATTAGTAGTATAGATATAGATTTCATGCAATATTATATCGACATCTCATGTAATTTTAAGTGAAAAAATTACACTTTTTGTCCCTAAGTTATAGGATAATTGTAGAATTCGTTCCTAAGTATTGGTCATGCTCACTTTTCGTCCCTAAGTTATCATTGGCGTTGCACTTTTCGTCCTTTAATTTCGTGCTCACTTTTCGTCCCAGGGTTATACTAAAATTGTAAATTTCGTCCCCAATGTTTTATTAATAGAAGGACGAAAAATGCAACATCAATGATAACTTAGGGATGAAAAGTTAGTATGACCAACATTTAGAGACAGATTCTACAATTACCCTATAACTTAGGGCGAAAAATGCAATTTTTTTCTAATTTTAATGTAAAATTGTAGTATGAATATGAAATGTATTACTATATTTTATAATATTACGTTGCAGGGATATATATGTATTGTATTATTACCATTAGTAATTTTAATCTAAAATTGTATTAGGAATAGGGGAGTATGAAAAAATATATTGTATTAGGAATTGTATTGACATATTTTAATGTACAATTGTAGTACGAATAGCAATTGTATTACCATATTTTAGCATATTATGCAAACCTTAATAGTATATGAGTGTTTTAGGTGTGAAATTAAAATTGAAGATTTTGTTTTTATTAATAATACTAGTTTTATACGCGCATTGCGCGAATGGGTTATTGCCCAATGTTTATATTTAAATAAATATTTGAAAGTATATCAATGCAAGAGTATATAGGAGAAGTTTATACATGGGTAATTGAATGTTGAATTTTTTTATTTAAATATCTAACTCAAAGTATATGAATCCAAGATAATATAGAAAATTCATTATAATTATTACTAAAATAAATGTTTGCAACCTTGTAAAATCGATAGTCTAAATATTTGATCTAAAAATGATAGTCTAAATAAATACTACTTTTAATTTGAATTTTTCTAAGTGTTTTGAATTCTCTTTTGAGTAACATTGTCATTGTCTTCATCTTTACTATTTGTTATCTTCCTTTTTGTTGGTAGTGAGTTATTTGCAATTCGGTTATTGTTGGTAGCATAGATGACAACGTCATGCAATGAGATTATGATATAGAAGCTATGGACTTTCCTTTAGGTGTTCTGCTTTGGGTTCATTTGATTCAACCATTATTGTTGAATGAGTTATTGTCGATAAAAAAATCTCTAGTTTAAGAAAAAAGATTAAATAAATTAATAAAAATTTAAAAATTTAAAATATTATGTATTCCAAAGATATTAAAAGGTAGTTTCTCGTTTCAATTTGCTGGGTAATGGGTTATTTAAGTACTTTCATTATCAACAAATCACCCAAGTAGTTAATATGATTGGTTTCAAACTATTCTTTTTTATTTTTTTCATGGTATCAAAGAAATACATATGTATCATTTTTTTGTGTAACTACTAATTTATTTAATTCAATAAGAGTAAAATGGAGTGATTCCGCTTCAAGTAGTTAATATAATTAGTTTAAAATTATTTTAAATTTTTTTTCATAGTATTAATAAAATACTTGGTAAATAAATATATAACATTATTTTGTACTATAACTTTGATATTTAATTACAAGATATTGTAAAAATAAGATAATGGACAATGTAATGAATATCAATTGATAAATTTGAGTGTAAAGAATCCTTGCATGAGAGAAAATAAAGACAATATAACTAATGAAATTATTTCTCTTATTTAATTTAATTTTTTGATAATGAATAATTTTTTCAAATAAAGGTATTGTAGACACATAATTCTAAATTAAAGAAATATATATGTATTATTTTTTGTTGTAGCTACTAATTTATTTAATTTAATAAGAGTAAAATAGAGTGAGAAACTTAATTATGTCAAATTTGATTGAGATGAGGTTCGTACCTAAAACCTTTCTTATAGAAATTAATTAATGGGTAAGTTAAAAGTTAACGGAATATTAACGGAGAAGAGAATATTTAACGGAAAACTTAACGGATAATCATAAAAGTAAGGTTAAATTAGGTAATCTCTATTAATAATATTAATCTAAATTATCTTAACCATCTATTTGATTAAATAATTCATCTGAACCATCCATTTGATTAAATAATTTGACCGCCATTTTTTCTACCCATTTTAGGTCTAACTCTCTTTAGCTCTTATTAGTATAGTAGATAATAATAATAATAATAATAATAATAATAATAATAATAATAATAATAATAATAATAATAATTATTATTATTATTATTATTATTATTATTATTATCTTTGTTGTAGATATGTACAAAAGCTATAAGAGGATGGTACTCAAAGAGGTTTTACATATGTTTTTATAACCAAACTAAGCTCTAATATGACTGAAATAATTGCAATTTATTTAGTAATATGTTTTTATTGACTTTTGTTACATTTTACAAATTTAGTATTAGTGTATTGAATTTATTTTTTTTATCTTAATGTTGAATTTGAAAAATGAAATCAGAAAATTAGATAAATGAAAAACTGGAGATGAGAATGAAAATTGAAAAACAAAAAACGAAAAAACAAAGAATTAATGTGATGAAAGGACCCCTAAGAGTATTTTATATTGATTATGCTCTTCGAAGATATAACTCTTATAATTAGAAGTCTCTTAGGCGTGTGAACATCTTCAAATAGATGTCAAGGGTTCAACTTTCAACTCATTTACCTAGACATCTCATTCTTCAATTCCCATCATTGCCAAGAGTTCCATAAAAATTGAATCTTTTGTTCTATCATATCTTCCAATCAATTAACGTTACAATCAAAATTATTCGCCTGGTTCAAAGCCCATTCTTTTAACCTAAATCTTTTGACAAACTCTTATAATTAATGTTACTCCATACTATTTTTGTGTATTTACTAATTTATTAACTTTGCAAAATTTGTTCCATTATCAAGAATTTTTGCCTTTACAAATTTTCTAAAGATAAAAATTTACACTTTAATTTTTGGGAATCAAATATAGTAATGTATTAAGCTAGTGTCACCAAAATCTTTGTAAATTTGGAAATTAAATCATATTACTCTTTTTGCCACAAAACAAATTCGATAAAATTAAAATTTTCCCTTAAAATATTCGTAATTCTAGATATTACTGACTAACATGGTAAAAATCTCTATCGACACCGAAGTCCTAAATTTAGAAATTGATTTTTATTTAACTTTAACCATAAAAAATTTCCACAAAGTGAAAAGTCTATGCTATAAATACAACCTTCATTCTCCATTATCAATATACATTGTCTCAGCGTACTAGTGAGTAAATTCAATTTTCTTGAAAATGTCTCGTAGAAATACTTCTAGAGGAGTGACAAGAGGTCGGCAAAGGGTTCCCCTTGCTAGAATAGAAAATGAGGTTCAACGTCTTGTAACATTTTCAAAACGGCGCACTGGTTTATTTAAAAAAGCAAGTGAAATGTCCACTTTATGTGGCACCGAGATTGCGATGGTGGTATTCTCACCAACTGGCAAACCTTTCTCCTTTAGCAACCCTGATATGAATACAGTCCTTACCAAGTACTTTGGTGAAATCCCCAACATAGAAGCCAACGTACCTGAACATATTATCCGTGCTCACCGGGACGCAAAAATGAGAGCGATGACCTCTCAAATCAACGTCCTTGAAGCTCAAATCGATGAAGAAATGTTGGTCGATCAAGCTCTGAGAGAGGCTGAAAAAGGTAGACCATCCATATCTGATCTTCAATTGCCTGAGCTACAATTGATGAAACAGCAAATGGAAACACTCCTTTATCAAGTAACTGAGAAATTAAATATGTTTTCCATAATGGGGGCACAATCTCAAGCCAGGGAAGCTCGCTTTGGAGGCAATTATGGCGCTGGACCAAGTGGTGTTTAAATTATTTTCGTCTCTTACTTTGTTCTAGTACTTTTTACAATTTTAATATTTTATTTTGAATTAAGATATCATTTCCTATATTTCTCCTAGGGTTTTGATAATGTTATTTATTTTTATTTCATTTTGGGTTAAACTTGTGTTCGTTACTCGATGGTACGCATATTGTAAGGTTCACAAGCCTTGTTTTAATGATATTCGCGTCTTATTACCTTGTGATAGGCTTAATTCTCTTTGGCTCTTATTAGTATAGTAGATATGAGTGTTTTGGGAGTGCTGTTAAAATGGAGGATTTTGTTTTTATTAATAGTATAGATTAGAGCATTTTAGTTTTTATATCACTCCTTCGCATATCTATCCAACACGTACTTCTATTCCTACCAAATAATGAAATTTAAATATTTATGTAATTTCACATATTCTTTTAATAGAATTATAATTCATTTTCCTCGCTAATTTCTTCTTTCTAATCAAACTGTATTTGAGTTCTCCGTTCCACAAACTTAATTGTTTCACAATTTTTCTAATTCAAAGCGCCAAGAGCTCTTCCCAAGGTGAATGATCTCCGTATTTAGGTACACAATAGACCATTCAATCACTGTTTGTCAACGTGGGAATCGTGGTTGAAAAGTCGCTAAGCGCTCGGGGGGCGCCTAGCACCTAGGCAACGGTTAATCGACGCCTAAACGCTCGTATATTTTTTATTTTATTTATTTTTTTATTTTTTAAATCTTTTAATTTTTTTTAATTATTTAAGATTTGATAATTATAAATTATTTAATACCTTAATAGTTAATAATAAAATATTAAATATTAACATATAAAATGTCTAGAGTTTGAACAATTTAGGGTTATTTAACTCAAAATGATGTCGTTTTGAGTGAAATAACCTATTAAAAAAAGGGAACAATAGTTAATCGGCCGACTAGATGACCTAGTCGGTGCTTAGGCTGTCTAGTCAGTGCCTATGATGCCTAGTTGGCGCCTAGGAGGCCTAGGCGGTCAACGCCTAGGAAGCCTAGGCGGTTAGCGCCTAGGCGGCGCTTAGTCGGCCTAATCGGCCGTCTAGCCGACCAGCCGCCTAGGCCACCGGTTATGGTGATACGCAAGGCAGTCGGCCAGCGCCTAGCTACTAGGTGCCGATTAATCGGTCCCTAAGCGGGATTTTTGCAACATTGGTGGGAACACAGCAATAGCAACTCCCCCTTACTACGTGGCATAAAAAATTTATAAGTAAATGGGATAAGGTGAAATATGTCATCCAACTACACACTAAATTGTAATGCAATCACTGAACTTAAATAGGCCCGCTTAAGCCCCCTATCTAGGCCTACGAGCTGTTAAAACCGAAACCTACCCTCTACTTATATAGGGGGGGAAATTTTATTGTGGATCATGATCCAAAACGGTGCCGTTTCTTTTAATAAAAAGAAACGGCACCCCACTACAAGAATGAAGATATTTAGTGACAAAACGTTTGTGACACTTCATAATTTAGTCACAAATAATACCCTTTTTGTGACCAAAAAATAATTTGACACTATTGTGTGGGATAATTGTGATAACATTTTTTTATCACGGGTAATATGGTAATTGTGACAAGTAAGTATTTGTTACGAATAAGTTGTCACTATTACTAGAATAATAGTGTCATAACATACGCTGTCACTATTTTTTGTCAGTAAATGTATGTGCATTTTGGCGACATTATAATTATGGCGGGAACGAAAGTAATTGTGACAAAATATAACGTCGACACAAATTTTGTACATTTTGTGACAAATAGTTGTTCGTCACTCTTGTTTATAATATTTGTGAAAACCTTTTTTTTTTGTCAATAAAAGTACAATTGGGTAGTATCATTAGAAATGATAAGCAATATAATTGTGAGGAAAAATATTGTTGTCACTAATATTGTTATTTTTGTGATGAAATTGTTACAAATATTTGTGACGATCTATAATTCCGTAACCAAAATTACTAAATTGTGACAATAAGTGTTTTAATTTCAAGTTTTTGTACTAATATATGATAATTGTGACGAGTAATTAGTTGTTACAATTACTTTGTCACTATAATTAAATGGATGAACATTGTGTGAAGTTATGCTGTAGTCAATGTTTGCCACTAAAAAAAATGTTTGCCACTAAAATTTCATTCAAGTTGGTGTCAAATAATTTGATGTGAACTAACTATTAAATATCAGGGCCGGTCCTGAGTACGGGTAGGATGGGCGACCGCCCAGGGCCCCATGATAGAAGGGGCCATCCATATATATGTATATGTATACATATATCTATTATAGTGTTATAATTAGTCTTATAATTATATTATAAAATAAAAACTTAGTGTTATAATTATATTAGAAAACAAAAAAGTAATAATAGATGGGACTATAGGAAGTTGAGAATCGATGCTTAATTAAATAATTAGAAATAGAATCGACACGGAGAGTCGAGGACACCTAATTATCTTTTATCTATTAGAATTGACACTCTAACCGGCTAACCCATTCATCTTCTTCAATAAAAAAAAATTTCCAATTCGATTAATCAACGATTGTTCATTTGTTTGCCAGTTTTGGCCCATTCATCTTCTTCAATATTTTAATTCTTAATATGCTACCAGTGTTTTTTATGTTGTTAATATTTTTTGCCATGACATTTATTTGTATTGTACGATAATTATAATACAATAAAATTGTACTGGAAATTGAAGGTTTTACGTTGTTCATATATTTTAATTATATGGTTGCTAAATGCCTAAATCACATTACATAAACTGTTTTTGGCATGGAATATATATATATATATATAGTTTTTTCCCAAAATGGTCCCTCGATTATTGCTCATTCTCAATTTTGCATTTCGACTTTCAATTGCACCTAATGTGGTCCCTCGACTTTCAAAAACTCACCCAATTTGGTCCTCCGTTACATATTCCGTCAAATCAGTGTTAAAATGGAGGGTATTTTCGTCCATTTACCTATTGTTAGCCTAATAAACATTGAGAAATAGTTGAGGGACCATTTTGAGAATAGTCAAGGGACCATTTTGGAAAAAACTATTTTATTTATTTCATTTTTGTTTATTTTCATTTTTTACACTATAAAATTAGAATTTCTATACATTTTTTTTCTTACAAATATAAATAGTTAAAATCGCGCAATCCAACCTCAAAATTTTTAACTTTCTTTACAGACTTTTCCCCTCTAAATATACAAACTATTCCTATGAAGTTTTACAATAAGTTCCGTAAATTTCATAAATACTCATATACTTCTTTTTTATTTTTTTTTATTTTTTATGTTCATAGACAATCAATCACTATGTATCACATTAAATATTACTTTTACCATTGAAAATAATATTTTTTTTTTCAAGCGTAGACACCCAAAGAGTGTAAAATGTAGGGAAAATATTGGACCAAAAGGTAAATTTTTCTAGTAAACTTCTCAGGTGAGCCGAAAGTAAAATCTCGTCAATGTTTCCTGCAATATTTTCTGTATTTGATTTCGAAGTAATTATTAAATTTTATATTATTTTACATTATTTAAGATATTGTATGGCATCTTTTATATGTTTTCCTCTTCTTATTTTTTTTATTAATTATTAATTATTAAGGCAAGTATAATTTATTTTGTAATGTGGACACATTATTTTTAAAAATTTTGATTTAATTAAATTATACCTTAATTATAAAAATCCTACCTAATAATTTTAGTATATTACACGGGACACAATAATTATTATAAATAATGTTTAATAATTGTCAATTTGTATTCAACAATAAAATTTATAGTTAATTTTTAAGTCAATCATAAAATCTTGTGTGTTGTGGGCACATTATTTTTAATTAATGAGTTTAATAATATTATATCTTATTTATAAAAAATCAAAAGTAATATATTTAGTACTACGGATGTGACTAAGAATTATTTTAATTGGTGCTTAAAAAATGAGTATTTATAAAATTTACGAAACTTATTGTAAATCTGCATAGGAATAGTTTGTATATTTAGATAGAGGAAAAAAGTCTGTAAAAAAAGTTAAAAATTTTTAGGACGGATTGCACGATTTTAAGTATTTATATTTGTAAGAAAAAAGATGTATAGAAATTCTAATTTTATAGAGTCTAAAAAATGAAAATAAACAAAAATGAAATAAATAAAATAGTTTTTCCCAAAATGGTCCCTAAACTATTTCTCAATGTTTATTAGACTAGCAATAGGTAAATGGACGAAAATGCCCTCCATTTTAACACTGATTTGACGGAATATGTAACGGAGGACCAAATTGGGTGAGTTTTTGAAAGTCAAGGGACCATATTAGGTGCAATTGAAAGTCGAAATGCAAAATTGAGAATGAGCAATAGTCGAGGGACCATTTTGGGAAAAAACTATATATATATATATATGTATATATATATATATGTATATATATATATATATATATATATATATATATATATATATATATATATATATATATATATATATATATATATATATATATNTATATATATATATATATATATGTATATATATATATATATATATTGATTTATTAATCTATGCATATTAATCTTTATTTATTAATAACTCAATTTTTATTTATGTAGGGAAAATTGTAATTTATGCCCCTCCATAATATGTCAATTATCAATAGCACCCCTGAATTTTAGTGGTATAAATATTGCCCATCAATTTTAAAAAATGGTACATATATTACCCATCTCGCGGTATAAATATTGCCCCTCTTGTTGGTACGGGAGGGGCAATATATGTACCGTTTTTGAAAATTGAGGGGCAACACTTACACCACTAATAATTCAAGGGTGACATTGATAATTGGCATATTATGGAGGGGTAAAAATTACAATTTTCCCATTTATATATGTGTAGAATTGTCAATTTTAAACGATTGAGATCATTAACAAGTTCAACTGATAAGCATAATTCTCATGTGGTGGACAAGTCTCAAAATAATGAGGTTTCTAATCAATAACTCTCCGAGATAGTTGAAACATCAAACATTGCACCTAGAGTAGAAGAACATGTTAGTGGTTGCACAGGTGATGTGAACTTTTTTTTTTAAAAAAACTTTTTTGAGTTTAAAATTTAATATTCTTTTTATATATAATATTGTATACTTATATATTGTTTTTTTTATTGTATTGTAGGAAACGAAAATATTTAAAAGCGTGGTCGACGGCGAACAATCAATACATGACTTGCAAAGAAAAAAGCTAGAGGTGAAGAAATCTGTATTTTATTTCCTCCACCATACCATAAGGTCTATGGTAAAGATACTAGTTTGTTCAAAGCTAAAGTCACTATGTGCATTCGACAATTTGCACCACTTCAATTCTCTAGTTGGAAAGAGATTTCTAACGAGGATATTAATACAATGTGGATATTTTTAAAGGTAAGACTGAAACTTTAAATAATTTCAATATTATATTAGGTTTGGAATGAGAAGTTATAATAAAATTGGAATTGCTTGTTCAAATTACTGAATTTATATACTTTTATATTTCAGGACAAATTTAATTTGTCAAATGATGTGCAACCCCATGCTATGAAACAAGTACAATTACAATACAAAAATAGGCATTATCATTTACGCCAGAGGTATCTAAAATGCAAAGACTGTCCAAATGATGTCAATGAAGATGATTGGAGATGGCTAATTGAAAACAAATGGGAGACTCAAAAGTTTAAGGTAATTTTAATATATAATTATTTTATATTATAATTTTAATTGGTAGTTATTGTTACCCCATTTTGTGATCTTTTATGTCTCTTGATTGTCTTCTACTTTATTTTTTATTGCTAATAACTTTTTATTATATATAGGACCAAAGCGAAAGAAACAAAAATAATAGAGAAAATTAAGAGATCAAATCAGTTAGTGGTACAAAGTCTATTGTACAAACTGCATATGAGATGGTAAGTAAATTTTGTTTAATAAAAATTGAAGTCATGTTAGTTTATTCACAAAATTTGCACTTAATTATTTCTTTTTGTTATCTTTATTCTCTATTTTACAGAAAGACAAAGATTCTAATGAATGGCCAAATGCTGTTGAAGTTTGGAAGGCATCAAGAACAAAATTTAATGAAACTTGGTCTATTCCAAATGGAGAGGAAATCATGGTATGAAAATTATAGTCATATAAATGTTGTGATCTTTCTTAAATGAATTTAGTCAATTATTAATATTTATCTTAATTGTAGAATAAACTTCAAGAAGAGGGAGATAAGAATAAAGAAAAGATTTCAGCTGCACCTCTACCACTTTTGAGCATTTTAGTTTGGTATTAAAAAGAAAATCAAGTTATGCATGTGGTTTAGGTCTTGAGGGGATAGCTTCAAAGGCCCAAGAAAAAATTCTTCTTCAAGCAGAAATAGAAGTTTCAAAAAAGCGTGAAAATAATTTAGAAAAAGAAGTTGCAAAATTTAAAGAAATAGCACAAGCTGCTGAAATCAAGCAAATTTTTGCTCACTTAACAAGCAATCAAGGGCTTCAAAATATGCTAAGCAATGCATCTCCATCAACTACCTCAACTAAAGAATAATCAAGACATTTTATTTTAAAAAGTTTATATTTGGATTCTATTGTATTTCTTAAAACATATATTTGTTAGTCAATGAAGTGTTCTTTTATATATATATATATTAATTTGATGAGGACCATTTATTGAATGAATTATTTTATTCTAAATAATAATTAAATTAAAACATTTGATTATGAAAAGATTTTAAAATAAATAATAATTTTATATGTTGTGTGCATTACGCTAATATTATTTGAAGAAAAAAATTGTGACAAAGTAATGGTCATTTATAAAAACATTAAGATTGACAATTGTGACACTATTTCAACTTATTTTAGTGACAAATTTCGCCACTACTTTTCAGTATTTTAGTGACAAATATGTTGCCACTATTTTTAAAAATATCAGTGATGAAGATGATGGCTACAAGAAATTGAATTATTGTATGACTTTAGTTAACACTAATGATTGTTTTAGGATAACTTCTTTTGTCACAAATAAATACAACATTTGTTACCATGATTGTTGTCACAACAAAGTAATTATTTGTTACCACTTTTTAGGTCACTGATAATCATTTTTTGCGTCAAGAACATTAAGTACAACTATTGTGACTAAAGTGTAGTCACAATAAAATAATTAATTGCAACGATTTTAGTTGTCACTAGATCAATGTTTTGTAATAACATAACTGGTCACAAAATGTACTTTTATTGTGACCACTATTGTTATCACCCAAATACTACTTTTAGTGTACGTAAGCATTGTCACAAAAGGCTTGAGTAATTGTGACAACTTCTCAAAAGTCGTCACTACTACAATAGTGACAGAGGATATAGTGACGACGGGTGACGACTTCAAAAATTGGTCACTAATTTCAATAGTGACCAAAATCGATACTTTTGGCGAAAACTTCTACTGTCACTAAATGTGAAATTTCTTGTAGTGCCAGTTCTGCGCAATTAGCTCTGCTTGTGTAACATATTCAATTTCATTTTATATACATTGTAGTTTCATTTCAACAAAACTATAGTTTTATTTTGTTACAACTACAGTTGTTTCATTTTGCATTATACATACAATAGTCTTATTACACTGAAACATGCATGTTATTGAATTTCATTTTATACACATTGTAGTCTTATTACAACACCACTAAATTATAATTCTAATACAACTATGATTTCATTGGACAATATACACTCAAATATGCGAAACTGTTACTTAGTTTCATTTTATGTACACGGTAGTTTCATTACAACACAACTACAATAACATTTTGATATAACTACAGTTTCACTTGACAATATACACTCAATATGTGAGACATGTTTATTCAGTTTCCTTTTATACGTACATATTGTAGTTTCATTTTAGCAAAACTAAAGTATCATTTCTATTCAACTATAATTCTATTTGACAATATATACTCAATATGTGAGACATGTTATTCAATTTCATTTTATACATACTGCGGTTTCATTTCAACACCACTATGTTAAAGTATCATTTTAATTCAATTACAATTTCATTTGATAATATAAACGCGATACGTGACACAATTTCATTTTAGATACACTGTAGTTTCATTTTGTTATTATAAATACAAAAAATATGAGATTTGTTAAAATGTAACGGTTGCCGTTTCTTTACTTAGGGTGTGTTTGGAAACCCGAAACATGATTTCCGGAAATCATTTTTTAGATTTCCCGTGTTTGGCAAGAGGGGAGAAAATGTGGTCAATGGAAATTAAGGGGTTGGTCAAAGGAAAAGAAGGCATTTTTTTTTTCGTAAAATGACTTCTGGATTTTTTTTCGGAAGTCATTTTCCGGAGCCTTCATCCCTTCTTCACGGCTTGCGTCTTCTCATCCATGTGTCTTCTTCATCTGCGTCTTTGCTCTCACGTCACCAGAAATCAGTCGATCAGACTGGTTTCCACATTAGAAACCAGTCTGATAGAATGTTTTTCGAAACCAGTCGGCCACTAGTTTCACGAAAACCAGTCCAGACTGGTTTCCGTGAAACTAGGCCGACAGGCTTCGCAAACCAGTCGATCGACTGGTTTAGATTTTGTTTTTTTTTTTGAAGGTTTTGTTGTGTTTTCTAGATATGGACTATAAAGCCCTATGGACCATGGTCCACGGTATAACAACTGATATAGGGGTGGAGCGGATTGATCTGATAGGTAAAATCCATTTTGACGACTTTAAAAACAATTTATCTTAATCACCACAATTCTATTTTTTTTAATAAGAGTAGCGAACCAAAATCTCCCCATTTCTAATATATATATATATATATATATATATATATATATATATATATATATTCTATAACCCGTTCCTCTTGTGTTTTTAGGATGTGTTTGGTAGCCCAGAAAATGAATTTCGGAAATTATTTTTCAAGTTTTTGGTGTTCGGTAACGTCCGGAAAATGTGGTCAACGGAAATTATTTTCCGTTGAGTAGGAAAAATTAGCTACCTTTTCTGGAAAATGACTTCCAAATTTTTTTTTTTCGAAAGTCATTTTCCGGAATGACCAACATGGCCCTCTCTCCCGTAGACGGTCATTTTGGTCGTCTGTCCTATTTTGGTGGACTGGTTTTCGCCGAATACCATAGCAGATCTGTTCGGGTTTCTGGCCTAAACCAGAGCAATCCAGAACTGCTCTGATTTCCGGCAAAAACCATCTGCCAAAGCCAGTCTGTTATTTTTCTTTATTTTATAATAAATATTGTTATTTTATATATTTTTATGTTTTAAATAAAATAATAAAAATATACAATCATACAATCCACTCATTTTTTCACAAAATGAACACAAGTTGCCAGAATGTAACCAAACACAGGAAATTAAACTGTTTTATGAAAAATGAACAATTTTTTAAAAAACATTTTCTAGAAATCATTTTCCTAATTTCCAAATACACCCTTAAATGAAAACAACACCCAGACAAGTACTACCCAGCGTGAATCACCCTCAGTTTGGGGATTCTCTTGTCACCCTGATAAGGTCTTAATTATACAATAAGAGGGCATTTGGTAGTAAAAAAAGTTCTAATCTTTCTGAAAGTTTAAAAGATGGGAAACTTATTCACATATTTGGTACAATCTTTGACTTAGGTAAGTTCAGACCAGTGGGAATCATATTCCATGATATTAAGGAAAATAAATTCACCTAGGGGAGGTAGGATTTTTTTTGAGTGAATCAACTAAATTTATCATTTTTGACATCAGATTAACAGTCTCTTATGACTATAAAAAAAAATTGTCTTTCACACCATTATACATGTTTTATACGTAACGATATGATATAGCATGTCTGTGTGTATATATGTATGTATGTATGTATGTATGCAGTACTTTATATATATATATATATATATATATATATATATATATATATATATATATTTTTATATATATATATATATATATATATATATATATATATATATATATATATTGATTAACTTGACTTTAATTTTTAGGTACTTAATTAATTTGATGGCTTGGTGATTTTTGGCATATGATTATATATTAGTTTATAAGAATTTATTTAAACTCTTGATTATCTGTTATGTTTTTTTTAATTGTATATAGGAAGGACATATTAGAGATTATAACAATTTTACTAGGGAAGTTTAAACGAAAGAAACATGTTTATTAATTTTTCAAGTAATTTAATTGTTATGTTTCCTTGTAACACAAAAAAATGTTAACTAATTTTTCTGTAAATTAAAGATATTCTCATCAAACATATTCTTTAGAAATATTTTATTGAGAATTTAATTGATGGGAAAGTACCAAACGGCCTCTAAGAATAAATTACATAGCTTAGTTAGGAAGAATTAATTATGTTTCTAGAATTAGTAGGATAATTAGGATGACATAACTTAATTAGTGGGAGAGTTAATATATGCCTAATAATTGTTATGTTTCCCTGTAACACAAAAACATGTTTATTAATTTTTCATGTAAAGTTATTCTCATCAAACATATTCCTTAATTAGAAATATTTTCTCAAGAATTTAATTGATGGGAAAGTACCAAACGGCCTCTAAAAATAAATTATGTAGCTTAATTAGGAAGAATTAATTATATTTCTAGAATTAGTAGGATATAATTAGGATGATATAACTTAATTAGAGGGAGAATTAATATGTGACTAAATTAGCATATATAGGGAAATTGTGTATATCATAATATATCATTACCTTATATAGTTAGTATAATTTTAGCAGGTTAATTATTATATGTATTAGTAATTTAGTATACATAAGTCGATTCTATATGAAGAATGGCAAGCAAAGAAACTAATATTATTCTACTCTTTTAATTATTTTTCTTGGAGTTCTTGGAATTGGAGTTTGACGTGACTCGAATATGGTTAGGAGTTAGAAACCTATTCGAAAGGTTTCCTATCTGTTACGGTCCTATTTAGGAGCGTAATGACTGGTGCTCTTGAGAGAATTTGTGGAGGTATCCCCTAACAATTGGTGCTTTCATTGATTCCATTGGTGAGGCCGTGAGGGTATCTTATTTTTATTATTATTGTTATTTCTTTTGTTGGCCGCATCCCTTAGAAATAGCCAAAATTTTGAAAAAAGGGGGGGGGGGGGGGGAAAAAAAAAAAAAAAAAAAA
>NC_044926.1:23963434-24109519 GCF_003576645.1 Ipomoea triloba | reverse complement strand
GGGGGGGGGGGGGGGGGGGGGGAATGAAAAAAACACGACAAAATTTTTAAAAAGATATTATTATAGAAAATATTACTCGGTGCTTATTGGTTTTTGTATATCAAGTGATAAGCCGTAAATTAACCTATAAATATGCTTTAATTGTACTAATTTCTAAGTGCATGTTAGGTGTTTGTGCAAGAACAAAGCATATTTCAGGTGTTTATGCCTCAAGGACTGGAAACCGGGACCCAAGCATGTTGAAGCGTTAAATGATGGTGAATCAGGATGAATTCAAGACAAAATGGTGCAAGAATGAATGGCCAAAATCATAACAAAGTTCAACGGAGCAACGAAACAAGAATTTAAGTCAAACCGTACCACTAGGAGGGTGTCAAACTGCTGGCCGTGACTAGCAGAGTGACATCTTTGACACATTCTGATTAGTGTCAAGCTGCTGGTCACACCGTGACCAGCAGCTTAACGACCGCTGATCAGAAAGTGGTCACGGGAGTCACGGTGGAGGTCACGACGTGACCTCCACAGTGACCACCGTGACCACTTAGCTAATTTCAGTAGTCACTCTGCTGGTCACAACCACTTAGCTAATTTCAGTGGTCACTCTGCTGGTCACGCCGTGACCAGCAGAGTGACTACTGAAATCTACAAAGTCGTGGCTTGGTCACGATGGTGGTCACACCGTGACCAGGCAAATTGGTGGTGGTTTTTTGGTGCGATTTCTCCAACTATAAATAGCCATAGGCTTTATTTTTAGTTTATCTTTCAAATTTTTAAGTCCTTTTTTAGTTTTCCTATCCAAAAACACTTTAGATCATTTATCCTTTGTAATTCCATTATTCTTGAGGAAGATTGATGAAGAATTATCCATTGTAATTACACATTAAACTACTTCAATTTCAGATTTGTTTTGTACAAATTCAATCAAGTAAGATTTTCTATTTCTTCTTCTTGCAATTATCAATTCTTTTTTGTATTTAAATTCATTTTTGCATAGTATTCCAATTGCTTTTAATTATCACTTCCATTATGAGTAGTTAAATCCTTTAGGGATTTGAATTGAATTGCCTTGTATGAATGCTTACATGAATTAAATTGTTCAATCTAGGTTTTGCATTGCTTTTAATATAAATGTGATTGTGATTTTAGGGAATTATTTGACTCTTGTTAGATTATGGCCAAATTATGCAAGAAATATATGGAATTAGTGTTTCACCTATGAGAATAGGGATTCACCATAGCCAACCCTTTCACATTTCTAACTTGCCCTTGAGAAAGGGAAGTTGGAAGGGATTATGCACACAATGTGTTTGATTAAATGCCTCACCTAGTCTAATTGCTATGAGAATGGGATTAGAACTTTGGTGATAGTCAATTTCCACGAGAGTGGCATTGGCATTTACTTAATTCCCTCACTTCATTGTTTAGCACTGTTAAACCTAGAACCTTAGAACATTATAGAAGCATTTGTACATTGCTATTTGATTTAAATCCTCATGTTTATCATTGTTTATTTCTTAAATTAATTACTTGTTTTGTCTTGATCTAATGCAATCAAATACATCATTTTGGTTAGCTTTCAAACACTCGATGAACTCGTGTTTAATCCCTTGCTACTCAAATCCCTCCTAGCCATTCCTAGAGGACGACACTCACAAATTCAACCACTAAAATTACAACTTTCACCAAGTATGACATCAAATTAATGATTTTGTATTGTATGATATCTTTTCTACAAAAGGACCCGCACAATATATTCATATTTTAAAGGATGATGGTCACACCTTCCAAGCTTTGGTATGGTTTGGTTCCATATATTGTGGATTAAATCATAGCCAAACAAGCATTTCATGGCCAAAACGTTTATGAAAGATATTGCATTATGAATATAGAATTTCCTGATGCGAAATTAATAATGGTTACTTGTGGGAAAGTAGATCATCAAACTCCAACTTTTTAGGTGAAAATTGATGCGAAAGTAATGATTGAAAAATAGTTTGGTGATAATGTGGCCGATATGGATTCTAGCGATTGTTGGTAAGGACTATACTAATCAAGCCAATGTGAAAGAAATTAAAATTTTTACTGGGGAGGTAGTTTTTGCATTGAATACTATGGAAGATCACATCACGCTCTGCATGTATTCAACCCAAATTGAAGCACCAAATCAAGCTAAAGCAACAACTACAATTGGGTATATCAAGTTTTCTCAATTGTTTCAAGAATCAATTTTCACATCAATAATTTTGGAAAGTGTCATCCACTTTGCAGTAGAAATGATTCTCAAATTGGTCCAAATCAAGACACTAACACAAAATTTTGTTACAGGGCAATTCAATGAGCATGCTGTCAATGATGTCCACATTTGCCAAATTAAATCAATCATCAAGGGATAGATATGCTCATTTCCATACCTACACCTTGAGGACAAGGTGTATTTTTCGTGACTTAAATACAGTTAGGAGCTAGAAATATGCTCGAAAAGTTTCCTATCAGTTAAGATCCTATCTACGATTACGTAACATCCCTCCATTTTTTACTAAACCAATGCTACCGTGGTGTCGTGGTGATATAGGCTAAACCACCAAAAGTCCATCCTAACAATATGCACCCACTTAATACTAAATACTCGAGCATAATGAAATAGTCACCCACAACATTTCGATCGTTGAGACTTGTGCGACTTTCAATTACCAACATTTTTTTTTTGAAAACCATTACCAACATTTTTAATATACAGTGAGTTGTTATTCCATGGACCAAAGTCCACCTTGTAAGATGGACATGGACGTTGGTCCTAAACGACATAGTTCTACGCTAATTGATATGTATTTTTAGTTTTGGAATTGTGAATTTCTAGAATATAAATTGTGTATCTATGTCAAAACACATAACAACTGTAGAAGGGAATTTGTAAATACAAAACAGGGTCATCAAATCCTAATATGTTAATATTGTGTGACTACAGTATTTGAAAAGAACTTGTGAATACAAAACAAGGTAATTAATTACATATATGTTAAAATTGTGTGTTCGTAATGTACAAATTGTGAATTTTTAAAAAGTAAATTGTAAACATTTAGTATGTAAATTGTGTATGGCTCCACAGGATAATTTGCGATATACGGTACATACCCTCCCTCAAATGGCTCCCACTTTTACAGGGCGCTTGGTTGGAGGGAATTACAATTCCTTTCCCACTTAATTCCCACCTAATTCTAAATGCAACTAAATTCCTTCGTTTGGTTGGAGGGAATTGTAATTCCACGAAATTTCAATTCTCTCATTTTTATGGAATTGGAATCCCTTGGCACCCCCTAGGATTTTAATTCCATGGATTTTAGGAAGACACAAAAGATAATCCTAAGACAAATTTACCCTCCATTTTTAACCTAAAATTGATATTTGACATTCCCTTCTAAATTATAGCGTGTATTATTTTTCGACTTCAATTTGTGTATGTTCATTTAAATCTTTATATGCAACAACTATTCAAAATTTGCATTATTTATATGCATTGTTTATATACAACAATTTTCGTGTAGGTTCATTTGAATTCTTTATATGCAAAACTCTTCAATATTTGCATTCTTTATATACAACAACTCTAATAATGTGTGAATTAATTTGTCAATTATAAATAATAATAACAACAACAACATCGAGCATTTTGGACTTTATACTACTTATTCCTTCCCTCCAACCAAACGCCCGTTAAGGAAGTTTAATAAAGTTGTGAAAATTTTAACTAAACACTTAAAAATTATTGATTCAAGGTTATTTAATTTTTTATTAAAAAAAAGCCCAATAATTTAATAGTTTGATAATCACTTAGAATTAAATGCTTATGATTTGCCAATTACCGACGGTAGATTGGTAGGGATAATAATTCTTAAAAGGACTGTTTTAAAACTACCTGACGTGGTTTAGATATTATTTTGTAATTTATATTTAGCTTGTTTGGTGATTATAAAAACTACACTAGACTTTCTGCTGGATTACTTTCCAAAGATTAGTTAAACATGAAGGGTAAAATAGGGGCGTTTAGAGAATCGAACTCGAGACCTCTCGCACCCAAAGCGAGAATCATACCACTAGACCAAACGCCCAATGATAATGGCAAAGTTTGAGAAAGGATCATATCCGCTGATCCTTTTGTATGATGAGACAAAAAGTTGAGTATCAAATTGTTTACTTACAGATATTGAAATCAAAACTCATGGAGGCATTGTCTAATTGACAAAAACTACTAAACTACCTTACATTAATTTTACCAAAAATAGTGTTGAGTTTAAGATATTTATTGTGTCTTTTTGTTTCAATCAAAGGGATGAGATTTGATATTAAGGGTCTATTTAGAAAGTAGGAAAAATGATTTTGAAAAATATTTTCTTTGGAAAATGAGTCATTCTTGGCATCATTAGTCACATTTTGGCAACATTAATCCACTTCTCCACTGTTCCATTTGCTCTCTCTTTACCACTCTGTTACATGGAAATGGTTAGTAAACTGCTGCAAGTGCAAAAATTCATAAAGAATTATCAGTGACATAAAAGATCATATAAAAAATCCCATAAGGATTTATACAGAAACAGCCCAAAATGCTATCTACTGCAACCAAATAGAGCATCACTCATTCACTTTGATGGTACAATTGAAAAACATTGACATCAACATTGCAAGTTCAAATTTATAGATTACAAGGAATTATCAGTGACAACAAATTCAATTATTAAAGATAAGAAAACTCCTCCTATCTACTAATTAATCACTCTCTGCTTTTAGATGGAAAAATCAGTTGAGATGAAGATCGAAATAACATCTTTATACCAGAATTGAAGCAGAAACCATAATAGTTTATGATGCAACACACTACGTATTGAGCCAAATTTATTACAGCAACAAACCCACAACAAGGTGGGACACCACCTTACTACAGATTGGTTTTGCTGTGAAGAATTTAAGTTGCATGAAATGTGAAACAGTCACAGGCCGTTTGGGACGGGAGAGACCTGAGTATGTTTGGAACGAACACAGAGGCCATCATTTCCATACCTTCGCTGCTCATCTTGAATACACAAAGCGGAAACCAAAACGGAATAACGACACTTCTTTAACTGAATCAATGCAAGTGTGGTGATATCAGCAAACTCTATAGGGATCTTTCGCAACAAATCGCAACCACTTAAGTCTAAATGCTCGAGCACAGGAAAATGGTCACCCACTGCATTCCAATATTCGAGACACTTGCTTTCAATTACCAACCTTTTTAATTGACGAAAACCTCCCTCGGATGTCTTCCACTCTTTGCCTAGGCAAGCATGTATCAGTTTTAGAACTTCTAGATTTGGCAACATACCAATAAGCCTCATATTACTCCATGGCAACCTAGTCTTGAAGAATTTGAGCTTCTTAAGGTTCGGTAGAAAATTAGTTGCCCATTGGATGCCCCTATCCCGAAATTCGAGATCCCACCCTTTGATGCTTAGTTTCTCAAGTTGTCCCAAGTGCACCAAATTATAAAAACCATCTGAATTTTCATTTTCAAAATCCATTCCACCTTGAATCCCCAATTTTTTTAAATTTGGAATCCTTGTAAAAAGATCCTTTTTACAACACTCGGGACGCAACCAAAATATTGTCTCTATGTTTCTATGAACAACATCCGAAGCTTCTAATGTAAAAGGATTTTTTTCGACATAAAAATTCCTTAATAATGGCATTTTCCAAATCCTAGAAGCCTCAGAAGAATCCAATATAACACAACATCCATGGACAATAAAACTTTGCATATTCCAATGCTCAAAGAACTTTAGTTTAAGAGGACCTACTACTGCGCATATGAACAAACCTAAGTATCTCAAATGAACAAGATTTTTCATCAAATGAACAAGATTTTTCATATATAGTACCTTCTCTCCAAAATGCCGCAATAATCCAAGTTTCATATCTACTACTCTTAATAGTTTGAAGTGACAAAGCACCTTAATGTTAAAATCAATATTATGATCAAAAGAGTGTAAGGAATGGCCTTTGTCATAGCACATAGATCTGAATTCAATATTGAAACATCTTGGTCTAATACTTATCCAAGGACAAGCTTCTGGAAACAAGTGTTGTAATTCCCTCTCAACAACACCATCATAATCATTTCCAATGAGATTCAAGAGATTTTCACACCTAGCTTCTCTCAAGCACAAGTCTCGCAAGAGATCGTGCATCATAATTGTCTTGATTTTACCATTGTAGCTCTGTTTACCAACTAGAACAAGACTTCTATCAATAAGATCTTGCAAGCATTCCATGGCCACTTCTTCCAGATTCTGATTGCTCACTGCCCCGAAAAATCCTTCTGCTGCCCACAAATTAACTAATGTCTTTACAGGGATTTCATAATCTTCAGGAAAAACTCCAAAATATAGAAAGCAAGCTTTGAAGCGGTGTGGTAATTGATTGTAACTCAAAGCGGTGTGGTAATTGAAGCCTATGGTGGTTATTATTAATTGTCTGACCAACTTAACAGATATTGGTAATTGTGCCTCTAAACTTGATTTTTGAAGATCTGGGATTCAGCAGCAGAAGCACCTCCTCATTTGTCTGTGCTTAAGAATAAGATGTTAAGGAGAAACAGAATGGTGAAATTATTCATCAGCATATTACTCCCTGGCTTCCTCCTATTCACGCACATCCTTCCTTGAGAGTTGAGCTTTCTCCTTTTTCATTGGAATACTGGAAAAAAAATAAATTAAGATAAGGAATGGAAATATATAGCAGTGATAGAGAAAAA
This sequence comes from Ipomoea triloba, assembly GCF_003576645.1. Taxonomy (NCBI): domain Eukaryota; kingdom Viridiplantae; phylum Streptophyta; class Magnoliopsida; order Solanales; family Convolvulaceae; genus Ipomoea; species Ipomoea triloba. The sequence goes on along the minus strand of NC_044926.1, from coordinate 24,102,735 downwards.
TGAGCTAGAGAACTGATGATGATTGTATATCCACTGCAACAATAGCTATGAATTCAAGTAACATGAGATCAATCTGAAATGATTAGAGGGATAGAAAGAGACCCAAATATCTTTGGAACGAACAAGGAGGGTATCATTTCCGTAGCTATGTTGCTCTTCTTGAATACACTTTGCAGAAGCCAAAAGGGAATCCCAACACTCATTTAACTGAATCAATGCCAGTGTGTTGATATCGGCAAAACCACTAGGGATCTCTTGTGATAAGTGCAAAATATACCACTTTTATAAGGTTATTCACGGATCGTTTAGTATACAAGTTAAAGCTTTTATGAATGTTTTAGTATTAAATTGCATTAGAATGCGTTGTATTGTCTTAGTACCCGTTCCACACTTTACCAATTGTTTTGTAGGTAAAAAGAAGTGTTTAAAGACAGGAATGACGATATTTCGGAGAAGAATTCACAAACCGAAGTTGGAAGGCAAAATAGGCCTTGGACGCGCGTCCAAATCGGCGTCATAAAAAATGCCCGCAGAAGTTCGAAAATCAGAGCAGAGTTCTGATAGACGTGGGGTGGATGCCCGCGTCCACCCTTCAGCCGAGAAAACTCCTGCGGCCGAACTGTGCGCCGTAGCGCACAGTCGGGCGGACGCCTGCGTCCGGTCGCGCGCTGTAGCGCGCTCGGCTGGACGCGCGTCCGGCCCACGTCCAGCGGTTCGGCTAGCCCATTTTGGGCGCGATTTTTGGGATAAAAACAGAGTTTTCTTCTGGTTTTTTTCATTCGGGATCCATCACACTTCAATTCCACACCTTAGAATATTTCTCTCTCTAGGATTAGCGTAGAGAGATCACTCCACATTGCAATTCTTAGTTTAGATTAGAATTAGAGAAGAATTCCATTGTTGCAAGATTGTGATCTACATTCAAGTTCAAGATTAAAGTTCAATTTCAAGTTCAAGTTCAAATTCAAAGTTCAATTCCTAGCTAAGTCTTCATTTTAATTTCTTGTCATTACTTTTGCATTTTGCTATTTCAATTCCAAGTATGATTAGATAGATCTTTGTGGATTTGGATTGAGCAATGTTGTATGGATATTCTTGAGCTTTGAATTGATCAATTAGGTTTTGCAATTGCTTTGATTATGAGTTTGATTGTGTGAATGGTGATTTTCTTTGACTCTTGTGTGAGAATGATCAACCTATATGAGAGATGTTTGGAGAAGGAGTCTCACTTACGAGAGTAAGGTTACTCCTTAGCCTAGCCTCGCACATTTTCCTCTCACCTTTGAGAAAAGGGAGAAGTGGAAGATAAGAGGCACATAACGTGTTTGACGAAATGCCTCTCCTAGCCTAGTGATCACAAGGATGACATTACGGTCTAAGGAGTGAGTCCATTGACCACGAGAGTGGCGGTGGTGTTGGTGACCTTATCTCATTTTCATAATCTAAGTGTTGCTAGCCTAATATCTTAGGAAATCAAGGATACATATACGAGTTGCAAGATCCAAATCCTCCTTTCCAATTGATTGTTTCCAACGTTTTGTTCCTTATTTTCATGATGTTTCATGTGCATTTTCTTACTATGTTTGGGTTAGCTTTCAAACACTAAACACTCTTGTGCTTAATCCCCTTACCGCTCAAATTCCCTCCTTGCCGTCCTTTGAGAACGATACTCGGGAACTTCTTCCCGTTTTACCATCTATTTCTTTCCATCCACCGTGAAAACTACACTCATCAAATGGCGCCGTTGCCGGGGAATGGCATCGGTTTTTGAGTAGTAAGTGCCTTTGGATTAACATGAGCAAGTGTTCAAGTTAGAGAGTCTAACCCCTCCCCTTTTACTTTCTATTTTTTTTGCAATTTACTTTGTTTACGTTGTAATCTTTTTGTCATTTCATTTGCTACTACTCTCACTTGCAACTACTTCTAGTTGCAAAACACTCTCTTGTCTTTGTGTTGATAGGTTGATCCTCTATAATGTATTCTCAAGCAAGATATCAACAAGATGATTACTATGAGGACCAAGGAGGATATAGGCAACCAAGGGGAGGCTATAATGCTCAAGTTTCCAACCCCTATGGTTATAGAGATTATGAGGACTATGAACAACCTTACTCAAGGACATATGGATCTTCACAAGAAGAATACCAACCAAGAAGGCAATCACTAAGNTATACGAGTTGCAAGATCCAAATCCTCCTTTCCAATTGATTGTTTCCAACGTTTTGTTCCTTATTTTCATGATGTTTCATGTGCATTTTCTTACTATGTTTGGGTTAGCTTTCAAACACTAAACACTCTTGTGCTTAATCCCCTTACCGCTCAAATTCCCTCCTTGCCGTCCTTTGAGAACGATACTCGGGAACTTCTTCCCGTTTTACCATCTATTTCTTTCCATCCACCGTGAAAACTACACTCATCAAATGGCGCCGTTGCCGGGGAATGGCATCGGTTTTTGAGTAGTAAGTGCCTTTGGATTAACATGAGCAAGTGTTCAAGTTAGAGAGTCTAACCCCTCCCCTTTTACTTTCTATTTTTTTTGCAATTTACTTTGTTTACGTTGTAATCTTTTTGTCATTTCATTTGCTACTACTCTCACTTGCAACTACTTCTAGTTGCAAAACACTCTCTTGTCTTTGTGTTGATAGGTTGATCCTCTATAATGTATTCTCAAGCAAGATATCAACAAGATGATTACTATGAGGACCAAGGAGGATATAGGCAACCAAGGGGAGGCTATAATGCTCAAGTTTCCAACCCCTATGGTTATAGAGATTATGAGGACTATGAACAACCTTACTCAAGGACATATGGATCTTCACAAGAAGAATACCAACCAAGAAGGCAATCACATGGATCTTCACAAGAAGAATACCAACCAAGAAGGCAATCACTAAGATCTTCACAAGAAGAATACCAACCAAGAAGGCAATCACTAAGAGCTCAATTTGATGAAAGAGAAGAAAGAAGGCAATCACTAAGAGCTCAATTTGATGAAAGAGAAGATGGTGACTACACCCACTCAAGAAGAGCCCCACCACGAGAAGATGGTGACTACACCCACTCAAGAAGAGCCCCACCACCGGAGGATGGTGACTACACCCACTCAAGAAGAGCCCCACCACCGGAGGGTTACCAAGAGTCCTATCATAGTCACGATTATGAGCATTCAAGTCGGACACAACCACTAAGGAGAGACATCTCTTATGATCATTCAAGGGAATACCGACTAAGGAGAGACATCTCTTATGATCATTCAAGGGAATACCGGACACCTAGGTATTGCTCTTATGATCATTCAAGGGAATACCGGACACCTAGGTATTGCCGGGATGATTATGAGGAGGATTATCGGACACCTAGGTATTGCCGGGATGATTATGAGGAGGATTATCGTGATCAAGAAGACTATTCTTATGAATACCGGGGGTATAGGAGGAGTGCATCTCACCAAAGCTACAATTCAAAATCTTATAGGAGGAGTGCATCTCACCAAAGCTACAATTCAAAATCTTACCAATCTACCCACTCTCACCAAAGCTACAATTCAAAATCTTACCAATCTACCCACTATGACCAAAGCTACAATTCAAAATCTTACCAATCTACCCACTATGACGAGGATGATGACTACAAATCTTACCAATCTACCCACTATGACGAGGATGATGACTACGCTCAACAAAGAGGATTCTCTAATTCTCAATCCTACGACTCTTACCCATCCCAATCCTACTCTCCACAATCGTACACCCAAAACACACCTCCACCCAAAAAGAAATCTATTATCGAGCACATGTATGACCATTGGTTGAAACCCAAGCCAAGAGACCCAAATGACCGCTTCAAGACCATTGAGGAACACATGTTTGAAGATATGAATCGACAAGTGATTTGTTATGCTTGTAAAGGGCCTCACTATAGGTATCAATGCCAAAAGTACCCATATTGCAAGAAATGTAAGACTAACTTCCCATGTGAATGTAGGTACAATTACCATAGGGACGAAATTGATCAAGAGTGCAACCACTATGAGAATGAGGAGTACATGATGCAACCATATGAGGAGGAAAACATGGAAGACATGAAGAAGATGCAACCATATGAGGAGGAAAACATGGAAGACATGAAGAACATGCAACCATATGAGGAGGAAAACATGGAAGACATGAAGAACAAGATGTTATATGAGGAGGAAAACATGGAAGACATGAAGAACAAGATGTTGTATGAGGAGGAAAACATGGAAGACATGAAGAACAAGATGTTGTAAGGATAGAAGAATTAAAGCAAGAAATGGCCAATATTAGGGAAGGGTGGAAGCAAGAATATGAGAATGTTGAGGAAAAATAGAGTGATGGTGATGTGGAGATAGTGTGGGAAGAGGAAAAGCCATGTGGTGACACTATTGAGCTTGCATATGGTAAGACACTTGACCCTATTAGTGTTAGCACTACTCTTGGTGATAAAATTTCTAAATCTTGGGCCGACATGTGTGATGAGAATAATGATTGTGATGATATTCATGTGCCTATTCATTTTGATAATGCTAATATTGATTGTGTTGATAATGGAGTTGAAAAAGTGGTAGATATGCCTAGTGAAAATAATTGCATAATTGAAGATGTTGATAATGAGGTCAATTTTCTTAACCCTTATGACTTTAATGATAGTGATTCATTTGAATCCTCCTCCGATGATGATGAAAATTGTGTTGATACTTGTGAAAACAATTCTTTCGTTTCTTTAGATGATAATGATGTTCTTGAGTCTTTTACTTTTGATGATGAATCTTTGTCAAATGAGCTTACTAATGATTTGCATGAGATATGTGGTGATGATGATGTCAATATTGAGGCTAGCTTGTGTGATTTAAATGATATTGAATGTGTGATTTTCCATGATAATTGCCTTGATGATGCTTTATATATTCATGATTTGATCGGTAAAGATCGGAGTGAAGAGGTTAAAAATGAGAATGTAAAAGAAGAGGTTGAAGAAAAGGAAGAGATAAGAAATGAGAGTGTTAGGGAGGAAGTTGAGGATAAAGTGAGAAATGATGAAAAGGAGTTTGGTGAAAAGAAGAAAAATGAAAAAAGAGGTAAGTTGGAAGAAAATGGCATACTCGTGGACATGGATAGTTGCCAATCTTTCGAAGAGAGTATGCTATGTATTGAATTAAAAGAGTTTGCCAATGCCCGACATTTGAGGGCATATCTTGAAGAAAGAGTGGATGGGGCAAAAGGACTTGTCCCCGTCCAAGTATGTTGGAATGAGGGCTTGAAAGTTGCGTCGGGCTACGGACGTTAAACGGAGCGCTTCTCGGGAGGCAACCCGAGGTTATCTTACATTTTTATGCAATTTTGTTCTTGTTGTTTACTTTTGCTTTCAATAAGTTTTGCATTGATGGAAATTAAATTCTCTAATATGGTTTATAGTATTGCAATGTGTTTGTTGATGATGTAGGAAAATTGATAAATGGATCAAAGCTAAGAGGATGATTAAAGGCAATGTACTTGAAGAGAAGCAACAAGGGAGTCTCTTTATCTCCCTTATCTTTTGTTATTTTGCCTTAGTGTTTCATTTCTAAAGTGTGGAAACCCGGGGTTCTTTGGTATTATAGTGCATGATGTTAAAAGTCTTTCATAAGAGCCAATTTGTTGTGATCCTCCTAGCCCATAGCCCACTTCTAAAGTGTGGAAAGGGCATTGCACTAGGCGAATGACCTTATCTCTTTCCCACCGTGTGCATAGAGCGAACATCGAGGACGATGTTCAATTCTAAAGTGTGGANTGCAACCATATGAGGAGGAAAACATGGAAGACATGAAGAACAAGATGTTGTAAGGATAGAAGAATTAAAGCAAGAAATGGCCAATATTAGGGAAGGGTGGAAGCAAGAATATGAGAATGTTGAGGAAAAATAGAGTGATGGTGATGTGGAGATAGTGTGGGAAGAGGAAAAGCCATGTGGTGACACTATTGAGCTTGCATATGGTAAGACACTTGACCCTATTAGTGTTAGCACTACTCTTGGTGATAAAATTTCTAAATCTTGGGCCGACATGTGTGATGAGAATAATGATTGTGATGATATTCATGTGCCTATTCATTTTGATAATGCTAATATTGATTGTGTTGATAATGGAGTTGAAAAAGTGGTAGATATGCCTAGTGAAAATAATTGCATAATTGAAGATGTTGATAATGAGGTCAATTTTCTTAACCCTTATGACTTTAATGATAGTGATTCATTTGAATCCTCCTCCGATGATGATGAAAATTGTGTTGATACTTGTGAAAACAATTCTTTCGTTTCTTTAGATGATAATGATGTTCTTGAGTCTTTTACTTTTGATGATGAATCTTTGTCAAATGAGCTTACTAATGATTTGCATGAGATATGTGGTGATGATGATGTCAATATTGAGGCTAGCTTGTGTGATTTAAATGATATTGAATGTGTGATTTTCCATGATAATTGCCTTGATGATGCTTTATATATTCATGATTTGATCGGTAAAGATCGGAGTGAAGAGGTTAAAAATGAGAATGTAAAAGAAGAGGTTGAAGAAAAGGAAGAGATAAGAAATGAGAGTGTTAGGGAGGAAGTTGAGGATAAAGTGAGAAATGATGAAAAGGAGTTTGGTGAAAAGAAGAAAAATGAAAAAAGAGGTAAGTTGGAAGAAAATGGCATACTCGTGGACATGGATAGTTGCCAATCTTTCGAAGAGAGTATGCTATGTATTGAATTAAAAGAGTTTGCCAATGCCCGACATTTGAGGGCATATCTTGAAGAAAGAGTGGATGGGGCAAAAGGACTTGTCCCCGTCCAAGTATGTTGGAATGAGGGCTTGAAAGTTGCGTCGGGCTACGGACGTTAAACGGAGCGCTTCTCGGGAGGCAACCCGAGGTTATCTTACATTTTTATGCAATTTTGTTCTTGTTGTTTACTTTTGCTTTCAATAAGTTTTGCATTGATGGAAATTAAATTCTCTAATATGGTTTATAGTATTGCAATGTGTTTGTTGATGATGTAGGAAAATTGATAAATGGATCAAAGCTAAGAGGATGATTAAAGGCAATGTACTTGAAGAGAAGCAACAAGGGAGTCTCTTTATCTCCCTTATCTTTTGTTATTTTGCCTTAGTGTTTCATTTCTAAAGTGTGGAAACCCGGGGTTCTTTGGTATTATAGTGCATGATGTTAAAAGTCTTTCATAAGAGCCAATTTGTTGTGATCCTCCTAGCCCATAGCCCACTTCTAAAGTGTGGAAAGGGCATTGCACTAGGCGAATGACCTTATCTCTTTCCCACCGTGTGCATAGAGCGAACATCGAGGACGATGTTCAATTCTAAAGTGTGGAAAGGGAAGCACTTTGTGCTTAAAATGTGATTAAGTATATGATGCTTAGTATAGAATCTTGTGTGGTGTTGAAATTAATGTTTTGTTTAATCTATGTTAGAAATGTGTTGCTATGAAGGAATAATTGAGTTCAATGTTGAATATCCCTGGAAATGAACTCTTTTGCACTTGTGAAAATTGATTATATTGTGTGCTTGCATGATAATTCACCCTCTATTTTGTTTGGACCATAGTCAATGATCCCTCGAAGTGGGAGTGTGCACTCGCCAATGCTAGAAAGATAATATGCTAAGCCCGGAAATGAACTTAATTCTTTGTTTTGCTCTCCCGAAGGTGGTGTGTGGGGTTGTGAAGGTGATGTTTTGCTTTATTTTGTTTAAAAAGAGCCCAATGAGGCCTAAACCCCAAAAGAGCCCAATGTGGCCACCTTAGGATATGAAAAAGATGAACCGTTTCGCTAGGACAAGTTGGGGGCAACCATCGCACTGTCTTCGAAAAAGCGTAGAGCTCTACGTGAAGTCGGTTGCCCCGATACGAGGTCTTGGGAGATGAGAAAATTTAAGAGAGCCATTCCGCCAAGATTCGGGCACCCATTGCACCGTCTTCGAAAAAGCATGGAGATCCATGTGAAGTCGGGTCGCCTGATGAGGTTATCTTGGGGAATGAAAAAATGAGAGATCTATCCCGTTAGGACCGGGCACCCATTGCACTATTCTCGAAAAAGCATGGAGCTCCATGTGAGATCGGGTTGCCCGATGGTTGGTCCTGAGGGGTAGTAGTGACCTTTGGTAGCCTATTTCACATTAGTATCTAGGGGACTTGAGGTTATAAGGTTGGACTATTAGCATTGACTTGTGCACATCATTCCCACTAGTTGGCTCGGCTAGTGGCCCTCTCAAAATATTTGGTGAATCCCCTTTTGGAATGCATGCTCGAAAAGTGTGAAACAAAGACTATTACCGAGGATTTACTTTACCAAAAGAAGGGTGTCAAGTCTTGGGATATTCACTATTGAACTTTATGGTTCATTTATGGACACATTTCTTTGATAGAATAAAGGAAACCTTAATTTCAATGTTGTGTTTTGTTCTTCCATCTAGCTCATATGCGTTTCTAAAGTTCTGGTGATATATTTTGCACTTGTTGTGTTGGTTGTCCTATGATTGCTTGCTTGGGGACAAGCAAGGTTTAAAGTGTGGAAAGTTTGATAAGTGCAAAATATACCACTTTTATAAGGTTATTCATGGATCGTTTAGTATACAAGTTAAAGCTTTTATGAATGTTTTAGTATTAAATTGCATTAGAATGCTTGGTATTGTCTTAGTACCCGTTCCACACTTTACCAATTGTTTTGTAGGTAAAAAGAAGTGTTTAAAGACAGGAAATGGCGATATTTCGGAGAAGAATTCACAAACCGAAGTTAGAAGGCAAAATAGGCCTTGGACGCGCTCTGGACGCGCGTCCAAATCGGCGTCCGAAAAAATGCCCGCAGAAGTTCGAAAATCAGAGCAGAGTTCTGATGGACGCGGGGTGGACGCGCGCGTCCACCCTTCAGCCGAGAAAACTCCTGCGGCCGTAAATTCGGAGGCGGGGCGGACGCCCGCGTCCGGTCGCGCGCTGTAGCGCGCTCGGCTGGACGCGCGTCCGGCCCGCGTCCAGCGGTTCGGCCAACCCATTTTGGGCGCGATTTTTGGGATAAAAATAGAGTTTTCTTCTGGTTTTTTTCATTCGGGATCCATCACACTTCAATTCCACACCTTAGAATATTTCTCTCTCTAGGATTAGCATAGAGAGATCACTCCACATTGCAATGCTTAGTTTAGATTAGAATTAGAGAAGAATTCCATTGTTGCAAGATTGTGATCTACATTCAAGTTCAAGATTAAAGTTCAATTTCAAGTTCAAGTTCAAATTCAAAGTTCAATTCCTAGCTAAGTCTTCATTTTAATTTCTTGTCATTACTTTTGCATTTTGCTATTTCAATTCCAAGTATGATTAGATAGATCTTTGTGGATTTGGATTGAGCAATGTTGTATGGATATTCTTGAGCTTTGAATTGATCAATTAGGTTTTGCAATTGCTTTGATTATGAGTTTGATTGTGTGAATGGTGATCTTCTTTGACTCTTGTGTGAGTATGATTAACCTATATGAGAAATGTTTGGAGAAGGAGTCTCACTTACGAGAGTAAGGTTACTCCTTAGCCTAGCCTCGCACATTTTCCTCTCACCTTTGAGAAAAGGGAGAAGTGGAAGATAAGAGGCACGTAACGTGTTTGACGAAATGCCTCTCCTAGCCTAGTGATCACAAGGATGACATTACGGTCTAAGGAGTGAGTCCATTGACCACGAGAGTGGCGGTGGTGTTGGTGACCTTATCTCATTTTCATAATCTAAGTGTTGCTAGCCTAATATCTTAGGAAATCAAGGATACCTATACGAGTTGCAAGATCCAAATCCTCCTTTCCAATTGATTGTTTCCAACGTTTTGTTCCTTATTTTCATGATGTTTCATGTGCATTTTCTTACTATGTTTGGGTTAGCTTTCAAACACTAAACATTCTTGTGCTTAATCCCCTTGCCGTCCTTTGAGAACGATACTCGGGAACTTCTTCCCGTTTTACCATCTATTTCTTTCCATCCACCGCGAATACTACAATTCATCATCTTGCAAATAATTGCATTTACGTAACTCTAAACATTCGAGTATAGGGAAATGTTTACCCACGACATTCCAACATCTGAGTCTTGTGTTTTCAATTACCAATCTCTTCAATCGACGGAACCCTCTCTTAGATGGTTTCCACTCTTCGCCTCTGCAAGCATGGATCAGTTTTAGAACCTCTAGATTCGGTAACATACCAATAAGCCGCATAGCAATCCATGGCAAATCAGTCTCCATGAGCTTGAGCTTCTTAAGATTTGGTAGAAAATCAGTTGTCCATGGGATGCTACTACACAGAACACATGGAAGACGCGGATCTTTGATGCTTAGCTTCTGAAGCTGCCCCAACTGCACAAAATTATTAAAGTAATTTGGATTTTCAGAAAAGAGATTTGGATTTTCAGAGAGGAGTGTACCCCTAATTCCCAATTTTTTTAAATTTGGAATTTTTGTAAAGAGATCCTCCGTGCAGCATTTAGGGTCCAACCAAGATATAGTCTCTAAGTGTCTATGAGCAATCCCCAAAGTTTCTAATGAAAAAGGAATTCCCTCAATATAAAAATTCCTTAACAGTGGCATTTTCCAAATTCTATATGCCTGAAAAGTATCCAACATATCACCAGATGCACGAATAATAAAGCTTTGCATATTCTAATGTTCAATGTGCATTAAATGAAGAGGGAAAATTTTTCCATTTAGAGACAAAGCTAAGTATCTCAAATGAATAAGATTTCTCGTATTTAGTACCCTATCTCTAAAATTCCCGTACCCAAAGTTCCAGTATCCAAGCTTCATGTCTACTACTCTTAGTAGTTTGAAGCTACAAAATGCTTCAATGCTTAAATCAATAAATTCAAAAGTGTGTAAGGAATGGAATTTTTCAAAGAGCTCAAACTTGTATTGAATATGGAAATATTGGGGATTAATACTTATCCAATGACAAGGTTTTGAAAGAGTAAATCCCCCAATGACACTCAAGAGATTTTTGTGTTGGCCTTCCCTCAAGCACAAGTCTCGCAACAGATCATGTATCTTTATTGCCTTGATTTTGCCATTATAACTTTGTTTGCTAACTATAACAAGGCTTCTATCAACAAGATCTTGCAAGAATTTCATAGCCACTTCCTCCATATTCTGATGCTTCACTGGCTCCAAAAATCCCTCTGCTGCCCACAACTTAACCAACTTCTTCACAGGGATCTCATAGTCTTCGGGGAAAACTCCAAAATATAGAAAGCAAGCTTTCAAGTGGTGTGGTAATTGATTGTAACTCAAAGATAGTATTTTGAACATGCTTCGTTAGAGTCATCAATTACATTTTTTGCAACATTCTTCCACTTCTCCACCTTCTCCTCTGTCTTGGAGAGAAGACTAGCTACTACAGTGATAGCTAGAGGTAAACCTTTACATTTATCCACTATGTCTCTACCAATTTGTTCAAACACCAAAACAAATTATGTTTTACCAAACACATTGCAGTAGAGATTCCAACTTTCATTGGCATCTAAGAAAGGCATATCAATAGGAGAGTTACTTGAGCTAGCATATTCAGCAACTTCTTTGAGCCGAGAAGTCAATAGTATACGACTTCCATTATTATCATCTGGAAAGCATCTGTGCACACTATCCCAAACATCTGTACTCCATATATCATCCATAACTATCAAATATCTCTGACCCATCAACCGTTTATGCAGATTTTCTGCTAATTTGTCTTTGGAATTTCTTTGTTCATCCAGTGCATTGCTCTGTTCATGGAGTTCATCTCTTGATGCGGCAATAACAAAACCCATAAGGCATTGGAGCATTTGTTCCACATTATACTCTTGAGATACAGAAACCCATGCTCGTCTGTTAAAATGAGAAGTAATTATTGGATCTTCATAAACTTTTCGAGCTAAAGTAGTTTTGCCTATTCCTCCCATGCCAACAATTGATACAACTTGTCGCTTCTTAGCTGATTGTTGTGTGAGCTGATCCAATATCTTCATGAACTCCTCCTCGCATCCTACCATTCTACTGTCAAACTTTGGAGCCTTTCTGGAAAATTTATTCACAGTAATGTTCTGGCATTCTAGATCAGCCTTTGCAAGCCTGATCAACTCATTCTTGAGGTAATCAGTATGTTTTACTCTTCGTTGATGATTCCCGGAAGCTTGCGCATGCTAGCTGTTATAGTGTTATGCGAAGACTATCTCTCTGGCCCTTTGCTAGATTAATCACACTCAACTCCATTTCAATCCTTTCTTCGACTTTGAACAATACATCTCTGATCTGTGCCTCTACATCTTTCATCGCCCCCGCATCATCATATCGTTGACAATCTCAGATTTCTCCAGAATTTCTTGCATCAAGCCAAGATTTTCATGGAGAGATACAATCTTTTGTTTGACTTCAGCTAGGCAAGGACCAAGGAGTCAACAGTAAACAGTTTCCATTATTATTGTTAGGGAAATTAAGGTATAATTTTTAATTGGCAATTTATTTGTTAATTAAGTGGTCTAATTAATTATGTCTAAGGTATAGTTTTTATTAGTGCTGTTTATTTGCATTGGATGAGTGGCTTATATTTATTCAAACAAAAATGTTTGAGATGAGAAATTAAAGGGGAGATGTAATTGAGTGAGTTACCTCCTATTGAGGAGATCAAATACAGGAAAGGAGCTCACAAATTCAAGTATAAATAGAGCTGAAGCTTCAGAGTTTCAATTGCTGATTTCGTACAAAAGATCGCCAAGTTCCCTGTTTTAATATTAAGCTCTGTTGTATTAGCTTTAGCCTATTGTTTTACTAAGACCAAATTAATATGTTCTAATTAATAAAAAAGTACTAAAAGTAGATTGTCACATATAAATCTAGTACCAAAAATGGAATTAACTCTTTTTAAATTTATAAAAGAAAAAAAAAACTTACACTCAACTTGTTTTGAGTTGCAATAAAAATTTAATAATTACTCTGTATATTATTGCATAAATGGATTGTTTATAAAAGAAAAAATTGTTATTTATGCACATCAATAATATGCCAATTATCAATGCCACCCTTGAATTATTATTGGTGTAAATTTTGCCTCTCAATTTCAAAGCGATACACATGGTTGCAGTAGGCGCTAGGCGCTAGTCGGGCGGTAGACTAGCGCCTAGCGTCTAAACAGTCTAGGCGGCGCCTAGGCAGTTCTAGGTGGCGACCTATAAAAACAAAAAATTAATTCATGTGCGTGGGTGTATGTCATATATTATATTATATATATATATCTCTTACTTCTCTTACTTATATAAATAAATAAATTTAAATATATATAAATATAATAATAAAATTAGCATGGCCGACTCGCTAGAGTTAACTCGGCTAACTCTGCCGAGTTGGGCGAGTTAACTCGGCTAAATTCGGCCCAGTCGGTCACCAATTCGGCCTAATCAGCCGAGTTAGCAATCATTATTGTGTGGACCATACTATTAAATAATGCACATTCAATATAAAAATAATGTACATTCAGTATAAAAATAATGTACATTATATTCAAGGGATGTACATTATTTGTGTACTGAATGTACATTATTTTTATACTATAAAAATAATGTACATTCAGTACAAAAATAATGTACATTTAGTATATTAAAAATGTATATTTGATTATGGTCCACATAGTATATCACTTCATTAGGGAAAAGATTACTTCAGGGTTGATTACTACAAGGGAGATTGTCTTAGGATAAATTATATTTGTAACAATCTTAACGCATATAATCTATACTAAATGCTCCAACTTGACGGAAAGTATTAAAATAAAAGAGTCATGTCTTTATAGTTTAGGTTCTTTGTATATATATCTTGTTGTACCAATCATTTTGAATCATCAAATTCGTGAATGTTTCTTCACAATGATATGAGAGTAACATTCAATTTTAAAAGAAAAAATATTTCAAAGATGCACACAGATTAAAAAGTAAAATTAGTAGAAAAATGTAGCATTATTGTATTTTTGTAAATTTATTAAAAAAAAAACCAACACTATCAACTTGTTAGAGTTGCAATAAAAAATTAATAATTACATTATTTCATAAATGGATTGTTTATAAAATTATAGATTAGATATAGTATATCATGTAACAGAGTATCACAACAATAAGGCCACAGCAAGTACAAAACCACTAGCAGATTCATTATATTCCAAGCCAAAACTCCAATCAGCAACTTCAACCCAGAAACACAAACCATTTCAGATCACCAAAACATCCAACACCTCTCATTTGTGCCTCTGAACTTGATTTTTGGAGATCTGGGATTCAGCTGCAGAAGCACCTCCTCATATCACTCCATGGCAAACGATAAGTATCAATGAAGTTGACCTTCTTAAGATTTGGAAGAAAACTAGTTGTCCATGGGATATCGCTACCCAGAATACGCTCAAGATTTAGATCTTTGATAATTTTCTTCTCAAGCTGCCCCAACTGCACAAAATTATTAAAGTAGATTTTCAGTAAAGAGTCCAACTTGAATTCTCAATTTTTTTTAAATTCAAATTTTTTGTAAAGAGATCCCTCGTACAACACTTGGGATTCAACCAAGATATAGTCTCTAATTAAGTGTCTATGAACAACCTCTGAGGTTTCTAATGAAAATAAAAATTCCTTAACAGTGACATTTTTCAAATATTATATGCCTGAGAAGTATCCAACATATCACCGCATGCATGAATAATAAAACTTTGCATATTCCAAATTTTATATGCCTGAGAAGCAGAAACCATTGCAGTTTACCAAAATATCCAATAGTATGCTTTGCAACAGAGTATTCTGCCAATTCAAAAACCTACCTGCCTAATCCACAATAAGCAAATGCAAAACCCATTATATATGCAGTCATTCATTCATTGATCACCCTCTTCCTCCTCATCTTATCTTCCCTGCAATTGATAAATTAAGTAAATATGAAAAAAAGGTGAACACAACAGTTAGATAGGTAAAGAAATATGAGATAGAAGTGAGAGGAAACAGATGAGATATGATGGCCATGAAGAATTCAAGTAGCATGAAGTAAGTGCATGTTAAATGTTCACACATTATAATATATTAGAGTTGAGGGATAGAAAGAGACCAAATACGTTCTGAACGAACACGGAGAGCATTTCCATAGTTGTTGTATTGCTCTTCTTGAATCAACTTTGCCGAAGTCAGAACGGAATCCCAACAACAGTTTAACCAAATCAGTGCTAGTGTGGTGATATGCACAAAACCACTAGGAATCTCTGGCAAACAATAGCAATTACGTAACTCTAAACATTCTAGCACAGGGAAATTGTCACCCACAGCATTCCAACGTTCCAAATATGTATCTTCAATTACCAATCTTTTCAATTTGCAGAACCCTTCCTCGGATGCCTCCCACATTTTGTCATCCCTAGCAATAGCATTTTTCAGTTTTAGAACCTCTAGATTCGGCAACATACCAATAAACGTCAAATCACTCCATGACAAATAAGTGTCGTAGAATTTGAGCTTCTTAAGATTTGGTACAAAATTTGCCCACTGGGTGCCGTAACATGGAATATGGATGTGTAGGGACCTTTTGATGCTTAGTTTCTCAAGCTGCCCCAAGTGCACACAATTATAAAAACAATCTATATTGTTTTCATTGAATCCATCATCAATCCCCAAATTTTTTAAATTTGGAATCCTTGTAAATAAATCCCTTGTACAGAGCTTAGAATCCAACCAAGATATACTCTCTAAGTTTCTATAAACAACTGAAAAAGTTCCTAATGAAACAATCCGTTCAATGCAAATATTCCTTAAGAGTGGCATTTTACAAAATCTAGATGCGTTAGAGAAATTCAATGTAAATTCACTACCTCCATAAACAATAAAGCTTTGTATATTCCAATACACAAAGAGCTCAAAATCAAAATATCCGACTCTGATGCCATTCAAAAAATTCCTCAAAGCTAAGTATCTCAAATGAATAAGATTTGCATGCATATTTAGTACCCCATGTTCATAGAGAAATACGCATTCTATGTCTACTACTCTTAGTAGTTTGAAATGTGAAAATAAACGTTCCACACTTCCAGAGTAATAAGAGTTAGGGAATGTGTAAGGAATGTGATTTGTTAAAGCACATTCTCAAAGGAAGTGTATCAAACCTTGATGCTGCTCTTATCCAACGACTACGAGACATTTTCTTCTCGCACAATGGAAGCTTTTCATCTCCAATGACATTTAAGAGATTTTCATCTCGAGCTTCTTTCAAGCACAAATCACGCAACAAATCATGTATTCTTATTGTCTTCATTTTCCCATTGTAGCTCTTTTTGCTAACAAAAACAAGATTCCTATCAACAATATCTTGCAAGCACTTCATGGCCACTCCCTCCATATTTTGATGATCCTCTGCCCTCAAAAATCCCTCTGCCTCCCACAACCTAACCAATATCTTCACAGGGATCTCATAGTCTTCCGGAAATACTCCAAAATATAGAAAACAAGCTTTTAAGTGGTGTGGTAATTGGTTGTAACTGAGATATAGTATTTTGGAACATGCATCCTTAGAATCACCAATTACATATCTACTCACATTTTCTGCAACATTATTCCACTTCTCCACTGCTGCGTCTGTCTTGGAGAGAAGACTTGCTACTACAATAATAGCTATAGGTAACCCTTCACATTTCTTCACTATGTCTCTACCAATTTTCTCAAACACAGAAAGAAATTTTGTTTGACCAAACACATTGCAGAAGAGATTCCAACCTTCATTGACATCTAAGAAAGGCATGTTAATGGTAGAGTTACTTGAACTTACATATTCAGCCACCTCCCTGAGCCGAGAAGTCAATAATATACGACTTCCATTACTATCATCCAGAAAGCATCTTTGCACACTATCCCAAGCAGTAGTGTTCCATATATCATCCATCACTATCAAATATCTCTGATCTTTCAAGTGTTTACGAAGACTTTCTGCCAAATTGCCATGTGATGTTGCATTAACACAACCAATAAGGCATTGGAGCATTTGTTCCTCGTTAAACTCTTGAGATATAGTAACCCATGCTCGTTTGTCAAAATAAAAACTAATTGATGAATCTTCATAGACTTTGCGAGCTAAAGTGGTTTTACCTATTCCGCCCATGCCTACAATTGATATAACTTGTAGCTGCTTTGCTGATTGTTGGGTGAGCTGATCCATTATCGTCTTGAACTCGTGGTTGCACCCGACCATTCTACTGTCAAACTTTATTGAAGCATTTTTGGAAAATTTACTCACAGAAATATTATTCTGGCGTTCTGGATCAGCAGGCTGCGATGATGTGGAACCAAGGAGTAGTCCTCTTTGTCGCATCCTTTGACCTTGTGATGGACCCTTTGCAAGCTGCTTTTTACTTTGAATCTTAATCAACTTCTTCTTCAGGTAATCAGTCTGTTTTACAGCTTCATTCAAGATTCCATGAAGCCTGAGGAGGCAAGCAAGACCCTTCGTCCAACCCTTTGCCTCTACATAAATGTTAGTCAACTCCATCTCAATCCTTTCTTCTGCTTCGAACGTTACATCTCTGATCTCTGCCTCTACATCTTTCATCGCCCCCGCATCATCATAGGCCATCTCAGATTCCTCAAGACTTTCTTGAAGGAAACTAAGATTTCTATGGAGAGAGACCAACATTCGTTTATATATAAGAGGCAGGCGTGGTTCTGACTGCAAGAAGTGTAGATGGAGTGTTCCTTTAAGCGAAGTTACAGCAGCATAAGCCATTTGCGTCTGTCTATGTTGTAACTGATCAGAGCATGTCGGCAAATGGATTAATTTGGCAGCAGCCACATTGGTTAGGAAAGTTGCAAAGTTTGATCAAGAATGTTAGGCAAGTCCAAGAGTTAGGCACCTACAAAGTTTGAACAAAAATATTTATTGTTTGGTCCCTACATTTTAGGCTAACTACAAAATGACCCCAATTTCTCAACTATAAATAGGGAGGTCATTTGCCATTCTTGTCATCCCAAATCATTCTATTCTTCCCTCATATACTAGAGATATTAGAGAGTTTGTTGAGTGTATTTCTCCTTCCTAGCAAGAGAGAATTATCCTTGTTTTCTCCTTGTTAGTTAGAGAGTGGTTGTAACTCCTATTTTCTCATAGTAAAATTCTTCTACCCTTGCCCGTGGTTTTTACCCTAATTTGTTTAGGGGTTTTCCACGTAAAATCTGTGCCTCATTTATTTTTCTTTCTCAAATTATTGTTGCAATCTGATCTATCCCACTTCCGCGGGCACAACAATTGGTATCAGAGCCTTCAGATATATTGTTCATAATTTGTTTCAAGAACAATATGGCAGCGAAATTTGAGATTGAAAAATTCAATGGGAAAAATTTCTCATTGTGGAAATTGAAGGTGAAGGCTATCCTGAGGAAAGACAACTGTCTAGCAGCTATCAGTGAAAGGCCGGTGGATTGTACTGATGACAAAAAATGGAGCGAGATGAACGAGGATGCTATGGCGGATCTATACC
This sequence comes from Ipomoea triloba, assembly GCF_003576645.1. Taxonomy (NCBI): domain Eukaryota; kingdom Viridiplantae; phylum Streptophyta; class Magnoliopsida; order Solanales; family Convolvulaceae; genus Ipomoea; species Ipomoea triloba. The sequence goes on along the minus strand of NC_044926.1, from coordinate 24,084,208 downwards.
TATCAATAGCAGATGGAGTATTGTCAAGCATCGAGGAGAAGAAGACGGCCAAGGAGATTTGGGATCACCTCAACCGGTTGTACGAGGCCAAGTCACTGCACAACAAAATTTTCCTTAAGAGGAGATTATATACTCTTCGTATGTCAGAATCTACTTCAGTGACGGAACACTTAAATACGCTGAATACTCTATTTTCCCAGCTTACATCTCTAAGCTGTAAAATAGAGCCACAGGAGCGTGCGGAATTTCTACTTCAGAGTCTACCTGATTCGTATGATCAACTCATCATCAACTTAACAAACAACATCCTTACAGACTATCTAGTCTTCGATGATGTTGCAGCTGCGGTTCTTGAAGAAGAAAGTCGGCGCAAGAACAAGGAAGACAGACAAGTCAATCTGCAACAGGCAGAGGCGTTAACGGTGATGAGAGGAAGGTCAACAGAACGTGGCTAAAGCAGTGGTCGTGGTATATCAAAATCAAGTAAGAAGAATTTAAAGTGTTACAATTGTGGAAAGAAGGGTCACCTGAAGAAAGATTGTTGGAATTTACCTCAAAATTCCAATCCTCAAGGAAATGTTGCAAGTACCTCAGATGATGGAAGTGCTCTTTGTTGCGAAGCACCAATAGCCAGGGAAGGCAGAAAAAGGTTCGCGGATATATGGCTTATAGACTCGGGAGCCACATATCACATGACCTCAAGGAGAGAATGGTTCCATCATTATGAACCAATCTCAGGAGGATCTGTGTACAGCTGCGACGATCATGCCTTGGAGATTATCGGCATTGGAACCATCAAGCTGAAGATGTACGATGGAACAGTCCAAACTGTTCAGGATGTGCGGCACGTGAAGGACCTGAAGAAAAATCTATTATCCTATGGAATATTGGATAATAGTGCAACCAAGATTGAAACACAGAAAGGAGTCATGAAGATTTTCCAAGGAGCGCTTGTGGTGATGAAAGGGGAGAAGATAGCTGCAAATCTATACATGCTGAAGGGAGAGACTTTGCAAGAAGCAGAGGCATCGGTTGCCACATGTAGTCTAGACTCTACGCTGCTATGGCATCAGAAACTTGGGCACATGTCAGAACAAGGAATGAAGATTCTTGTGGAGCAAAAGCTACTTCCGGGGTTAACAAAGGTATCACTTCCTTTGTGTGAGCATTGTATAACAAGTAAGCAACATCGTCTTAAATTCAGCACATCAAATTCTAGAGGCGAGGTTGTTCTAGAATTGGTTCACTCTGATGTGTGGCAAGCACCGGTTCCATCCCTAGGAGGGGCAAAGTATTTTGTCTCATTCATCGACGATTACTCTAGGAGATGCTGGGTGTACCCTATCAAGAGAAAGTCAGATGTGTTTGCGACTTTCAAAGCCTTCAAAGCACGGGTGGAACTTGATTCCGGGAAGAAGATCAAGTGTTTCAGGACAGATAATGGAGGGGAATATACAACTGAGGAATTTGATGACTTCTGCAAGAAGGAAGGCATCAAAAGGCAGTTCACGGTGGCATACACTCCTCAACAAAATGGAGTGGCAGAGCGGATGAACAGAACCTTGCTGGAAAGGACAAGAGCAATGTTGAGGGCTGTGGGCTTAGAAAAATCATTCTGGGCAGAAGCAGTCAATACCGCCTGTTATTTGGTGAATCGAACTCCATCAACTGCAATCGAGCTGAAGACACCAATGGAGATGTGGACTGGTAAGCCTGTTGATTATTCAAACCTCCATATATTTGGAAGCATTGTGTATGCAATGTACAATGCCCAGGAAATTACAAAGTTGGATCCGAAGTCCAGGAAATGTAGATTCTTGGGGTATGCTGATGGAGTAAAGGGGTATCGCTTGTGGGATCCCACTGCCCACAAAGTTGTCATCAGCAGGGATGTTATATTTGTAGAGGAAAGGCTACAAAGAGGAGAAGTTGATGATAGCACGGAAAATGAAAAGCTAGAAACTACTCATATACAGGTAGAGGAGGAATTTGAACAAGATTCTTCTGAAGCAGAACCGGCGCACGAGGAATCAGAACCAGAACCAGAAAGCTCTGGAGCTCCAACAACTCGTCAATCAGACCGTGAGAGAAGACGTCCCACTTGGCACTCAGATTATGTTATGGAAGGGAATGTTGCATACTGCCTTCTAACAGAGGATGGTGAGCCATCAACCTTTCAGGAGGCGATAAACAGCTCAGATGTTTCTCAATGGACGGCAGCAATGCAGGAAGAAATAGAAGCTCTCCATAAAAATAATACATGGGAACTTGTGCCACTACCACAAGGAAGGAAGCCAATTGGTAACAAATGGGTCTTCAAAATCAAAAGGAATGGTGACGATCAAGTGGAGCGGTATCGTGCAAGACTGGTGGTGAAGGGATATGCTTAGAAAGAAGGTATTGATTTCAATGAAATATTTTCACCTGTGGTTCGACTAACAACAATTCGTGTAGTTTTGGCGATGTGTGCTACATTCAACTTACATCTAGAGCAGCTAGATGTGAAAACGGCTTTTCTTCATGGAGATCTTGAAGAAGAGATATATATGCTCCAGCCTGAAGGATTTGAAGACAAAGAGAATCAGAACTTGGTTTGCAGGTTGAACAAATCTCTGTACGGTTTAAAGCAGGCACCAAGGTGTTGGTATAAGAGATTTGATTCCTTCATCATGTGCCTTGGATACAACAGACTGAATGCAGACCCTTGTGCATATTTCAAGAGGTTTGGAAAAGATAACTTTGTTATATTGCTGTTGTATGTAGATGACATGTTGGTCGCAGGCCCCAACAAAGATCACATTGATGAATTGAAGGCACAACTGGCTAGGGAATTCGAAATGAAGGACTTGGGACCAGCAAACAAGATTCTAGGGATGCAAATTCACCGAGACAGAGGTAATAGGAAGATTTGGCTTTCTCAAAAGAATTATTTAAAGAAAATCTTGTCACGTTTCAGCATGCAAGATTGTAAGCCAATTTCTACCCCTCTTCCTATTAATCTCAAAGTATCCTCAAGTATGAGTCCTAGCAATGAAGAAGGGAGGATGGAGATGTCTCGAGTACCGTATGCATCAGCGGTGGGGAGTCTAATGTTCGCTATGATATGTACAAGACCAGACATTGCGCAAGCAGTGGGAGTAGTTAGTCGGTACATGGCGAATCCAGGCAGAGAGCATTGGAACTGTGTGAAGAGGATCCTAAGATACATCAAGGGGACCTCAGATGTTGCATTATGTTATGGAGGATCAGACTTTCTTATCAACGGGTATGTGGATTCTGACTATGCAGGGGATTTGGATAAAAGTAAATCTACGACAGGATATGTGTTCAAAGTTGCTGGTGGAGCTGTAAGCTGGGTTTCAAAACTGCAAGCAGTTGTGGCTACGTCAACAACAGAAGCAGAATATGTAGCAGCTACACAAGCCAGTAAAGAAGCAATTTGGTTGAAAATGCTATTGGAGGAGCTCGGGCACAAACAAGAGTTTGTCTCTTTGTTTTGTGACAGTCAGAGTGCCTTGCATCTAGCAAGGAATCCTGCATTTCATTCAAGGACGAAACACATACGAGTGCAGTACCATTTCATCCGAGAGAAGGTGGAAGAAGGGACAGTAGATTTGCAGAAAATCCATACCACGGACAACGTAGCAGATTTCCTAACAAAGGTAATCAATGTTGATAAGTTTACTTGGTGTCGATCTTCCTGTGGCCTGATAGAGACGTAAGCGACATGGAAAGTGCAAGGTAGAAAGAATGGTGTGAAGATATGATTGTTACAATCTAATCTTCAAGTGGGAGATTGTCGGCAAATGGATTAATTTGGCAGCAGCCACATTGGTTAGGAAAGTTGCAAAGTTTGATCAAGAATGTTAGGCAAGTCCAAGAGTTAGGCACCTACAAAGTTTGAACAAAAATATTTATTGTTTGGTCCCTACATTTTAGGCTAACTACAAAATGACCCCAATTTCTCAACTATAAATAGGGAGGTCATTTGCCATTCTTGTCATCCCAAATCATTCTATTCTTCCCTCATATACTAGAGATATTAGAGAGTTTGTTGAGTGTATTTCTCCTTCCTAGCAAGAGAGAATTATCCTTGTTTTCTCCTTGTTAGTTAGAGAGTGGTTGTAACTCCTATTTTCTCATAGTGAAATTCTTCTACCCTTGCCCGTGGTTTTTACCCTAATTTGTTTAGGGGTTTTCCACGTAAAATCTGTGCCTCATTTATTTTTCTTTCTCAAATTATTGTTGCAATCTGATCTATCCCACTTCCGCGGGCACAACAGAGCAGAACAAAGAAGAAATGAAAGATGTGATGCAATTTAGACAGGAATTCTATATGATTTTAAAATTCATCAGTGGTGGTTATAATGGTCCTGTTTGGTAAATGGCTGTTGGCTGATTGAGTTGGCTGTTTGGGTTAGAAGGTATGATTTGTTAATAACATTAGCCGATTGTAAAAAGTTGGCTGATTGGGTTGGCTGTTAGCTGATAGCTGTGTGGTATAATTTTTTTTCTCAAAAAGCTAATTGAAAAGGCTGCTTTGAGTAGCCTTTTGAATTTTAGCATTTTAAAGTTACAAAAAGCTTATTAACCAAATAATTAATAGTGATCAAATAAGCTAAAATTGGCTGATAGGCTGATTATTTACCAAACAGGGCCAATATTTAAATATAGAGTTAATTCCACCGGTTGTTGTCATTTAACATCTCAAACCTCTCTTGAAGGACAAAAGTGATCAAATAAGCTAAAATTGGCTGATAGGCTGATTATTTACCAAACTGGTTGGATCTCTGGTTATTGACTGTTACATGACCTGGGGACTTAAAAAGTCAAAGGAAATGAAGAAAAAAGAATTGTAGAGTGAGGACCAAGGGTAGTAATGCTGGCAGCCCATAAAGATCAGCCTGTTGTTTCCGTATTTTGATAATATTTTAGTATAAAAATATCCAAATCATGCGATTTTAATGATATTGGAAAGCTAATTCCAAGAGTTTTTTTTTTTTGAAAATCTAATTCCAAGAGTTATTATTACAACTTTTGTGAATATTGAAAAATCTAATTCAACCTTCTATAAGGTGAAAATTAGCTTAGAGATCATATATAATTGTTGCACAAAATATGGAAATCACAACCAACGTCATGATTTGACTCTCAGCGTGGATAAGGCCAATATTTTATAAGTAGGGGTGATTCCATCAATTATAAAAAGGAAATTGGTAGTTATTTTTAAGGACATTTAACTCTCTAACTTCTCTCCACTTTTTTTTTTTGAATACTACTAATTCTATTACAATGCAGTATCTGTTCATAACTATTTTCTCAACCTATTGAAGCACAAGAGTCAGTATTGCCTCCACTGAGGCTCGAACCCACCACCTCTCGCATAAAGTTATATTATATTAGATTAGAGTTTAAGTCAATATTGAGTATTCAAAACAAAAAAAACAAAAACAAAAACAAAAAAAGAAGAAGAGTTTAAGTCAATATTGCAATTCAATTTATTCCAATTTCAATTCAAGCTTGTATCTTTAATCTACATTAGATCAGAGCTAAGTTTTCATTAGTTACATTTCAATTCCTTCAATTTTACTTGTGTTTTCAATACATTCAATTTCATTGTGCCTTTACTTTACAAATCTAAAGATTTTCTTAGAGATTTTAATTAAGCTTGCTCTTATTATAGATGCTTCTATGATTTCAATTGCATGAAAAGAGTGTATTGAATTAGCTAAGGTTACGTTCTTGACTTCTTGTTGCGAGTATGTTATAATTAATTTGATCTCTTGTATTATTTAGGGTTGAATTTTGTTTGAGAATCTTTGGAATTGTGTGTAGCTATAAGAATAGGTCACACAATTAGACATACTACATACTCCGCTCACAAATCTCGATTTGAAAGAACGGGATTGGAAGGAGATCGACTTTATAGGTTATATATGTGTCTGATAAATTGTTCTAATAATTAGAAATGAATCCCCATAATATAAGAATATATGATTCTTTGACAATTGAAGTTTGTAGCTCATCATATAAATAAGAACAGGAAGAAGAAGAAGATTACCTAAATTAAAGCAGCATTAAGAAATCCCAGTGCGTCTTCAGCCTATCACCACAAGCAGATAGCTAAGCTTATCTCCACACGGCGGTAATTGAGTCCTTGAATTGAACAAAACAGATGACGGCACTCTACTTCTTCTTCTTCCTCAGCTTGCTTGTTGCTGCTAAGGATTTTGTATTGTATGGGTGTGTATTTTGTTGTTGGACAGCAAACAGATCTGTTCGAACATTTGATATGAGTTGGTATGAAATGCCCATGTTGAGAATTCAGGTAGGTGCAATATAATAAGAGGGATCAAATTTTTTATGTATGATTCGGAAGAAGTGAGGCTAAATAGCTCATTATTATATTATGCCCATCATGTGCATAGTTGACATTGATTAATTTAATACATAATTTTGTTTCATTATCAAAAAAAAAAAAAAAAAAAAAAACACAAGTATATTGTTGAATTGAATGGAATATAATAGCAGAGTGTAGTCTTAATTTCTGTTCCAGTTATAATTCAAATTTAGTGGACTTGTGGTATGTTGGTTTGTTGGTTAAGCAATGTTGCTGCATTGCTAATGACATGAAGAACGTGTCTGTTTACCATGTCAGAAGGTCAGCAAATCAGGTGGTTCATGACTTGACACGAGCAAGAGGTTCTTCGTCTGTCCTAGGGTCGTGGATGTCTGTTCCACCGGCCTGTATTGCTCATTTTATTGATTATTAATGCAATTGTGTTTTTTTAAAAAAAATAAAAGTAAAATCTTCAATCTTTAACTTTTTCGTCCAAACTTTTCTTAATATTAATTAATTGGTAAAAAGATTAATAAAGCTTAATTGGTAGGAAAATGTTATATAGAAATTAACTAATATCTATTGAATTGTTACCACAAATTAAACTCAATATGCATGTAATTAAAAAGGAAAAATGGTTACCAAATCTGTGAATTGTGAAAATAATGGAATCAATTTTGAGTAATAATTGGTAATATTTCTTTGAAATTATGCGAAATAATAATAGTATTTCGAATACTGATTCTGAGTAGTGAATTGTTGTGGAAATAATGGATACAATTGAGTGTAATAATTGGAAATATTCCTTGAAAATTCCACGTAATTTTATAAGGTAAATAATGATTTATTAATTATTATTTACATCAATCTATACTCTACTATTAATAGAAACAAAATCTTTCTTTCTTGCTTTCCCGCCCAAATAATAGAAAAGGAAAATTGAAAAGGAAACGAAAGTTATTAATTGACTAAAAATAAAAAATGATCTCTAATTGACTGAAAATATAAAAAGTAATTTGTTCTGAAGAATTTGATGGAGATGATGACACAGTCGGAGGGTTGCCAGTGGTATTACCTTTTTTGAAGTACTTGTGACCCGGAGGATATTAGCAAACCTGTTGGGTGTGACCAAGAATTCCACAATGAGTACATCTCGGTTTAGAGCGGTTATTGCCAAAACAAGGTTGAGAGACAACGCTTGCATGACTGTTGTTTTGCAACATATGAAAAGGATGTTGTTGACTAGCAGATTGTGTTGTAGCTTGTTGAGGAATCACCAATGTCTGGAAATTATTTGGCATTGGTGGAGTGAAAGATGTACCAGTAAGAGTATGAAAGTCATGTTGAAAATTGACTGACATATTGGAGTTTTGCTTTGCAGCCTGGAGAGCAGCAACATCTATCGACGTCCCAAGGTGTCACAACCCACTTCTAGGACATGACCCGGCCGTATCGTTATGTGAAAACTTGCAACAATACGAAGCCTAACCATACATACATCTCGAAACCTTCATAACAACACTTGAATACATAATAATTCCACAACAAAGAACTAGTTCTTCCCAAAACACTCATCAATTCACCACTATTAAATATTTACAATCAATAGCAGTATGTCCAAAATGCATCACAAGCACCAAAATCAAGCACAATGGTTTACCAGAAATATAAATGGGGCAAAGCTATTATCCCACACGAGCAAAAATCCATGATAAGCTCCAATACTAGGACTAAGTCTCCTAGTTTCAAAAGTCACCTTTGAGACCTCACCACTTGTGCTCATACTATTCACATGTCCTTAACTACTCTGAAACATGAGGAAAAATACAAATAATGAGCTAATGCCCAGTAAGTGGTACTCTTTTCAACCCCGGATCAAGTAGCCTTAAAAAAAATATAATAATAAGCTTTAGAGTAATTAATAGGTGCAAATCACAATCTTCAAACTGTAACGAAGTCATAATATAATTCCATCATACTATACACAAGTTCCCAAAATAGAACTTTTGCTACATGGGCATCAACATAATTTCATACCACAATACTTTCAAAAGGTCAAATCATTCTTTAACCCATGACTCATTGGCAACATACACCCACCATTATACCTTGTGGCATAGGCCATTATCGGTATAATGATCTAAAAAGACTCGACGATTCGAAATGAGTCAGGCTCGACGATTCGGAATGAGCCGGATGGAACGTTCCTACAAATAATTCAAAAGTAAAGACTCAACGATTCGCAATGAGTCAAGCTCGACGATTCGGAATGAGCATTTAGGAACGTTCCAAGCCGAACAAAACAAATAACAAATTGTAGGTTGCCTCATGAGTTTCGTCAAACATTCAAAATAATTCTTATAATCAAATAGTCCATTGTAGCAAAAATCATTTCCTTAACACCACATAACAAAATACATATCCAAAGGTAATATGAAATCCGTATAGCTCATAACTTGGCAAAACAAATATGACATCATAAACTAATAATTGCCAAATAAATTACTTGATCCTCTTTTATAGCAAAACCCCTTAGTACAAATCATACCCAGAAATCGAATAATAGTAAAATCAAACTTTAACAATCATAACTAGCTTGAGTCATATTATATCAAAAGCACAAAGTATTTTTAACTCAAACTAACCCTAAAATGGGTATTCAAAGTAGTAGATATTCCAAAATAGGTTAGGGGTTTTGCAAAATAAGGAGAAAAGAGTTAATCACTTACCTAAAACATCCAAATCATAGCCATTTAGCTCACCCAAATACTCCTTCTCAAAATCCCTAACATTTTCAAAACATCAATCTTAGGGCTCCAATGATAAACCCAACTCAAAAAGAGAGAAATATGGAGGTCAAACTTACCTATAATACTCCAAAAATTACTTGAGACCTAAGCTTGAAGAAGATGGAGATCAAAGCTTCAAAACTTTTTCTTCCCTTATCTCTCTAGCAACTCTCCTTATTTTCTTTCAAATGAGATATTTATCCTAAGATGAAGTGATTCCTTAGCCTTTAAGAGTAAGGAAGGGTAATTTAGTAATTTCATCCAATATTAAACTTTATTAAGCTTTGACTTGTTGACTTCATTTAATAAACATAATACAATTGTATATATAAGGAAGTGGGTATTACACAAGGTGGTCCAACGTGCGTTGTTTCTCATCTTGAACTAGCAAGGCATAGGCTCCTTTGACGGTTGGCAATACAGAATTGATGAGAAGAAGTTGGTTGCGTGCTTGTGAATATGTTTCTCTTAGACCCATCAAAAATTGAAATAAGCGTCTGCGTTCTGTTTGAGTGACATAAGCAGCGTTCTATTTGAGTGACATAAGCAGTACGAGCAAATTAAAATATGAGCATCTGGGAGGAGGATCTAAGAGATTTAATTAATCGCAGAGGCTACATAACATGATGATAAGTGCATAAGATGCCACCTTTATAAGGTCGTTCTCGGATCATATTGTGTACAATTGACGGCTTTTATGATTGGTTTGGTCCTCAATTGCGTTAAAATGCTTGTTATTACCATTGGACCCCGCTCCACACTTAGCTAATCGTTTTGTAGGGAAAAGATGTGCAAAAAGGGCAGAAAATGGCAACATTTTGGAGAAGGATTTACGAACCGAAGTTGGAGTGCAAAGCAGGCCTTGGACATGCCTCTGGACGTGCGTCCAGGCCTGCGTCCGATTTTTCACCCTCTGAAGTTGTCACAGCAGAGCAGCTGTGACACCCCAACTTTACACAAGCCGAGATAGATAAAAACTTTTAAACAAAAGCTGCCTATCCCAACTACACAAACATAACATAGCGGAAGCGATTTAAAACCTAAGGGCGTCATGCCACATCTAGGTATACAACGCAGCCTAGATGCACAGGCTAACAAAGGAAACCAACTGTACAGAATCAAAATCCTCAAAACGTCATCGTAACAAGTCTAGGTAAAGGTATGAAATCTAAACATAGGCGCACAGGCCTCGAAACCAAATCTAAACAACATAAACTAGTCTAAGCTGGCCTCGTAAGGATAAAGCTCTAGCGCGCTCTCGCTTAGACTACTCCATACCTGGAAAACACACAAAGAACCATTAGCAAAAGACTGCTAAGCAACCACCACTCACACCCGCAAGGAAGTATAGATATATAATAGGTTTGTAAATAGGTTTACACACCCATATAGAATATACACACCAACAAACTGTTCTTTAGTTGAAATCGGATACTCAACAATAATAAACTGAACGAATCATAAACCAAGACTCATCGAAACAAGGCCGATATCCAAAGACAACAACGAATCATAACCAAGATACCAACTGAACTCAAATACAAGAAATAACCAACCATAACGATGAACAACGAGATATCAACAGATATACAAGTCAACCGGATAATCACAAGGAACTCACAATGCATAACCCAAGATAAAATCCCAACTCCAATCTCCAAACCCTCATACCAACCATCATACTAAGCCAACCACAGAAATAAGCCAAAATCCAGAAATCTGGTACGCAGGGGTGATGAGCCCAATCACAAGGACCGAAGTCCAAAGTCGAAATCCGGAAATCCGGTACGCAGGGGTGATGAGCCCAATCACAGGGACCGTAGTCCAATCACAGGGACCGGAGTCCAATCACAGGGGCGAATCGGCCCAATCACGGGGGTAATGAACCCAATCACGGGGGTAATGAACCCAATCACAGGGACCGTAGTCCAATCACAGGGACCTAAGTCCAATCACAGGGGCGAATCGGCCCAATCACGGGGGTAATGAACCCAATCACAGGGGTAATGAACCCGAACACAAACAATAGTAACACAACTAGTTCACCCACAACCTCCAATGATATCCACAAACCATCATCACATACCCATACTCCAACTTCAACCCAAACCAACCAAACAAAGTGTTCATCTCAACTATGAACACAAGCAAACTCCCAGGTAAAAGAATATCAAGAATCAATAGATCAAGAATACAAAAAGGGAAACCAAAGACATGAATCGATACTCCAAGATATGGTATAAAATACCCAATAAATGACATGAATAAAGGCTCCACAAACATGGTAAAATACCCAACAAAACAATCCAACAATATTCAGAAACAAAGAAGAAACAACAGACAACAACATCACCAAAATAGTCTCTGGGAGCAGATTCCCAGAGAACTTGCGGAACCTACCAACGGAGCACAGACCTCCGCCGGCCTCCTCCGCACGAAGGGAACGGTCCCCTTCGGCGGGCCACTGCCATCCGTTCAACCCAACCGCCTTGGCCTTGCGGAACTCCCCGGCGGATTACATTGTGCCGCCGAGGACCTCCGCAAGGTCATTCCATCCCAACTTCCAGAATATCAACAACAGACACGAAATAAATGTTTCCAGAGAGCAAATCAGACCAAAATTACACCAACATTGCATCAAATTAGAGGCCAAAAACATGGAAATCCAACCCATCATTGATCATACAACACAAAGCAAAAGATCAAGATGCAATCCAACAAATAGATTCAACAAAATAGGCTAATCACAAGGAATTTTCAGGATTTCCAACACACCAACATAATATCATAGAGTGAGGGTATAAAATAGATTTTAGTGGACATGATGGTTACCTTGAATAGCTTTCTCCAACTCCAACAAGCCCTAAGCTAGATCACCAAGTCCCACCTTCACCTTGATCATCTTTTTCCCAAAGAACCCCAAAAGAACATTATAAGAATATGCTAAAAGACTAATAAGAACACAAAATGCAAGACGGATTCTAGGATAGATGCACTTACCCACTCCTAACCAAGCTTAAAAGAGCAACCTTTACTTGAAAACTTGTAGGAAAATGAAGATCAAATTTTGGATGTAAGATGAAGGGAAATGGCGTGTGGAGTGAAGGAGTAGGGAGGAAGAGGAGTGAAAACTTTTAGGGATTTTAATCTTCTAAATTATATACTAAGAATAGATACAATATTTAGGGTGTAAGACTTTAATATGAGTTGGGCTTAAATATATAATATGATGGCTACAAGAATTAATTGTATATATTCAAGACTAGCAAAATGGGCTAATGAAATCATCCCTTATAATTAATATAAGAATTAGAACAAGGAAGCCCATAAAAATGTCTTAGGAACAATGTATTTACATTATATAATGTAAGATCAATAAGTTGGGCTTGTAGGAATATTTAATTACAAATATTGTAAGGACCCAAATTGAATAAAAATCCCTTACAAGAATAATTCAATTAATTGGGCTCTTGATTAGAATAATTAAATTAGGCTCATGAATGTATATATATAAGTGTATATATATTAAATTGAAAGGAATTAGCCCAATTGGAATAATTAACTTGCCCAAGGAATTAATTAACGAACGAAAGGCTTGGACGAATTTACGGGGTGTTACAGCAGCAGCCCACCATGGACGCACATCTGGACGCACGTCCAGGCAGGCGTCCAATTTTTGGCCCGCTGAAGTTTGAAGTCTGAGCAGCAGAAGGCACCGTGGACGCGCGTCCAGCCATGCGTCCGTCGCGGAACTTTTGGCGGTTGGGCAAGGTTTAAAAGGGGAATTGAGCCATTTTGCAGGGGATCCAACACACTTCCACCTTAGTTTAGTTTAGAAAATTCTCTCTCTAGATTTAAGTCCCAATTCCCTACACTTCCAAACCTTAATTGTGATCAAAATCCAAGTCATCTGGCTAGATTTAGAGGAGATCCTACACTTCAACATTGTATTGATCAAGATTGATTCAAGATTTCTACTTCAATTCAAGTAACATTTCAATTCCTAGTCTTATAATTCCTTTCTTAGTTTTTGATTTGATTGATAGATTTGATTTGATTGTTGATTTGATTTTGATTCTAGTTGCTTAGATTTGTTCAATTGCATCTATGATTTCCATTCTAGACATGATTAGCTAAGCCTTTTGTGGATTTGGATTGAGCAATTTTGTATGGATATTCTTGAGCTTTGAATTTATCAATTAGGTTTTGCAATTGCTTTGATTATGAGTTGATTGTGTGAGTGGTGATCCACTTTGGCTCTTGTGTAGGGGTGATCAACCTATATGAGAGGTGTTTGGAGAAGGAGTCTCACCTACGAGAGTAGGGTTACTCCTTAGCCTAGCCTAGCACATTTCCTTCCCACCTTCGAGAAAAGGGGGATTGGAAGGCAAATAGCACACCATGTGTTCGATAATTTGCCTCAGCTAGCCTAGTCGCCATGAGAATGGGACCATGGACTAGATGATAGGCCAATGACCACGAGAGTGGCGTTGGCATAGTTGCCTTGCCTCATTTTCATTATCTAAGTGTTGCTAGTCTAATTTCTCAAAAAAAAAAAAGTGTTGCTAGTCTAATATCTTAAGAAATCAAGGATACATATACGAGTTGCAAGATCCGAATCTTCTTTTCCAATTGATTGTATTTCATTCTTTTGCCTTTGTTTCTTTACCTTTAAGCATAATACACACACCTTCTACCTTAGGATTAGCTTTCAAACACTAGGTGCTCTTGTGATTAGTTCGCTTGCCTACCAATTCCCTCCTTGCCTTCCTTGAGAACGATGCTCGGGAACTTCTACCCGTTTTAACACCTACTTCTTTCCACCCACCGCGAAAACTACATTCATCACATGATATGGTAAGCGGCTATGGAGGTATCATTATGACGTAAGGTTGCGATGCACCGCTCAAGCTCAAAGATTTGGGATCCGTTTGCCGTAAAAAACGATCTTTTAAATCAGACCAACAGTAGTAGCATCTGGAGCATACAAAGCAGTATGGGCAAGGGATGGATGAATAGAATTGAGAATCCATGACATAACAATATTATTTACCCTTTGCCACCTAGCATGATCAGGATGGGAAACGTCAGGCATGGCTAGAGTTTTGTCAACAAAACAAAATTTGTTTCTGCCCCTCAAAGTCATCGTCATTGTCAAAGCCCAAGAAGTATAATTTTAAATGCCTACGAGGGGAGTGCCGACGAGAGAGGTTCGTGTGCTATCGAAAGAATGAAGATAATATGGCCGGGTTTTCTATATCAATGTGAGTGGCTGAAGTCGTGATGATGGTTGATGGGGTTTCATCCACGGGAGAAGATTGAGAATTCTCAACCATGGTGATGAACCAAAGAGAAGAAAAAAAATTACAGAATATAGAGATTTGATGTTGATACCATGTTGGAGAATAGAAAAATATTGTATATTGATTGTGTTTGAATGAAGAAACCTAAGCATATAGATACTAGCTACTCTAACGGTAACAAAGAAAATAAAGGTAAGGAAATCCTATGATTGACTAATCACATTACAAAGAATGAGGAAATAATATTTACATATGGTAAAATAAATTTCTACAGGTGTGGTAATTGATTGTAACTCAAAGATAGTATTTTTGAACATGCTTCCTTAGAGTCATCAATTACATTTTTTTGCAACATTCTTCCACTTCTCTAACTTCTCCTCTGTCTTGGAGAGAAGACTAGTTACTAAAAGTCTAAAATGATAGCTAGAGGTAATCATTTACATTTCTTCACTATGTTTCTACCAATTTGCTCAAACACCAAAACAAATTTCATTTTTCCAAACACATTGCATTAGAGATTCCAACTTCCATTGACATCTAAGAAAGGCATGTTAATAAGAGAGTTACCTGAGCTAGCATATTCAACCATTTTTTTGAGCCAAGAAGTCAATACTCAATAGTATACGGCTTCCATTATTATCATCAAAAAAGCATATGTGCACACTATTCCAAGCATTATCCATCTCTAAAATTATAAATATAAAGTTCTAAATTGTGAACATGGACTGGATCCAGCTTGCCGGGTACATGGAATAATGGCTCATTCATTTGTGGTAATAAATAAAAGCCTTAACAAAAGATAAAGTAGGTCCATTCCTATGTTGTAATATAGCATATATGTGCATCATATGGGTCATGGCCAAACAATACTTCTTCATTTGATTTATAGTTCAAAAAAAATCAGTTCCGAGAAGCAGAAACCATTTCAGCTCACCATAATGGTACATGGTGCAACACAGTGCGTAAATCCTTGAGTAATCCAACAAAATAACCACACCAATCTTTCCAAAAAAAAACCACACACAGCAAGTACAGTACAGTACAAAAACCACTGGCAGGCAGATTCATATTCATATATTACAGTTCCTGCTAATCTGCTATGCTACCCCGTCGTCGTCGCCGTCGCAGCTCAGCTTTGTGGCTCTTAACTTTTCATCGCCTCCCAATCTGTATATGTTTAAGAATTAGAAGTTAAGGAGAAACGAAATGCCTGATGAAATATTATGATTAAAAGCATTTAGTTTAGTTTGTTTAATTTGGTGATTAAAAAAACTGAAAACAACTAAGCGTACGTGATTTTTCTTTGAGAAGAAACAAAACAAAATAAACATGAACATATAGGTGAGGTGTGTTAGTGTGTATGCAAATACATATAAGAGACTTATTTAAGTACCTGCATACCCTCGTCACATCCATCAATTCCTCTAATTTGAGATACTGCTGGAAACAATAAATTAAGTTATTAACGCATATTTATAGGTAAAAAAAAAATATGAGATACAGAAAAATGAGAGAAAGCATGCACATATAATTATTGATATGATTGCAGAGGAATTTAAATAGCATGAAATGTGAAACAGTCAGAGATATAATGGAGGCAGGGATAGAAACAGACCTTAATATTTTTAGAACGAACGAGGAGAGTATCAATTCCATATCTCTGCTGCTCATCTTGAATACGTTTTGCGGAAGCCAAAACGGAATCCGGGCAGTATGTTAATTGAATCAATGCAAGTGTGGTGATATCGGCAAACTCAATAGGGATCTCTCGCAACGAAATGCAATTAGTTAACTCTAAATGTTCAAGCACAGGAAAATGGTCACCCACAGCATTCCAATATTTTAGACATTTACTTTCAATTACCAACCTTTTCAATTGAGGGAACCCTCCCTCACATGGCTCCCACTCTTTTCCTTCACAAGCATCTATCAATTTTAGAACTTCTAGATTTGGCAACATACCAATAAGTCTCATATCACTCCATGGCAACCTAGCCCTGAAGAATTTGAGTTTTTTAAGATTTGGTAGAAAACTAGTTGCCCATGGGATGCCGCTATACGGAAGTTTGAGATCCCACCATTTGATGCTTAGTTTCTCAAGCTGCCTCAAGTGCACAAAATTATAGAAACCATCTGAATTTTTATATCCAAAAAGCAGTTCACCTTGAATTCCCAATCTTTTTAAATTTGGAATCCTTGTAAAAAGATCCTCTGTACAACACTTCGGATGCAACCAAGATATAGTCTCTATGTTTCTATGAATAACCTCTGAAGCCTCTAATGTTAAAGGAATTATGTCCACATAAAAATTCCTTAATAGTGGCATTTTCCAAATTCCAGATGCCTCCGAGGAATCCAATATAACACTAAATCCACGAACAATAAAACTTTGCATATTCCAATGCTCAAAGAGCTTTAATTTATGAAGGCGTACATCTTCACGCGCACTTTGGGACAAACCTAAGTATCTCAAATGAACAAGATTTGCCATATGTAGCATCTTATCTACAAAGTTCTGGAATCTAAGTTTCATGTCTACTACTCTTAATAGTTTAAAGTGACAAAGCTCCTTAATGCTTAAATCAATATGATCAACAGAGTGTAAGGAATGAAAATTGCCAAAGCACTTAGATCTATTTTGAATATTGTAACATCCAGGTTTAATACTTACCCAAGGACAAGCTTTTGAAAACAAGTGTTGTGATATCCACTTGTGAAATGGAAGTTTTACTAGTCCAGCAACAGCACCATGATAATCATTTCCAATAACATTCAAGAGATTTTCACATCGAGTTTCTCTTAAGCAAAAGTCTCGCAAGAGATCATGCATCCTAATTATCTTGATTTTGCCATTATAACTCTGTTTGTCAACTAGAACAAGACTTCTATCAACAAGATCTTGCAAGCATTCTGTGGCCACTTCCTCCATATTCTTATTGTTCACTGTCCCGAAAAATCCCTCTGCTGCCCACAACTTAACTAACTTCTTTACAGGGATTTCATAATCTTCTGGAAAAACTCCAAAATATAGAAAACAAGCTTTAGAGGGGTGTGGTAATTGGTTGTAACTCAAAGATAGTACACTTGAGCACACTTCATTAGAATCGCCAATTACACTTTCTGCAACATTCTTCCACTTTTCCACCTTCTCCTCTGTCTTGGAGAGAAGACTAGCCACTAAAGTAATAGCTAGAGGTAATCCTTTACATTTTTTCACTATGTCTCTACTAATTTGCTCAAACACCAAAAGAAATTCTGTTTTACCAAACACATTGCAGAAGAGATTCCAACTTTCATTGGCCTCTAAGAAAGGCATGTTAATGATAGAGGTACTGGCAGCATATTCAGCCACCTCTTTGAGACGAGAAGTCAGTAGTATACGACTTCTATTATTATCATCTGGAAAGCACCTTTGCACACTATCCCAAGCTTCTTTGCTCCATATATCATCTATCACTATCAAATATCTCTGATCCTTCAAGCTTTTCCGTAGACTTCCTGCTAATTGGTCTCGATCATTGCTGCTTTGTTCATCATTACTTGACGCACTAACACAACCAATGAGGCATCTAAGCATTTCCACCACGGTATACTCTTGGGATACAGTAACCCATGCTTGCTTATAAAAATAAGATGTAATTGATGGATCCTTGTAGACTTTCCCAGCTAAAGTGGTCTTGCCTATTCCTCCCATGCCAACGATTGATACAACTTGGAGCTTCTCAGCTGATTGTTGTGTGAGCTTACCCAATATCGTCTTGAATTCCTTGTCGCATCCAACCATTCTACTGTCAAACTTTGAAGCACTTTTGGAAAATTTACTCACTGTAATATTATTCTCGCGTTCTGGATCAGCAGGTTGCGATGATGTTGAACCAAGGAGTAGTTCTCTTTGTTGCATCCGACCAAGGAGTGAAACGCCAGTGATTGATGGACCCTTTGCATACTGATCTTTACTTTTAATCTTAATCAACTTCTTCTTGAGGTAATCAGTCTGTTTTACTACTTGCTTGAAGATTCCATGAAGCCTGAGGAGGCAAGCCTCTATACTGCTTGACTGAAGGTATATGTTACTCAACTCCATCTCAATCCTTTCTTCGGCTTTGAACGCTACATCTCTCATCTCTGCCTCTAAATCTTTAATCGCCGAATTATTATAGGCGATCTCAGATTTCTCAAGAATTTCTTGGAGGAAACAAAGATTTTCATGGAGAGAATTAAGTATCTCTTGTTTGCATTTAAGAGGCAAACGTGGTTGTGATTGCAAGAAGTGTAGATGGAGTGTTCCTTTAAGTGAAGTTACAGCAGCATAAGCCATTTGCGTCTATGTGGTAGCTGATCAGAGCAGAAAAAAGAAGAATTGAAAGATGTGATGCAATTTAGAAAGGAATTTTCGTCAATGCAATTTAAAATTATTAGCGGTAGCGGGTTAGCAGTTCGTTTTTTTTTTTTTTTTTTTTCTAGGCTTATTCAGATAATTTAATATCAAATATTTCTACCCTATCACAATTATGTCCAATTATTTTAATTAACATTACAAATAATTTAACTCTTTTGATTTATTTATATATTAGTTTAGTGGTTATATATAAGAGTTAATTCTGCCAGAGGTTCATTGTCTTTGGTGGCAATTTCAAATTTAGTCTCAGACTATTGTTTTTGACATTTAACATCACTGACTATTATTTATTGGACACTTTTAGTATTTCTCATAACTATATGTAGGAGAAATATAATTAAATATAATTATATGTAGGAGAAATATAATTACTTTTTTATTATAGATCAGAGTTAGAAGTACATATTTCGTCCGTAAATTATAAGCATGTCCATCTTTGACTTCTCAATTTTGACTAAAGTGATGTTTTTAGTCCTTCATATAATGAAAATTGAGAGGTAACATTTACACCACTAATAATTCAGGGGGTGACATTGATAATTAACATTTTCTTCCATCAATTATAAAAAGGAAATCGGTAGTTATTTTTAAGTACTTTTAACTCTCTAGAGTCGGTCAATATTGCAATTCAATTTATTCAAATTTCAATTCAATATTGCTAAAAATCAGTCAATCTTTATTTAGTTAAAAGTAAAAATATTACTCCGTATGTTTGATTCGCTTTTTAAAAACATGAACATAATGTTAGATATAAATAATCTAACTAAATAGAATAGTATACGAGAAACCTGATTCGTAGTAGCGGAAGCGGAAGCCGTATTGATCTCCAGCCACAGTTGATGCAATGCCTCATGAACGGTAGATCGTTAGCCAGATTTGTCTCATACTTGACTCAGAACCCTAGATGGTGTACTGGTGTCTACTAAGCAGTATGAGTACCGTGAACTGTATGTGCTATATAATGCCTATCCTGTATCCCATCAATACAGATTTATATAGGCACAGTGTCTGGTTGAATACAACTACTAGTTGTTTAGTCCAACCAAACCACTTAATAAACCTAGTTAACTTGCACCACTTAATTAAGGCCCTAATATATAATATATAATATATATATTATTAGGGAAAATCTTACATTCTCCCACTTGGTGCAAGTACTAGCACAACCCTCATCAAAGAACAAAACACACGAATCATAGTGATAAGTACTCTATTTTGCAGAGTAATATCCATTATGGTCACATGCATTTCAATTCTCTAACTTAGGCCCCTCATGAACAAACCCAATGTTTATTCTCGGTATAACTTAAGAGATGTTTCTCAAAATATATTATGTGCACAACTGAAGAGAGAAACCATCCAAATATTTGTACAAAGGAGTACACTGTATGATCTCTAAAATCCTTAAAAGCATGCCTCAAATAGAGATCTCTTAATGTTAGCATAATGCTAACTGTATTCCGTGACTTCTAAACTTGAACACTACCTCTAACAGCTAAGAGCTCAGAGTTGACACGTCTGTCACTCCCACTCATTAAAATAGCCAAAAGATAGTTAAGTCACAGAATCATTCCAATAACTTAGAGAACAAGCCAAAACCTCTAAGTCCATAAATTTGGAATGTTAACATACACCATAACTTCCCAAATAATCACAATATCCACTTTAACTGAATATTTATGAGTCTTACTTTTATGTCTCGCAAAATTGTCTTGAGCCTTAAATACCAAAATGGCCCAGGATCAATTTTGAAGAAACTAAAGACTCTTAAATGCTAAAGAATGACAGTGCACCACAAGTTAGATGATTTTGTTCTAATAAATTCATTAATATTGGTACAACATTTTCATAAATATGCTGCACAACCAGATGTCCAATAATTTGAACTTATGAATTTATATGAACAAATTCAAGATTAATACTTGTGGAATCTTTTGGACTACTTATTGTTTGACATACAATCCAATTTGCATTGGGAAGTATGAAGACAATAGTTAAATCCATAATCTTTAGTGGAGTATCTTAATGATCTTTTTCTTAATGATCACTCCCACTGTTCTTTAGCAAAAAATAATGATATACATACTCATAATTGATTTGACCAACTAATAAATGAGGATATAGTTCCCCACCATTAGTTGGGCATACTGAATAATCAATATTTGGTTCCAATAAAAGTCCAACTAAATAATGAAGATAAAATTCCCCACCATAGTTGGATATACTAAAAACAAAAAAATACACCTTCCAAAACCAAGTTTGAATTTGGCTTAAAAGATACATTTTATTTTTGGAATCCAAAAGAAGTATATCATATCACGTAACTTACTATAGTTAGACCAAAGAACCAAGTAAACTTTCGTGGAAGAATTAATAAAAGTGGCTAAATTTTGGGAAGTGACTGAATACATGTTTTGCCAATGCAAACCATGAAACTTAGAATTTATAATTGAACTAAATTTATAAATTCTAAGAAATTGTGATAAAATCATTATCTGGGTTTAGGGATTTATTGACATAAAAAACTTGCCTGTGGGCTGAAGTTTTAATTCTATTAAATCCAATTAAGAAACCCTTTATGATAATGGTTTATCTCAATTATCAAATAGTCAGAAGAATCTAGAGACATAAAACTTGCCTGTGGGCTAAAGTCTTACTCAATTAGATCCAACTGAAAATTTTTATTTATGATGAAACAATTTATCAAATGAGTTGAAGAATCAAGTGACATAAAACTTGCCTGTGGGCTAAAGTTTTAATTCAATAAGATTCATTACAACCATTATGATAAAAATAACTTAAAAGAAATCAAGTTCCTTTTCCTTAACCCTTGTGGGCACTTCAAGAAATATGATCCCAAGTTTACATCATAAAATTAATCTTCATGATAGAATTAGAAATTATTTACAAATAGCCATAAAGTAAATAAATTGATTTACTTCTATCATCACTGATAAAACTACTAACTACATTCCGATACATAATTGCCTGTGGGCTAAATTATGATCGTAGTATAGTATTTCATCCTAATTAATTATACAAATATAACGAAATTGCCTGTGGGCTAAATTCCATCATATTAGATACAATTAATCACAACTTATATGTCTAAAACTTTATGTGATCAGGATAAACTGCTTAATATATAATTTTAACTGATTAAGGATGCTGTGGCTACTCCCCAACCAAATTAAAATTATAAGATCACTAGACATTTATCAATTCCTTGCGTAATCTTTATGTGATCAAGATAAAGATATATATAATTTAATCTGATTAAGGATGCTGTGGCTACTCCCCAACCAAATTAAAATTATAATATCATAACTTAATAATCTTTGGAAATTGAATAAGCTGTAGTTATTCTTTAAGTAACCAAGATTGAAACTTTAAGACTTTAGTAAATTAAAGATGCTATAGCTATTCTTTAATGAACCGAAATCAAATCACATTTGCAAGGAATACTTAAAATTTTGACAGATTATACCAAATCATGATGGGAGATTCCAAATGTATATACCCCAGGAAAGTTTGTAAAACAAAACCTCACTAAAGACCAACTCTTTAGATAATATCAGTTTAAGGAGACTACTGGCCAAGATGTTCTTAAGTCATGGCCATAAAACTAGTATGCCTCCCTGATTCATATACACAAAATGTATAACTGTTTGGGGTATAAACAAAACTGTAGGGTATAATCCGAAATTTAATAGTTCACTTATGAATAAATCTTTAAAAACAAATGGTGAACTAAATTAACGGTCCGAATGTGCTGAAATTCAGGCACTACCGTAACTAAAGTTTATGCATAAGTCCAACTTAATAAGGAACTAATATAATTCCAACATAAATTTATGCATTACTGAAGGCATAATAATAAAATTGCATAATTTAAAACCAGAATATTATGCAGTGGACAAATTAATATGCATAAAATTAAGCATTAAACTCATATATTCTAAACAAATTGCGTAACTTAATGCAATTTTAATATGAGCTTCCAAAGTATAAACTTAATATTCAAACTCTAATGAGTCCAATCCAAAAGGACCCAAATTAACTGAAAACATTGTCACATAAACTTAATTGGAAACAATTCCGGAGTCATAACTGAATACCATATTAATATTAATGGTATCATTAATTAAAATATTTAATGGTAATAAACAACATTATAATCACCATCAATATTTAACAATGAAAACCAAATTATGGTAATACACCTTCTTAATGTTTCCATATTTGTAAAGATAAAATATGTGACTAGTCCAAATTAGCGGTTAACTGTAGTCGTAGCATTAATTACCAATTAATAATAAAAGATAATTAATGACATACCTTAATGATGCAAACCGCATCTTTCCATTGCGCTAGCAACGATGACGATCCATAAGAGAAAAAAACTTCATAATTCTCCACATCTTCATTGTTGCTGTCAGTAACCTCAATGCAGCGTCCAATGGTATGTGAAAGATTTGTTGGTAGGACTTAAATACCAACATTAATAGTCATGTAATAAAACAGAGTGTCATGGATAATCTTACCAATGTACCAAATATGGCAGATTACCATGAAACAATAATTATTATGAAAGGTAATAAATGAGATTAGCCCCTAAACTTGATAACAGTAATTAATAATGCCAATTAATAATTAACAATAACTAAAAAAATGGCAAAACTGTAATTAAGGGATGCCATATACTAATCTCAATTTACCACATAATAATTAACATGACTATTATAATACTTTAAAATTAAAGAATTAATATTATTATTAAGGCCCTGAAAACCATTGATAAATTGAAAACCATAACCAACTTAAACAATAGTTAACTTGCACCACTTAATTAAGGCCCTAATATATAATATATAATATATATATTATTAGGGAAAATCTTACACATAACTCTATTGCAAAGCTTCTTTTTTCTTTTTTTCTTTTTCGAGAACAACTCTATTGCCAAGCTATTCCTTATAAAATATAAATTATTTTAATGGTCTCCCTCCCATTTTTGTGTCCAGTTAACATGGTTAGCAACATATTTGAAATTAGGGATGTAAATGAGCCGAGCAGTTCGCGAGCTGCTTACAAGCCGCTCGATTGAAGCTCGGCTCGAGCTCGGTCAAATTCGAGCTCGAGCCGAACACGAGCGGCTCGTTTAGTAATCGAGCCGAGCTCGAGCTCGGGCCGAACTCGAGTAGCTCATTTAGTAATCGAGCCGAGCTCGAGCTCTAATGTCTTAGGCTCGTGGCTCGTCGAGCCGCCCGCGAGCCATATATATATATATATATATATATATATATTTATTTATTTATTTATTTATTTATTTATATAATATAATATATACATATAAAATTGTAGTTTATTTTTAATTGAAACATGAATTTAAAATCAAATACGTTAAATTTGAGCTCAAAATCGAACTCGAACTCGAGTTCAACTCTGATCTTGAGCTCGAATTCAAGATCGAGCTCAAACAATCGAGCTACTCGAGCGGAACTCGAACAACTCGAACTCGAGCCGAGCCTTTCTTAACGAGCCCACGCTCGAGCCACCCTATGCTCGAGCTCGGCTCAACTCGTTTACACCCCTATTTGAAATCCTCAAATATACATTTAATATATAAATGTATAGCAGTCAGGTAGATATTTAAAAAACTAAAAATAAAAAGAAATTATTTAATTTTTTTTCCACCGAGGAATCCCCAAATTGAAGCTTATAGCTGTTCATATTAATGAAATCCCCAAATTGAAGTTTGTAGCTCTTCATATAAATAAGAACAGGAAGAAGAAGAATACCTAAATTAAAGCAGCCTTAAGAAATCCCAGTGTGTCTTCACCCTATCACCACAACCAGATAGCTAAGCTTATCTCCACATGGCGGCACTACTCCTTCTTCTTCTTCTTCGATTCCTCCTTGGCTTAGCTTGTTGGTGCTAAGGATTTAGTATTGTATTGTATGGGTGTGGATTTTGTTGTTGGACGGCAAACAGATCTGTTCCAACATTTTATATGAGTTGAGAATTGAGGTAGGTGCAATTTAATAATATAAGAAGAGGGATCAAATTTTGTATGTATGATTTGGAAGAAGTATAGTGAGGCTAAAATAGCTCAGCTCATTATTATATTATGCCCCCATCATGTGCATAGTTGACATTGATTAACATAATAATAATTTTGTTTCATTACCAAAAAGAAAAAAAAAAAAAAAAAAAAAAAAAAAAAAAAAAANAAAAAAAAAAAAAAAAAAAAAAAAAAAAAAAAAAAAAAAAAGCACATAGTTGGGGCAATTTCCTTCTGGCAGTAGAGCGTTGTGACTAATTCAATTTCCATCTCTCAGCTCATCATGCGATTAAGGCAGCGCAAGTGGAGTACTTCAACAGTTCAACATATATAGAAAGTAATTGCAAGACCGAAGCATTGTGCTTTTAATTACAAAACGACACCATTATATTGACTTTTAGTACTTCATATTAAAATTTATGTGGCTTTCTGCTATTGAAAAAGTATTCTTTTGGATGGTAGATCGGGTTAAAATTTTTATTGTTTGTTTCAGCTCTGAAAAGTTCATATTTTGATTCGTCATTGATAAATATAATAAGTTTAAACTAAAGGAATTGAAGAAATAAAAACGTATGCAAATGCCTTTTTCTAAAAAAATAATAATAATAATAATAAAAGGTCTATGGGGAAGGTCGGGTTATGATTTTTATTGTTTGGTCAATCTGACCAAACCCATATTTTAACTCAACTCGCCTAGTTCAGTTCAGATAATAACCAGACAGCGTTCCAACCCCCCATTTGACACTACTAGAAATTAGAAATTTTCTTACGAATAAAAATCTTATGAGATATCATTTCTCAAAATAGATTATTTTTTCTTTGACTAGAATGAGTATTTTCTGTTGATAGTCAAATATTGAAAAATATGAAAAATAACTTCCAAAAAATGACTTCCCAAAATCATTTACTAGAATTTCAATGTTTGGCTATCAACAAAAAATAAAGTTGCCAAAAAATACTCATTCTGGTTAAGGAAAAATGATGTTAATGAAAAATACTTACTAAGACATTACTTTTTATTTATAAAACATTATATTTTTATTTAAAATTATTAAATTTTTCTTTAAAAATATTATATTTCCATTAAAAATTATTACATTTTTATTGAAATGTATTACTTTTTATTTTAAAAGCATTATATTTTTCTTTAAATTATTTTTTTTTCAACCAATAAATATTACTTCTTTCTTGTATAATATTATATTTTTATTGAAGAGTATTACTTTTTCTTACAAAATATTACATTCTTAATGAAGGTTATTACTTTTTACTTACAAAATATTACATTTAAAAAAACATTCATTTCCTTATAAAATATTACATTTAAAAAAAAAACATTCCTTTTCCATATAAATTATTATATTTTTACTAAAACTAATTGATCACGTGGGTGACTTTTAACTTAGTCATCACAAACACAATAGAAGGCACACCACGAGATTGATTGATTTTCTAAGAGATTTTGTTTGGCATTAATTAGCTTAGAGTATTGAGTCTTGTAGCATCTTGCTATTGAAACGTATCACATATAGTTATGCATTTATATAAAATAAAGTTGTGAATTCGATCTGTAGCCTAATCCACTTGCAATGAGTCTTGGAAGTGTGTAGTAGCCTAAAAATATAGTGTACACTATAGCCTAATCCACTTGCATATCCCACCTTGCACCGAGAAGTAGAGTTCGGAAGAAGATGTGGACTCTAAGTGTTCGATGAAATGTCTCAAGTAGTAAGGTTGCTATGAGAGTAGGATTTTACTACTTGATAGACCAAATAGACCACGAGAGTAGCTTGGCAATGGAAACATCTTTCAAGAATAATGATCAATGCATTACACTACTTCATATACTTAGGTCATTCTATTGCATCAATCTAAGGAACACCTAATCCTAGTCCCCTCTATTCATTTACTTGCTTCTTTACATTTACGTGTTGTTTTACTTTCACTCATTACTTTGATAATACTCTTTGTTTAAGTCTTGAGACCTAACTTTCTATGAATTTTACGCACTTGTGTTTAGCCGCGCATTGTTCAATTCCCATTCGCCATTCTTAGAGAACAGACATCCCAATGAAGTTTCATCCTCCTCACATCTTCTTCCCACCCACGTATATTACGAATATCAAAGATGTTAAGGAGAAACGAAATGCATGGTTAAAGATTAATATTAATTAAAAGCATTTAGTTTGTTTGGTGAAGACTAGACTTGACCAATAATTATGAATGAAATTAAGTCTAAATTTCAATAATAATTAGATGTGGGGTGGGGAGGACGCGTTATACCGTGTATCCTGGTCCTAAACAATATAGTTTTGAATTTTAATTTTGACGGTGACCGTTTATTGTTCAATTCACTTTACATATATTTTTTTTTTTACTGTAAAGCATGTATATGCATCTTGTGTTATGCGTTTCTTTGTCTCATGTTATGCAATTATGTACCTTAAATGTATGGATTCTGTACCTGAAATAGATTAGTAATTGTGTAACACACAACATATTCTGTGTCTTATTTTACAAATTTTTATCATGTATTATGAAATTATGTGACTATAGGACATATATTATGTCAATGACTTTGTGGTCTAGTGGCATGGAGTGACTCTTCCAAATGGAAGGTCATGGGTTCAAGTCCTAGTGAGGACAGTATTGACTCTTTGTGGTTCGAGCTCTTTCCTTGAAACCTTAAATTTGCTACCTCTTAAAAGTGCTAGGAGTGGTGGTTCATATGAGTCGAACAAAGCACGACCTAGCGAACATGTGTGAGACCTAGCGAACAAGAGCAAGGGGATAAAATGTATTACGGACAAGAGCGAGCAAGGGATGAACACATAAACACACAGTTGGCAAGCAAACAAGAGCGAGCAAGGGGTTCAATGTGTGAGACCTAGCGAACAAGAGCAAGGGGATAAAATGTATTACGGACAAGAGCGAGCAAGGGGTTCAATGTGTGAGACCTAGCGGACAAGAGCAAGGGGAGGGTTCAATGTGTGAGACCTAGCGAACAAGAGCAAGGGGATAAAATGTATTACGGACAAGAGCGAGCAAGGGATGAACACATAAACACAGTTGGCTAGAAAGGAGTAGAAGCAAAAAAAGAAAAAAAAAATTGTTGGGGGCGGGGGGGGGGGGATGAACGGCTAGGGAAAAAATTTGTTTTGTGGGGGGGGGGGGGATGAACACAGTTGGCAAAGAAAAAAAAAATTGTTTTGTGTAAAATCTGTTGCTCTATAACCAACTTATATAGGAGTTGATGGATTAAATAACATTTAAATCATGACATTAATTTGATGATAAAATGTCTAGTAACCCCTGTAATAGTAGACCAATACTTCAGAATTAATTTTGAAATTCAAAATTGGAATTAATTCAAAATTCAAAATTAACTGCGTAATTGATGAATTAAGACTCAGAACAGTCTCTACCCAAATCGTAAACGAGACGAGACAGCAAGGGGTTAACCATTATGCCAAACCCGAGCAGTCCTAATGGTGAGCCGAGAGAACGAATCGTTAGCCCCGGGCCGTTAGGATACCAGAATGGTGAGGCAACGAGACATTACCGTACCAATAGTTACCTGAGTTGTTCAGTGACTCTGTGTTGGAAAACATATACGAAAATGTAGCATAACTAAGCGCACAAGGCCAACCAATTTTCCGAACGACATTCGTGCCCGTAAGGATAGCCAATTTCTCATTCACCCATTAACCATTTTTAAGCGTACAAAATATCAATCTCTTCGTCTAACTATGAAGAACCTGAATCCACTTTGACCCGACCCAAATAGGAAGTGGACCGCACATATATTTGTACTACAAAATAGCCACTTAAAATGCCATTTTATGCTATTTTTCCAACACTGTTTGCCAACGACTTGTGTTTGGTAGAGTGAATTCGGCCATTGGCTCGGCTCGCTGACAACTCGGGTTTGGTAGAGTGGTTAACCTCTCGGGCACCTCGTCTCATCTCGTACTACGACTCGAGTTCGCGACCATTCTAAGTCTTAATTCATCTGTTATGGAATTAATCGTGAATTAATTTCAATTTTGAATTACATAATTAATTCTCTGGTACTGGTCAACTATTACATGGTTCTAAGACTGATTTTATTATCAGAATAATACCATGATTAAATACTATTTAGTCCTACAACTTGTATATAAGTTGTGGTAGAGTAGGTGATTTTATACGACAGATATATTTTTCCTTTCTCGAAACTCTGTTTCCACTCCTTTCTTTACCCTCTGTGATCAAAGCCTTATTCTTATTCGTCGGTTTTCATTGTTTGAGTGCTCAAACTTAAAGTCGTAGCTTGTTTTATCTTAGAAAACCTATGCTACAACGCTCCTAATTCTAAGGGATGTAGCAAATAAGATTTTAATGACAGTGTAGTAATTACACAACTCAAGCTTACTATCTATAAGAAAACTCTTTCGTTTCCCGTGCTTGTTATTTTTTTCAAAAATAATTTTTTCGTAGTAATATTTCTTAACCGGTGCAATTTAATAAGAAGAGAGATTTTCAAATAATAATAATAAGTGGGATCAAATTTTAATTTCTTGGAAGAAGTGATTATGAGTCTATGACCATCATGTGCATAGCTGAAATTCATTAACATAATACCTTTTTTTTGAGTGTTACTGACTCTATTACAATGTAGTATTATAAAGAGTCAACAGTTGCCTCCACTGAGTCTCGAATCCACTCCCATCATCCATGTGGATTGAGTGTTAACCGGGACATCGGGTGCCACTAGACCACAAACTCTTTGGCATTAAACATTAATTTAACAGCAACTTAAGACTATTATAGTTGGCCTTATTCTTGTTCGAGCCTCAGAGTTTCGAGAAACATTAACATAATACTTAATTTTGTTTCATTAGCAAAAAACAAAAAGCACATGGTTGGGGCAATTGCCTTCCGGCAGCAGAGAGTAGTGGCTAATTAATTAATAGAATTCATTTTCCATCCATCTCTCAGCTCCTCGTGTGATTAAGGCACGCAGCGCAAGTGGAGTACTTAAAGATAGAAAACTCCTATCTACTAATTAATCCACGCCTTGCATTCTCTGCTTTTAGATGGAAAAATCAGTTGAGATGAAGAAATAACACCAACTTTATGCCACAATTGAAGCACAAACCATAATAGTTTATGATGCATGCAACACACTACGTATTGAGCCAAATTCATTATTGCAACAAATCCGCAACAAATACAAAAACCATTGGCAGATTCATACATAACAGATCCTCTTGCTATGCTATGCGAAAGAGTGCATTTATGCTATATTGAGGGGATGACAACCTTTCTCTAGGATCGAACTGAAAAATTGACTCCAAGCGTGGACAGTACGATTTGCTAATACACAAAAGTGTGAAAAATAATTTAACAGTGATTTCATGTCAGCTAAGACAGATAAAATAAAGACTAGTCATGTCATTTGATAGGCCTCGAACCCACTCTGTTAAGCAAAAAAAGATCACCTCCATTTCTTCTTTCTTGTAAGGAAAAAAAAGAAAACTTTTGGCGTTTTGTTGATGAGTTGATGGATAACAGTAGACTTAGCTTGCTCCATTTGCTCTCTCTTCACCCACTCTGTTACATGAATTGAAAATGGTTAAACCAAAAAATTCATAAAGAATTATCAGTGACAGGGATGATGGAATGTATCACTATCAGTGCATATCATGCATAAATCCCATAAGGATTTATACAGAAACAGCCCAAAGTGGTATATATCTGCTGCAACCAAAAAGAGCATCACTCATTCCCTTCGATGCCATAATTCATAAACATTGGCAGCAAGATTCCAAGTTCAAATGTATATTGTCTTTGTAAGTTCAAAACTACCAATGCTCTATATATATTATGAAATTTGGATACTTTAGTTAAACAACTTAAAATAATTAAGTGAATAACTTTTTTCTTATTGGAAGTTGCCATTTTATCTGCTTTCAAAAATCTAATCACAAAATAGTTCCATATACTCCTTAAAATAGCAAGACCAAACAGCTTTCAGAAAATCGTAAGCTCTTTCTGCAAACACACTCAAGAACTAAAATAATAAAAAGCAGAATAAGCAACTAACAGCAGTTTACTAAGTTCTTTCCATCACCAACTTCTTCTGACATGCAGAAACTATTGCAGTTTACTAAAATATGTATAAGTTGCAACAGAGTATTCGATCTGCCTAATACCTGCCTAATCCTGAGAAAGATCACTCTCTTCCTCAACATCCCATTCTTCCTCTGTGCTATATACACTACCTTTTGTCTGCACATCCCATTCTTCCTCTGTGCTGTTTCCACTACCTTTCGTCTGAAATCGATAAATTTAAAAAAAAAAAAAAAAAAAAAAAAAAGGTGAACACATAGCAGTTAGATGGCCATGAAGAATTCAAGTAGCATAAAGTGCATGTTAAATGGTCACACATATAATATATTAGAGGGATAGAAACAGACCCTAATATTTTCCGAACGAACAAGGAGAGCATTTCCATAGTTGTTATATTGCTCTTCTTGAATCAACTTTGCGGAAGCCAGAACGGAATCCCCACACCCGTTTAACTGAATCAGTGCTAGTGTGATGATATCGGCAAAACCACTAGGGATCTCTTGCAAATACTTGCATTCACGTAACTCTAAACATTCTAGCAAGGGGAAATGGTCACCAACAGCATTCCAATGTTTCCACCTTCCATATTTATCTTCAATTACCAATCTTTTCAATTGACGGAACCCTTCCTCATATGGTTCCCACATTGTGTCTTCGCTAGCAATAGCATTTATCAGTTTTAGAACCTCTAGATTCGGCAACATACCAATAAGCCTCATATCACTCCATGCCAAACTAGTCCAGAAGAATTTGAGCTTCTTAAGATTTGGTAGAAAACTAGTTGCCCATGCAATGCCGCTACATGGAATATGGTTGAACTTCCACCCTCTGATGCTTAGCTCCTCAAGCTGCCCCAAGTTCACAAAATTATAAAAACAATCTAGATTGTTTTCATCGGATCCACCATCATTGTTTTCATCGAGTCCACCATCAATAATCCCCAATTTTTTTAAATTTGGAATCCTTGTAAACAGATCCTTTGTACAGAGCTTAGGATGCAACCAAGATATACTCTCTAAGTTTCTATGAACAACTGGCAAAGTTCCTAATGAAACAATCCATTCAATGCAAAAATTTCTTAATAGTGGCATTTTCCAAATTCCATATGCCTCAAAGGAATCGAATGCACCACCATTTTTACGAACAATAAAGCTTTGCATATTCCAATGCTCAAAGAGCTCTAAATGAGAATATCTACCCATAGTCCTATCTATTGAATACTTCAAAGCTAAGTATCTCAAATGAATAAGATTTGCAAGCGCATATAGTTCCTCATATCTATCGGAACATATACACTCTATGTCTAATACTCTTAGTAGTTTGAAGTGTGAAAATAGACGTTCCGCACTTTCGTAGTAATAATCATTATGATAGTGAAAGGAATGTGATTTGTGAAAGCACTTTGTCAAAGAAAGTAGATGAAAACTTGATGTTGCACTTGTCCAACGACAAGAGATTTTCTTCTTGTAAAATGGAAGTTTTTCATCTCCAATGACATTCAAGAGATTTTCATGTCGAGCTTCCCTCAAACACAAATCACGCAACAAGTCATGTATTCTTATTGTCTTCATTTTCCCATTGTAGCTCTGTTTGTTAACAAAAACAAGACTTCTATCAACAAGATCTTGCAAGCATTCCATGGCCACTTCCTCCATATTTGGATCCTCGATATTTGGATGGTCCTCTGCCTTCAAAAATCCCTCTGCCGCCCACAACCTAGCCAACTTCTTCACATGGATCTCATAGTCTTCTGGGAAAACTCCAAAATATAGAAAACAAGCCTTTAAGTGGTGTGGTAATTGGTTGTAACTCAAACATAATATTCTGGAACATGCATCATTAGAATCACTACTTACATATCTACTCACATTTTCTGCGACATTACTCCACTTCTCCACTGTCTCCTCTGTCTTGGATAGGAGACTAGCTATTACTATAATAGCTAGAGGTAATCCATTACATTTCTTTACTATGTTTCTACCAATTTGCTCAAACATGGAAAGAAATTCTGTTTGACCAAACACATTGCAATAGAGATTCCAACTTTCATTGTCATTTAAGAATGACAAGTTAATAGTAGAGTTACCTGAACTTGCATATTCAGCCACTTCCCTTAGCCGAGAAGTCAATAGTATACGACTTCCATTATTATCATCTGGAAAGCATCTTTGCACACTATCCCAAGCAGTAGTGCTCCATATATCATCCATCACTATCAAATATCTCTGATCCTTCAAGTGTTTACGCAAACTTCCTGATAAGTTGTGAATTCTTTGTTTACGGCTTTGTTTACGGACTGATGCCTTTGAGTTGTCATTTCTTTGTTTATGGGGTATATCATTTGATGCTGGATTAACACAATCAGTAAAGCATTGGAGCATTTGTTCCACATCATACTCTTGAGATACCGTAACCCATGCTTTCTTGTAAAAATAAGATGTAATTGATGGATCCTTGTAGACTTCCCGAGCTAAAGTGGTCTTGCCTATTCCTCCCATGCCAACTATTGATACAACTTGGAGGTGCTCAGCTGATTGTTGCGTGAGCTTATCCAATATCGTCTTGAATTCCTTGTCGCATCCAACCATTCTACTGTCAAACTTTGAAGCATTTTTGGAAAATTTACTGACAGTAATATTATTCTCGCGTTCTGGATCAGCAGGCTGCGATGATGTTGAACCAAGGAGTAGTCCTCTTTGTCGCATCCTACCAAGGATTGATGGACCCTTTGCAAACTGCTGTTTACTTTGAATCTTAATCAACTTCTTCTTCAGGTAATCAGTCTGTTTTACTGCTTGCTTCAAGATTCCATCAAGCCTGAGGAGGCAAGCCTCGTCTATACTGCTTGATTGAAGATAAATGCTACTCAATTCCATCTCAATCCTTTCTTCAGCTTCGAAAGCTACATCTCTCATCTCTGCCTCTAAATCTTTCATTGCCGAATTATTATAGGCGATCTCAGATTTCTCAAGAACTTCTTGGAGGAAACCAAGATTTTGATGGAGAGAAATAAGTATCTGTTGGTTGTGTTGTAGAGGGAAGCGTGGTTGTGATTGCAAGAAGTGTAGATGGAGTGTTCCTTTAAGCGAAGTTACAGCAGCATAAGCCATTTGTGATAAGCTTGATCAAAGCAGACCTAACTAAGAAGAAATGAAATTTGTGATACACGTACTAATTGCGAGTAATATGGAATGTAATATTAGAGGAAGATAATGACAACATCAGAAAAAAAAATTTTAATGTTAAGTGGGAATATTACAGCTCAAATCTATATATATTTTTCTCTGTTTTGTGTTTATCAAAGCCAGCTCCAGCTTGATCCAAAATAGGAACAGCTAATCAGGTTAATGTTTCAAAAATTTGCTTTAAAAAAATTAAGTAGGAATTGTAGATTAGGTTCATAAATACAAGTGAATTAGGCTTAGCTTGGAAATAGAAAAATAATTTGTTAAAAATAATTAATTTTTTTGAAAAATATTTTTATTTGTTAGTGTTTGGTTGAAATACCTATGACCACCCATTTGAAATAATAACTGTGATTTCATCAAACCATAGGGTAGTTGACAATTTCTTTTTAGTTAAAAGAAAATATTATATTTTTTCTATTTGATTAATTTTTAAAAACATGAGCATAACTCTATTACAAAACTATTTCTTATAAAATATAAATTATTTTAATAATGATAATAATTATTATTTATATTAAAATATAATTATAAATTAAACTTTATAATAGTCATAAAGATTTATAATAATTATAATAAAAATGTAAACAAATAATTTTAACTTATAATTTATTATAACGAAAATAAATATATAAATTGATAAATACAATAACTTGAATTAAAAATAGCTTGATGATATTATAGATGCTTCTATGATTTTAATTGCATAAAAAGAGTATGTATTGAATTAGTTAAGGTTATTGTTGTGAGTATGCTATAATTTGATCTCTTGTATCATTTAGGATTGAATTATATTTGAGAATCTGTGGAACTGTGTGTAGCTATAAGAATAGGACACACAATTAGACATACTACATACTCACAATTTCAATCTCGCTTTGAAAAAGGGAATTGGAAAAAAATTGACTTTGTGGGTTATGTTTTTGATAAATTGTTTTAATTAGAATTGAATGGCCATAAGAGTATGATTCTTTACTAATCGAAGTTTGTAGCTGTTCATATAAATAAGAAGAGAAAGAAGATCGAAGAAGAGGAATACCTAAAGCAGCATTAAGAAATCCCAGTCTCTCTTCACCCAAACACTACAAGCAGATAGCTAAGCTTATCTCCAGATGGCGGTAATTGAGTCCTTGAATTGAAGAAAACAGATGGCGGCTGAGGATGATGGTGGCCTGGAGGCACTACTTCTTTCTTCTTCTTCTTCTTCTTCAATTCCCTCCTTGCTTAGCTAAGGATTTTGTATTGTATGGCTGTGGGTTTTGTTGTTTCTGACGGCAAACAGATTTGAGTTGTTACCAAATGCCCATGTTGACAATAACTCATTATTATATTATTATGCCATCAATGTGCATAGCTCAAACTCATTAACTTAATACCTTTTTTTTGAAGAGCATTAACTTAATACCTAATTGTATGAAAGTGAGACTGTTTTACGGGTCGATCTCAATTCGTGAAACGGGTCAAATCTTTAATTAATGAATTGAATTTTTGATCTCAATAATCAAAGATCTTACCCGTCTTACAGATTGAAACTCGTGAGATAGTCTTACACAAATTTTTTACAAATTTTGTGT
The DNA here is from genome assembly GCF_003576645.1 of Ipomoea triloba. Lineage (NCBI taxonomy): Eukaryota > Viridiplantae > Streptophyta > Magnoliopsida > Solanales > Convolvulaceae > Ipomoea > Ipomoea triloba. Next base: position 24,048,439 of record NC_044926.1, on the reverse strand, counting down.
CATTAGCAAAAAAACAAAACAAAAAAAAAGCACATGGGGTTGACGGTTTGTTACCCTTCTCTCTCTAAAATTTTTCTCCACCTTCTCTCTATACTTTTCCTGTCTTCTTCTTCCCTTCCGGTGGTTGCCGCCTCCGCTTACTTTGCGGGATAGCGGAGGCGGCATCTTGCTCTCTTCCCACCATCTTCCTTTCCTTTCTTTTTCTCCCTTTTCTTCTTCTTCTTCTCCATCTTCACCCACCACTTCCACCACCTTCTTCTCCTTTCATCCCCTCCGTTTTTCTTTTTCTTTCTCTCCTCCGGCTAGCCGTCCACTTCCACCACCACCGCACCTCTACTTTCCACCACCACCGCGCCTCTTCCATCAACGGCCACCGCACCGCCATCCCACCGCCGCCACCGCCGTACCTCACCACCACCATTGCCGTCTCCTCCCTCCCATCTCCCATCTTTAAAATAATATATATATATATAATAAAATAGGGGTAGGTAGTAGGTTGATAGCCTTGAGACCCGTGCGTCTCGAGCTCTTAACTTATTTGTCCTTTACCCTTTGTTTTGTCCTTTAATAATTGTTGTTGTTTTGTCTCCTTCTGCATTTATTGCAGTTGTTTCCCTCTGCATTTATTGCAATTTATTGTTTTCCTTCTCGTTTTATACGAGGTTCGTTTTTTAGGGCTTCAAGAAATATATGGTCATGGTTCGTGTGATACTCATCCTGATCGAAGTAGACGACAAAGATATACCCCTCATGAACATCAGTTCAGTCGGGAAGATACCCACTGATGAACCGGTCAAAGACACAAGGCTGGTTATGTACCTTCAGTTGGGGAAAATGTCAATGGACTTCAGTGAGAAGAAAAAGACTCAGGGGGTTTGCAAGTTGTTCCATCCAGAGATCGACTTGTACACATTCTACAAGGCCATCAATCACTCGTCAAAAGTTTTAAGGTCCTATGAGGATCAAAACTCTCTTGTAACACAGTCTGCGAATCTAAATTTTATTAGCTTAGCTAGAAAATTTAGTTCTATGTCAGATTGTATGGAATGACTTTACATTCCATTGAACCTTGTATTTGTTTCTAATGTTTATTTAAGGAAGGTTTATTATTATTATCAAAAAAAAAAAAAAAAAAAAAAAAGCACATGGGTGGGGCAATTTCCTTCTGGCAGCGTAGTGGCTAATCTATTACGGAGTAATATAATTCAATTTCCATCTCTCAGCGCAAGTGGAGTACTTCAACATACAAAATAATTGCAAAATGGCAGCATTATATTGACTTTTAGTACTTCATATTATGTGGCTTTCTGCAACTTGCGAGAAATATGAAATTAAATATTAGAGTCGTTGAATAAAACAGATGGCGGCTGACGATGATGGTGGCGCCACTAGTCAGAGCAGTGGCCCAAGAAGAAATGAAAGATACAATTTAGACTCCAATTCTGATCTCGTCAATGCTAAAGTCTAAACCACCGTGTTTTTAAAAGAGTTTATTACCAAAATGGTCCCTTGACTATTGTGAAATTATTAATTTGGTCCTCGACAATTTTTCTTGCTCAATTAAGTCCCTCGACTTTGAAAATTTTAACCAATTTGGTCCTCCGTTTATTTTACCGTTAAACATCCGTTAAAGTCGGGACCAAATTGATAATTTTGCTATAGTCAAGGGACCAAATTGGTAATTTTGATATAGTTAAGGGACCATTTCACTGAAAAATTTATTACCAATTTGGTCTCTTGATTATAGCAAAATTACCAATTTGGTCCCTTGAGTATAGCAAAATTACCAATTTGGTTCCGATTTAACGGATGTTTAACGGCAAAATAAACGGAGGACCAAATTGGTTAAAATTTTCAAAGTCGAGGGACTTAATTGGACACAAAAAATTGTCGAGGACAAAATTGATAATTTCGCAATAATCGAAGGACCATTTCGGTAATAAACTCTTTTTAAAATTACCGGGGTAGTTGGTTACGTTAGTCTGTTTATTTTGAAGGCTTATTGTGAAAACAATCCAAACTTCACAATTATATCAAAAAATTTTTATAATTTAACACTCCCTATCAAATATTTGTATCCTATAACAATGATGTCCAATTATTTTAATTAAGGGAAAAATGTGATTTTAGTCAATAACATTTTTGTTGTTGCATTATACACCCCTAACTCTTTAAAAAAGTTACAGTTTAAACCACTAGAACAACAAAACAATTAAACTCTATTAAAATTATACTTGGTACATGAATATTTTAGTACTTTTTAATGTTTCTTTTTTAATTATAATTTTGTTTAGTTTCAATATTTCATTTGTAAAATAAAAATTATGATTTTAATAGGATCGTGTAAGGGAAATAGGGATAATGTAACACAATTGAAGGGGAAATTTTAGGCAAACAAAAAGTTGTCAAAATTCTATTCTGCACATGAGACGAAATTGTTTAATGTTAACTGGGAATCTTACAGCTCAAATCTATGTCTTACATTCCTAATTTCTTATCTGCCAATACTAGTTTTATACGCGCATTGGGCGAATGGGTTAATGCCCAATGTTTATTTTTAAATAAATATTTGAAAGTATATCAATGCAATATTATATAGGAGAAGTTTATACATGGGTAATTGAATGTCGAATTTTTTTTATTTAAATATCTAACTCAAAGTATATGAATCCAAGATAATATAGAAAATTCATTATAATTATTACTAAAATAAATGTTTGCAACATTGTAAAATCGATAGTCTAAATATTTGGTCTAAAAATGATAGTCTAAATAAATACTACTTTTAATTTTAATTTTTCTAAGTGTTCTTAATTCTCTTTTGAGTAACATTGTCATTGTCTTCATCTTTACTATTTGTTCTCTTCCTTTTTGTTGGTAGTGTGTTATTTGCAATTCGGTTATTGTTGATAGCATAGATGACAACGTCATGCAATGAGATTATGATATAGGAGCTATGGACTTTCCTTTAGGTGTTCTGCTTGGGGTTCACTTGGTTCAACCATTATTGTTGAATGAGTTATTGTGGATAAAGAAATCCCTAGTTTAAGAAAAAAGAATAAATAAATTAATAAAAATTTGAAAATTTAAAATATTATTTTTTTTCAAAGATATTAACAGGTAGTTTCTCGCTTCAATTTGCTAGGTAATGGGTTATTTGAGTACTTTCATTGTCAACAAATCCCCCAAGTAGTTAATATGATTAGTTTCAAACTATTCTTTTTTATTTTTTTATGGTATTAAAGAAATACATATGTATCATTTTTTGGTATAACTACTAATTTATTTAATTCAATAAGAGTAAAATAGAGTGATTCCGCTTCAATTTGTTGGGTTATTATTTGAGTACTCTCTTTGTCAACCAATCCCCAAGCAGTTAATATAATTATCTTCAAATTATTTTAATTTTTTTTTCATAGTATTAATAAAATACTTGGTAAATAAATATATAACATTATTTTGTACTATAACTTTGATATTTAATTACAAGATATTGTAAAAATAAGATAATGGACAATGTAATATAGAGCTGTCAATACGGGCTCGCGGGGCGGGGCGGGCCAAAGCCCTGCGGGCCGCGGGCCTAAACTGGGCGNGCTAAGCCTGTTTTGACGGCTCTAATGTAATAAATATCAATTGATAAATTCAAATGTAAAGAATCTTTGCATGATAGAAAATAAAAACAATATAACTAATGAAATTATTTTCTCTTATTTAATTATGTCAAATTTGATTGAGATGAGGTTCGAACCTAAGACCTTTCTTATAGAAATTAATGGGTAAGTTAAAAGTTAACGGAATATTAACGGAGAAGAGAATATTTAACGGAAAACTTAACGGATAATCATAAAAGTAAGGTTAAATTAGGTAATCTCTATTAATAATATTAATATGAATTATCTTAACCATCTATTTGATTAAATAATTCATCTGAACCATCCATTTGATTAAATAATTTGATCGCCATTTTTTCTACCCATTTTAGGCCTAACTCTCTTTGGCTCTTATTAGCATAGTAGATATATAACCAAGCCAAGTGCTTTTTCTGGCCACATGCAAGCAGGATTAGATTTTAGGGCGTGCAAGATGTGTAACCGCACATGGTCTCAAAATTTTGGGGGCCCCTAGTCCAGTCTTGGCCCAATAGTTAGTATATGTATTTGTGATTATATTGACCCACATTTTTTTTTTTGCATTTTTCTTCCATTCGCAGTTTATTTATACTTAGATAGGACCTCACTTATTTAACCGCACAAGGCCACGCAAATAAATAAAAAAAAAACCGGCCATGCATGCAAGGTTGAATTTACTTTTTTATTAACACAAGAGAAGAATACAAATAATTGCAAAATCCAACTACATCCTGTCTATTAGTTTTCCCTAACAGATTAAAATATTAGGAAATTCATTTTGGACTTGCGTTTTTTACCACACAAACGCAATTGCCAAAGAAGTTTTTTCTATGTCCAAGATTTAAAAGATGCTCATTTTTATCTACTCCCCTATTTTTTTGTCCATTCTAGTCAATAGCCCCATCTATTTCAGCCTACGTCCCTTTCACTATCGTGAAGAAACAATTGCGGGTATGTACACAGTAATATAATTTTCTACTCCATAATTTTTTGTTGTTATGTATTTATTTATTTCAATGATGTACAAATTTTAAAAGAAACTAGGGCTAAATATATCCCTGCAATTTTTCTCCTTTTAAGATGACATGATTTTAAAAAAATAAAAAAAGAATTAAAAGGGCCCCTCGCTTGAGAGCTTTCACTTGGTGAAAGTATAGATGACCACAGTTTTGTTCGAATCGAATCGTGTAATTTTGGAATTTAATTGGAACACAAAAGGTTCTAGATACGGTTCCATAATATTATTAGGAATCTGATGGTATCAGTTCCATAATATTAGGAACCGGAAGGTTCCGGTCCTAAACTATAAAAAATAAATAAACAAATAAATATTAAAATTTAACTATTATTTTATTAAAGTTTAAATAATAATTATCTAATTGCAGTTTAAATAACAATTATTTAATTAAAGTTTAACTATTATCTTATTAAAGTTTAAATTATAAACAACAATTTAAAGTAACTAGAACGATTATTTTATTGTTTTAGTTTAGGATAACACTTTTGAGACCGTCTCACGGGTTTCAATCAGTGAGACGGGTTGGATCTTTTGATAAATGGATCAAATTTTTTTATTGAGTCAGATCATATCATTGACCTCATTAATTAAATATTCAACCCGTCTCACGGATTGAGACCTGTGAGACGGTCTCACACAAGTTTTTGCCTTTAGTAACTTTAAAGTTTAAATATTAGATATAATCATTTTAAATTATAATGAAAAAATCCAAAAATAATACTCCCTCTGTCCCATTTTACCTGTCCTATTTACTATTCATTGGTCAAACCAACTCTTTTTTCTTTGCTTATTTTCTTTAGTAATTTTTTATTATTTTTAAATTTAATTTTTGGTGTTTAATAGTACTTTTAATGTAGTTTCTAAATATATAAATTTTATATATTAATGTTAAACTTAATATTATGAAAAATTGGATTAAAAATTACTTCAGTCAAGCCTCGTTAAACGAATCAGACAACCATTTTGGGACGGAGGTAGTAATAATTGTTGAAATTAGATTATTTTTAAAATTAAAACAAAAGAAATAGAATTTTAAAAAAAAAACCCCCGATTTGAATCGGCGGTTAGAACTGAAACCTTCCTAGAAGGTTCCAGTTCACGATTTTCTAGAATCAGAAACCGCTAGTTCAGAACTAGAAGCGAACTATGGTCACCCTTAGTTAAAGGCTTTCAAGTTGACAAAAGGCTAGAATCGGCAACCTTTTGATTGAAGTTTAAATAGTAATTATTTGATTGAAGTTTAAATAAAAATTATTGGGATAAGGGTCAAATAGACCCTCAAACTATACCCAATAGTGCAACCCCGATTGTGCGGTGGGGTTTCTCACTTGCGGTTGTGCGGTAACTTTAGGTGCGCACTTTTCTTCTTAATGTGCGTGATTTTCCTTCTTAAGGAGCGTGATTTGTATGCTTAACTTGCGTGATTTTCCTTCTTTAAACTGTTATTTACTCCGTATAATTTAAACTTCAATAAGATAATAGTTAAACTTTAATCCAATAATTTTGGGATAAGGGTCAAATAGACCCTCAAACTATACCCAATAGTGCAATTAGGCCCTTCAACTTCAAAAAGCTCCAATTAGGTCCTCAAAGTTGTTATTTTGGAACAAATAAGCACTTTAACCTATTTGTGACCTGTGAATGCAGGTCAACCACTATTCCGGCCAACGCCGACGACCCTCCGGCGAAGTTCCGACCGACGAACAAGCCAAACCATTGACCACCAGCGACCGTGACGGTCGCCGGTGGCGTCCGGCGGTGTAGAAGGCAACCAACTTGGTCGCCTTCTCCGGCAGTGGAGAAGGCGACCAAGTTGGTCGCCATCTCCGTCACTAGAGATGGTTGGGCGACCAGCTATCTCCAGTGTCGCCATCTCCAATGTACCGGAGATGGCGACCTGGTCGCCATATGCACCGCCGAACGCCACCGCCGACTCTCAGTCGCCGATGGTTAATGGTTTGACTTGTTCGTCGAAACTTCGCCAGAGGATCGCCAGAATAGTGGTTGACCTGCAATCACAGGTCACAAATAGGTGAAAGGGCTTATTTGTTTGAAAATAACAACTTTGAGGGCCTAATTGTAGCTTTTTGAAGTTGAAGGGCCTAATTGCACTATTGGGTATAGTTTGAGGGTCTATTTGACCCTTATCCCAAAATTATTGGATTAAAGTTTAACTATTATCTTATTGAAGTTTAAATTATACGGAGTAACTAATAGTTTAAAGTTTAACTATAACAATTATTTTATTTCTTTAGTTTAACTTTAAAGTTTAAAAATTTGATATAACCCTTTTATACGGGAGGTGGTGGGTTCGAGCCTCAGTGGAGGCGTTGCTGTCTCTTTGTGCTTCAGTAGGTTGAGAAAGTAGTTTATGAACAGATACTATATTGTAATAGAGTCAGTAATATTCAAAAAAAAAGAATGATAAAATCCAATAACAATAATAATTGTTGAATTTAGACTATTTTAAAAATTAAAACAAAAGAAACATAATTTTTTTTAAAACAAAAACCCCGGTTTGAATCGGCGGTTCAAACCCTAACTGAAACCTTCCTAGAAGGTTTCGATTCGCGATTTTCTGGAATTAGAAACCGCTAATTCAGAACCGGAAGCGAACTGCGGTCACCTTTAGTTGAAGGCTTTCAAGTTGACAAAAGTCTATCGAATTGACAACCTTTTGTCCTTTATTACTTATTTATTTATTATAATATTATTATTATGTTATTCGAAAGCGAGAGAGTATTGCATGGGTATAGAAAAGATAGTAAAAGAATTATTTTAATTTGGTAATGTGAAAGTAGAGCCCACTTTTGAAAGTGAAAGTATTATAGGAATAAAGATAGCGTTAACAAACAGTACTGTTTTGAAATCTGGCTTCTTCAGATCTAATAATTGTTGCATCATGTTTCGTTCTATTCAAAGTACTGTTCTTTGGGCTTGTTGCTTGTATTTCATAGCTGTACGAAAATATATACTATGAAACACAAGTACTAGTTGCGTTTCTCATATTTATGGTGAAAAAGAATATTCATTTCAAAAAAATGGAAAACTCCATTGGAACTTACCTTTTTTCTACCATTCAAAAAAATGGCAAACACAAGTCCTAGTAGCATTATTATATTAAAAAAAAAAAAAAAAAAAACTCAACACTATCAACTTGTTTCGAGTTGCCATAAATTTTTAATAATAATTACATTATTTCATAAATGGATTGTTTATAAAATTATAGATTAGATATAGTACATCATGTAACAGAGTATTGAGCCAAAATATCCAACCCACAGCAAGTACAAAACCACTAGCAGATTCATCAGTCATCACAGCTTCTGATATTCCAACCTAAAACTCTAATCAGCAACTTCATCCCAGAAACACAAACCATTTCAGATCACCAAAACAGCCAACACCTCTCATTTGTGCCTCTAAACTTTTTTTTTTTTTTTTAGGGATGTGGGAAATCCAAAATCGTTGTTTGAAGGTGTATATTGGGTAAACCAACCGCCTTATAACTCCTAGCCAACAAAGGACCTCAATGAGGTAAACCAATTTAGGTTGTCCATATCTGACCGACTGAAACCACGAAGGCTAATAGACCGCTCCAATTGGAAGTTGAACTTGAAACCTATGGTTACTATTAACTGTCTGACCAACTTAACTGATATTGGTAATTGTGCCTCTAAACTTGATCTTTGGAGATCTGGGATTCAGCAGCAGAAGCACCTCCTCATTTGTCTGTGCTTAAGAATAAGATGTTAAGGAGAAACAGAATGGTGAAATTATTCATCAGCATATTACTCCCTGGCTTCCTCCTATTCACTCACATCCTTCCGTGAGAGTTGAGCTTTCTCCTTTTTCATTGAAATACTGGAAAAAATAAATTAAGATAAGTAAGGAAATATATAGCAGTGATAGAGAAAACTGATGATGATTGTTTATCCATTGCAACAATAGCCATGAATTCAAGTAACATGAGATCAATTTGAAATGATTAGAGGGATAGAAAGAGACCCAAATATCTTTGGAACGAACAAGGAGGGTATAATTTCCGTAGCTATTTTGCTCTTCTTGAATCCACTTTGCACTTTGCAGAAGCCAAAAGGGAATCGCAACCCTCATTTAACTGAATCAATGCCAGTGTATTGATATCGACAAAATCACCAGGGATATGTTGCAAGTAATCGCATTTGTGTAACTCTAAACATTCGAGCATAGGAAAATATTTATCCATAGCATTCCAATATCCGAGTTTCGTGTTTTCAATTGCCAACCTCTTCAATTGACGGAACCCTCTCTTAGATGGTTTCCACTCTGACTTTGCAAGCATGTAGCAGTTTTAGAACCTCGAGATTCGACAACATACCAATAAGCCTCATATGATTTGATGATCATATCACTTCATGGCAAACGATAAGTACCAATGAAGTTGTCCATCTTAAGATTTAGATGAAAACTAATTATCCATGGGATGCCGCTACCCGGAATACGTACCTTCAAGATGCAGACTTTGATGATTAGCTTCTCAAGCTGCCCCAACTGGCCAACTGCACAAATTATTAAAGTAAACTGGATTTTCATAAAAGAATCCATCTTGAATTCCCAATATATAATATATAGTATGATTTGCAACAGAGTATATGTTCTGCCAATTCAAATGCCTACCTCCCCAATCCACCAAAGCATCCACAATAAACAAATGCAAAGACCATTATGCACTCATTCATTCATCACTCTCTTCCTCCTCATCATCCCTTCTTCCCTGCAATTCATAAATTAAGTAAATATGAAAAAAAAAAAAAAGGTGAACACAGCAGTTAGATAGGTAAGGAAATATGAGATAGAAGTGCGTGAGAAGAAACAGATCAGATCAGATATGGTGGCCATGAAGAATTCAAGTAGCAAGAAGTAAGTGCATGTTAAATGGTCACACATATAATATATTATAGGGATAGAAAGAGACCTTAATATTTTTCTGAACGAACAAGGAGGGCATTTCCATAGTTGTTGTATTGCTCTTCTTGAATCAACTTTGCCGAAGCCAGAAGGGAATCCGGACAACGTGTTAACTGAATCAATGCTAGTGTGGTGATATCCGCAAAATCACTAGGGATCTCTTGCAAATTATTGCATTCACATAACTCTAAACATTCTAGCAGAGGGAAATGGTCACCCACGGCACTCCAACATTCCAAAAATATATCTTCAATTACCAATCTTTTCAATTGACGGAACCCTTCCTCAGATGGCTCCCACATTCTGTCTTTCCTATCAATAGCATCTATCAGTTTTAGAACCTCTAGATTTGGCAACATACCAATAAGCCTCATATCACTCCATGCCAAATTTGTGCAGAAGAATTTGAGCTTCTTAAGATTTGGTAGAAAATTAGTTGCCCATGAGATGCCGCTATATGGATGAATACGGTTGTGATTATACCAAAATTTTATGCTTAACTTCTCAAGCTGCCCCAAGTGCACAAAATTATAAAAACAATCTAGATTGTTTTCACCGTATCTACCATCCATCCCCAATTTTTTTAAATTTGGAATCCTGGTAAACATATCCTCTGTACAGAACTCAGGACGCAACCAAGATATACTCTCTAAGTTTCTATGAACAACTGGCAAAGCTCCTAATGAAACAATCCGTTCAATGTAAATATGCCTTAATAGTGGCATTTTACAAATTCCAGATGTCTTAGAGAAATCCAATGCAACATGATTTCCACTAACAATAAAACTTTGTATATTCCAATACTCAAATTCAAAGAGCTCTAAATCAAAATATGTGGTGCCAGTAAGTATTGAACTCCCCGAAGTTGAACTCCCCAAAGCTAAGTATCTCAAATGAATAAGAAGATTTGCAAGCACATTTAGTACCCTAAGTTCATATGAATGCGTCCTTTCTATATCTACTACTCTTAATAGTTTGAAGTGTGAAAATAGACCTTCTACATTTTCAAAGTAATAGGTATAAGGACAGTGAAAAGAATGTGATTTGTGAAAGCACTCTGTCAAAGGAAGTAGATGCAACTTTGACGTAGAACTTATCCAACGACAAGAGATTTTCTTCTTGTCATATGGAAGTTTTTCATCTCCAATGACATACAAGAGATTTTCATGTCGAGCTTCTCTTAAGCACAAATCACGTAACAAGTCATGTATTCTTACTTTCTTCATTTTTCCATTGTAGCTCTGCTTGCTAACAAAAACAAGACTTCTATCAATAAGATCTTGCAAGCATTCCATGGCCAGTTCCTCCATATTACAATGGTCCTCTGCCCTCAAAAATCCCTCTGCCGCCCACAACCTAACCAACTTCTTCACATGGATCTCATAGTCTTCAGGGAAAACTCCAAAGTAAAGAAAACAAGCTTTTAAGTGGTGTGGTAATTGGTTGTAACTCAAATATAGTATTTTGGAACATGCATCGTTAGAATCACCAATTACATATCTACTCACGTTTTCTGCAACATTATTCCACTTCTCCACTGCCGCCTCTGTCTTGGAGAGAAGACTAGCTACTAAAGTAATAGCTAGAGGTAATCCTTTACATTTCATTACTATGTCTCTACCAATTAGCTTAAACACTGGAAGGAATTCAGTTTTACCAAAGACTTTGCAATAGAGATTCCAACTTTCATCAGCATCTAAGAAAGGCATGTTAAGAGGAGAGTTACCTGAGCTAGCATATTCTGCCACCTCTCTGAGTCTAGAAGTCAATAGTATACGACTTCCATTATTATCATCTGGAAAGCATCTTTGCACACTATCCCAAGCAGTAGTGCTCCATATATCATCCATCACTATCAAATATCTCTGATCCTTCAAGTGTTTACGCAAACTTCCTGATAAGTTGTGAATTCTTTGTTTACGGCTTTGTTTACGGACTGATGCCTTCAAGTTGTCGTTTCTTTGTTTATGGGGTATATCATTTGATGCTGGATTAACACAATCAGTAAAGCATTGGAGCATTTGTTCCACGTCATACTCTTGAGATACGGTAACCCATGCTTTCTTGTAAAAATAAGATGTAATTGATGGATCCTTGTAGACTTCCCGAGCTAAAGTGGTCTTGCCTATTCCTCCCATGCCAACTATTGATACAACTTGGAGCTGCTCAGCTGATTGTTGCGTAAGCTTATCCAATATCGTCTTGAATTCCTTGTCGCATCCAACCATTCTACTGTCAAACTTTGAAGCATTTTTGGAAAATTTACTGACAGTAATATTATTCTCGCGTTCTGGATCAGCAGGCTGCGATGATGTTGAACCAAGGAGTAGTCCTCTTTGTCGCATCCTACCGAGGATTGATGGACCCTTTGCAAACTGGTCTTTACTTTTAATCTTAATCAACTTCTTCTTCAGGTAATTAGTCTGTTTTACTGCTTGCTTGAAGATTCCATGAAGCCTGAGGAGGCAAGCCTTGTCTATACTGCTTGATTGAAGATAAATGCTACTCAATTCCATCTCAATCCTTTCTTCAGCTTCGAAAGCTACATCTCTCATCTCTGCCTCTAAATCTTTCATTGCCGAATTATTATAGGCGATCTCAGATTTCTCAAGAACTTCTTGGAGGAAACCAAGATTTTGATGGAGAGAAATAAGTATCTGTTGGTTGTGTTGTAGAGGGAAGCGTGGTTGTGATTGCAAGAAGTGTAGATGAAGTGTTCCTTTAAGCGAAGTTACAGCAGCATAAGCCATTTGTGATAAGCTTGATCAAAGCAGACCTAACTAAGAAGAAATGAAATTTGTGATACACGTACTAATTGCGAGTAATATGGAATGTAATACTAGAGGAAGATAATGACAACATCAGAAGAAATTTTTTAATGTTAAGTGGGAATATTACAGCTCAAATCTATATATATTTTTCTCTGTTTTGTGTTTATCGAAGCCACTCCAGCTTGATCCAAAATAGGAACAGCTAATCAGGTTAATGTTTCAAAAATTTGCTTTAAAAAAATTAGATTAGGTTCATGAATACAAGTGAATTAGGCTTAGCTTGGAAATAGAAAAATAATTTGTTAAAAATAATTAATTTTTGGGAAAATGGCACTTTTTCCCCCTATGTTATGTGCATATAGCACTTTTCCCCCCTGTGTTATTAAAGTGGCAGTTTTCACCCCTCCGTTATTTTAAAAGTGGTAGTTTTTCCCCCTGTAATGTTAAATTGACATTTTTACCCTTAAAATAATTATTTCATTTATTTTTATTCTCCAACCTAGTATTACTAATATGTATGGAAGATCATGGTTCGATACGAACCTAATCGAACACTGTAGCAATTGAACTTAAATAGTATGGACGGTTACGGTTACGATTCAGAACCGAAAAAATAAAATAAAATAATTGTTGAATTTAGACTATTTTTAAATAAAAAATAAAATTAAAAAAATAAATAAATAAGTTTTTATTGGCGGTTCAAAATCGAAATTGGAATTGAACCGTACCGATTTATCAAAATAAGTGTTTGATCATTTTCGCTATATATGACTGTGGTTCAGTTCTAGTTCACGGTTCAACAATTATTTAATTTTATTTTTTTTTGATTCTGAATCGTAACTAGAACCGTCCATACTATTTCGGTATGATTGTTACAGTGTTTGGTTAGGTTCGAACCGAATCGTGATCATCCATACATATAAGTAATAATTTGTTGGAGAAGAAAAATAAATGAAATAATTATTTTTAAGGGTAAAAATGCCAATTTAACATTTCAGGGGGGAAAATAGCCACTTTAATAACATAGTGGGAAAAAGTGCTATATGCACATAACATAGGGGGAAAAAGTGCCATTTTCCCTTAATTCTTTTGAAAAATATTTTCATTTGTTAGTGTTTGGTTGAAATACCTATACCACCCATTTGAAATGATAACTGTGATGTCATCACACCATATAGTAGTTGAAAATTTTGTTTTTTAGTTAAAAGAAAATATTATATTTTTCCTATTTGATTAATTTTTAAAAACATGAGCATAACTCTATTACAAAACTATTTCTTATAAAATATAAATTATTTTAATAATGATAATAATTATTATTTATATTAAAATATATAATAGTCATAAAGATTAATAATAATTATAATAAAAATGTAAAAAAAAAAATAAAAAATTTTAACTTATAATTTATTATAACGAAAATAAATATATAAAATGATAAATACAATAACTTGAATTAAAAATAGCTTGATGTTATTATAGATGCTTCTATGATTTTAATTGCATAAAAAGAGTATGTATTGAATTAGTTAAGGTTATTGTTGTGAGTATGATATAATTTGATCTCTTGTATCATTTAGGATTGAATTATATTTGAGAATCTTTGGAATTGTGTGTAGCTTTAAGAATAGGACACACAATTAGACATACTACATACTCACAATTTTAATCTCGCTTTGAAAAAGGGGATTGGAAAAAAATTGGCTTTGTGGGTTATGTTTTTGATAAATTATTTTAATTAGAATTGAATCGCCGTGTATGATTCTTTGCTAATTGAAGTTTGTAGCTCTTCATATAAATAAGAACAGAAAGAAGAAGAAGAAGAATACCTAAAGCAGCATTAAGAAATTCCAGTCTCTCTTCACCCAACCAGATAGCTTAGCGCAGCTAAGCTTATCTCCACATTCCTTAGCTTGAAGAAAACAGATGGCGGCTGAGGATGATGGTGGCCTGGAGGCACTACTTCTTTCTTCTTCTTCTTCTTCTTCTTCAATTCCCTCCTTGCTTAGCTAAGGATTTTGTATTGTATGGCTGTGGGTTTTGTTGTTTCAATTCTGACGGCAAACAGATTTGAGTTGTTATCAAATGCCCATGTATGTTGAGAATAACTCATTATTATATTATGCCATCAATGTGCATACCTCAAATTGATTAACTTAATACTTAATTTTGTGGGAAAACACTTGTGTGAGACTGTTTTATGGGTCTCAATTCATGAAACGGATCGAATCTTTAATTAATGAATCGAACCTTTGACCTTATTATAAAGATCCAACGCATCTCACAGATTAGGACCCGTGAAACGGTCTCATACAAATTATTTACCAATTTTGTGTCATTAGCAAAAAAACAAAAAACAAAAAAAGAGCACATGGGTGGGGCAATTTCCTTGTGGCAGCAGAGCGTAGTGGCTAATCTATTAATATAATTCAATTTCCATCTCTCATGCAGCGCAAGTGGAGCACTTCAACATACAAAATATTTGCAAAATGACACCATTATTATATTGACTTTTACTACTTCATATTACGTGGCTTTCTGCAACTTGCGAGAAATATGAAATTAAATATTAGAGTCGTTGAAGAAAACAGATGGCCGCTGAGGATGATGGTGGCGCCACTAGTCAGAGCAGTACAAAGAAGAAATGTGATACAATTTAGACTCCAATTCTGATCTCGTCAATGTTAAAGTCTAAACAACCATTGCATGATTTTAAAATTAGCGGGGTAGTTGGTTAGTCTGTTTTTTTTTTTTTAAGGCTTATTGCGAAAAGAATCCAAACTTCACAATTACATCAAAAAAATTATGTTTTGATAATTTAATACTCCCTATCAAATATTCGTATCCTATGACAGTGATGTCCAATTATTTTAATTAAGAGAAAAATGCGAGTTTAGCTTCTTAATTTTTTCTTGGTAGCGATTTTAGTCCATAACATTTTTGTTGTTGCAATATGCACTCTAACTCTTTAAAAAAGTTACAGTTTGAACCCCTAGAATAATAGAACAATTAAACTCTATTATTACAATTATACTTGATGCATGCACGAGTATTTAATTATACTTGGTACAATTCATCCGCCCAACACATGCAGCCACAAATCTCCCTCCATAATTCCGTAACACAGCCCCAACGTCACACTACCATCAACAAGAGTTATATCCACATTACATTTTAAGCGGCCTATCGGAGGAGGAAACCAACTACCTGTGACAAGAGGGGTACTTTGGACATTGTAATACTCATATTTTTAGAAAAACAATTATACTTATGTTTATTAAGTGAAGTCAACAAGTCAAAGCTTCTTAATTTGACCTTGGATGAAATTACTAAATTACCCTTCATTTTCCCTTAAAGGTTAAGAAACCACTTGGTCTTGGATAAACATATATCTCATTTTGAAAGAAGATAAGGAGAGTTGCTAGAGAGATAAGGGAAGGAAAAATCTTGAAGCTTTGATCTCCATCTTCTTCAAGTTTAGGTCTCAAGTAATTGGAGTATTCTAGGTAAGTTTGACCTCCATATTTCACTCTTTTTGAGTTGGGTTTATCATTGGAGCCCTAAGATTTGATGTTTCGAAAATGTTAGGGTTTTTGACAAGGAGTATTTGGGTGAGCTAAATAACTAAGATTGGGATATTTTAGGTAAGTGGTTAACTCTTCTCTCCTTATTTTGCACAACCCATAACCTGTTTTGGAATCTCTACTACTTTGAATACCCATTTTAGGGTTAGTTTGATTTAAAAATATTTTGGGCTTTTGATATAATATGACTCAAGCTAGTTATGATTGTTAAAGTTTGATTTCACTATTATTCGATTTATGGGTATGATTTGTACTAAGATATTTTGCTCTAAAAGAGGATCAAGTAACTTATTTGACAATTATTAGTTTATGATGTCATATTTGTTTTGCCAAGTTATGAGCTATACGGATTTCATATTACCTTTGGATATGTATTTTGTTATGTGATTTTAAGAAAATGATTTTTGCTACAATGGGCTATTTGATTATAAGAATTATTTGGAATGTTTGACTAAACTCATGAGGCAACCTACAATTTGTTTTGTTTGGCTTGGAACGTTCCTAAATGCTCATTCCGAATCGTCGAGCTTGACTCATTCCGAATCGTCGAGTCTTTACTTTTGAATTATTTGTTGGAACGTTCCATCCGGGTCATTCCGAATCGTCGAGCCTGACTCATTCCGAATCGTCGAGTCTTTTCAAATCATTATACCGATAATGGCATATTCCACAAGGTATAATGGTGAGTGTAGGTTGCCAATAAGTCATGGGTTAAAGAATGATTTGAGCTTTGAAGTATTGTGTTATGAAATAATGTTGATGCCCATGTAGCTAAAGCTAAAGTTTCTATTTTGGAGAACCTGTGTATGGTATGATGGAATTATATGACTTCGATACAGTTTGAAGATCGTGATTTGCACCTATTAAATTACTCTAAAGCTTATTGTCTTTTATTAAGGTTACTTGATCCGGGTTGAGAAGAGTATCACTTACTGGGCATTAGCTCATTATTTGTATTTTTCCTCATGTTTCAGAGTAGTTAAGGATATGTGAATAGTACGAGGCGCAAGTGGTGGGATCTTGAAGGTGACTTTTGAAACTAGGAGAAAACTTAGTCCTAGTATTGGAGCATATCACGAGCTTTTGGTTATTTGGATATTCCCTTCGACCCTTTGTATTTCTGGTAAATCATTGTGCTTGATTTTGGTGCTTGTGATGCATTTTGGACATACTACTATTGATTGTAAATATTTAATAGTGGTGAATTGATGAGTGTTTTGGGAAGAACTAGTTCTTTGTTGTGGAATTATTATGTATTCAAGTGTTGTTATGAAGGTTTCGAGAGGTATGTATGGTTAGGCTTCGTATTGTTACAGGTTTTCACGTAACGATACGGCCGGGTCATGTCCTAGAAGTGGGGCGTGACAGACACACTACTACAGAAAAAGGATACTACGTCGCCCAATCAACGCCGGTTTTTGATAAACCGACGTTATATGTCAATAAAATAAAGTAAAAATAAAATATATATATTATTTACGACATCGGTTTATGGCAAAAACCGACGTTGTAAATATTTTTTTTAAAATATTAAGATATACGACGTCGTATGTTATAAATAATTTATTTTTTAACTACCAATATAATGCTCTATATATATTATGAAATTTGGATACTTTAATAATAAAACTTAAAATAATTAAGCACATTCAAGTGAATAACTTTTTCTTATTGGAAGTGGCTATTTTATCTGCTTTCAAAAATCTAATCTCAAAATATTTCGATATACACCTTAAAATAGCAAGACCAAACAGCTTTTGGAAAATAATAAGCTAAGCTCTTTATGCAAACACAGTCAAAAAATAAAATAATAAAAAGCAGAATAAGCAGTTATAGTAGAAGTTCATCAAACTGAGCCTAAGACCAATACACTACTAGTAGTAAAACACCGAATATTCACAATTTAACTAATCATTAACCACCATGACTTCTTATTCACCAACAATGCCAACCTTATAAATACAATACTCCACAAAAGTTAACAGACTCAAATGCCCATTTATCGAGTGACAAAAAAAAAAAAAATCTCAGATGAAAATGAGTTAAATCTTCTGAGGGAAATAAAAAAAAATCTCACCAACGTATGCAGTCATTCATTCATCACTCTCTTCCTCATCCCATTCTTCCTCTTTGTTTTTACATGTTTCGTCTGCAATCGATAAATTAAAGTAAAAAAGAAAAAAGGTGAACACACAGCAGTTAGATAGGTAAGGAAATATGAGATCGAAGTGAAAGGAACAGATTAGATGGCCATGAAGAATTCAAGTAGCATGAATTGCATGTTAAATGGTCACACATATATTAGAGGGATAGAAAGAGACCCTAATATTTTCCGAACGAACAAGGAGGGCATTTCCATAGTTGTTGTATTGCTCTTCTTGAATCAACTTTGCCGAAGCCATAACGGAATCCCAACAGTAATTTAACTAAATCAGTGCTAGTGTGGTGATATCGGCAAAATCACAGAGGAATCTTTAGTTTCTCGCATTCACCTAACTCTAAACATTCTAGCATAAGGAAATGGTCACCCACATCATTCCAATGTTCCAAAAATCTATCTTCAATTACCAATCTTTTCAATTGATGGAACCCTTCCTCGGATGGTTCCCACATTCCGTCTTTGCTAGCAATAGCATGTATCAGTGTTAGAACCTCTAGATTCGGCAACATACCAATAAGCCTCATATCACTCCATGTCAAATTAGTCAAGAAGAATTTGAGCTTCTTAAGATTTAGTAGAAAACCAGTTTCCCATCGGATGCCGCTACATGGAATACGGTTGAGATTATGCCACTCTAAAGGTTAAGAAATCACTTTGGCCTTAAGGTAAATATCCCATTTGAAAGAATATAAAGAGGGTTGAGTAGAGAGATAGGGGAAGGAAAAACCTTGAAGCTTTGATTTCCATCTTCTTCAAGCTTAGGTCTCAAGTAATTGGAGCATTCTAGGTAAGTTTGACATTCATATTTCACTCTTTTTGAGTTGGGTTTATCATTGGAGCCCTAAGATTGATGTTTTGAAAATATTAGGGATTTTGATAAGGAGTATTTGGGTGAACTAAATAGTTAAGATTTTGATGTTTTAGGTAAGTGGTTAACTCTTCTCTCCTTATTTTGCAAAATACATAACCTATTTTGGAATCTCTACTATTTTGAATACCTATTTTAGGGTTAGTTTGAGTAAAAAATATTTTGAGTTTTTGATATAGTATGACTCAAGCTAGTTATATATAATTGTTAAAGTTTGATTTCACTATTATTCAGTTGATGGGTATGATTTGTACTAAGGTATTTTGCTCTAAAAGAGGATCAAGTAATTTATTTGACAATTATTAGTTTATGATGTCATATTTGTTTTGCCAAGTTATGAGTTATACAAATTTCATATTACTTTTGGATACGTACTTTGTTATGTAATTTTAAGGAAATGATTGCTACAATGAACTATTTGATTATAAGAATTATTTTGAATGTTTGACCAAACTCATGAGGCATCCTACATTTTATGGTTTGTTTTGTTCGGCTTGGAACGTTCCTAATAGCTCATTTCGAATCGTTGAGCTTGACTCATTCCGAATCGTCGAGTCTTTACTTTTGAATTATTTGTTGGAACGTTCCATCTGGCTCATTCTGAATCGTCGGGTCTGACTCATTCCGAATCGTCGAGTCTTTTTAGACCATTATATATATCGATCCGACAATGGCCTGTGCCACAAGGTATAATGGTGATTGTAGGTGGCCAATGAGTCATGAGTTAAAGAATGATTTGAGTTTTTGAAAGTATTGTGTTATGAAGTAATGCTGATGCCCCTGTAGCTAAAGCTAAAGTTTATATTTTGGAGAACATGTGCATAGTATGATGAAATTATATTATGACTTCGATATAGTTTGAAGATCGTGATTTGCCCCGCACCTATTAAATTACTCTAAAGCTTATTGTCTTTTATTAAGGTTACTTGATCCGGGTTGAGAAGAGTATCACTTACTGGGCATTAGCTCATTAATTTTATTTCCTCATGTTTCAGAGTAGTTAAGGAGTACGATTGTGAATAGCATGAGCACAAGTGGTGGGGTCTAGAAGGTGACCTTTGAAACTAGAAAACTTAGTCCTAGTATTGAAGCTTATCATGGATTTTTGCTTGCGTTAGATAATACATTTGACCTTTGTATTTTTTATAACCTATTATGCTTGGTTTTTTGTGCTTGTGATGCATTTTGGACATACTACTCTTGATTGTAAATATTTAATAGTGGTGAATTAATGAGTTTTTGGGAAGAACTAGTTCTTTATATTTTGACATGTTGGGTTGTGAAATTATGATGTATTCAAGTGTTATTATGAAGGTTTCGAGGGGTATGTATGATTAGGCTTCGTATTGTTACAGGTTTTCATGTAATGGTATGGTCGGTCATGTCCTAGAAGTGGGAGTGACAATCTAGGACCAAAAATGAAATTAACTTTAAAATTTAATATAAAAAGGAAATTGTAGATCAGGTTCACAAATACAAGTGAATAAGGGTTAGCTTGGAAATAAGAAAAATAATTTTTAAAAAATAATTAATTTTTTTAAAAAATGTTTACATTTGTTAGTGTTTAATTCAACGTTAGAAATCAGTCATTTTTTATTCTGTTAAAAGAAAATATTATTTTTTTTCTGTTTGATTTATTTTTAAAAAACATGAGCAACATCTAGGTTTAAATAGATGCACAAATTAGTGTAGAACTGAAGACACTTCAAAATATACACAAAATGAGAAATAGTCCCTAAAATTGAGGAGGTCATGTAAAGCCTTTTGTTATTATATTGCTTAATATGCTATTATAAAAAGATAGAGGTGGTAGAATACTAAAATTAAAGTGTGGTCATCAAGACATTAGACATGGACGAGTGAGCACTCATCATCCATTAAGGGAACGTCCGTAGTCGTAACAATTGTAAGTCTTAGATCCCAAGTAAACTACATTGGCGTATAGGTGCGTTTCAAGAATCGTGAGAGGTTTAAAATAAAAGTAAAAAAGATTGAAATAGAAGTAATGTGACATGACCCAAGGACTCAAAAGGTCAAATGATACAAGATCGGGTGTGTACTCTCATGGATACAAGATCGGGTATGTACTCTCAAACGGGCCTGAATTTTTTTTTTTTGTTTTCAAAAAAAAAATAAAAAATGGAGACCAATACCCAAGGGGTGCACAAGACTTTCCAACCAAGGAGAGTTTTGTCCTACGTCTGGCCAGATCATTAATGATGTTGTAAAAGCTTTAAGTTCCTTTAAGGATCTAAGTTTCCAATTTGTAAAAAAGTTTGTGATTCAAATTCTCTATAGCTTAGCTAGAGAAGTTGTTTCTGTGTCAGATTCTAAGAATATAATGTCCTTTCATTTTTTTGAACTTTGTTGTAAACGTTCCTATTTATAATTAATGAATTTATTTTCAAGAAAAGATCCCAAGTAAACTATAGGCGTACAGGCGCGTTTCGAGAATCGCGAGAGGTTTAAAATAAAAGTATAAAAGATTGAGTTAGAAGTACTGTGACATGACTTGGGGACTCAAAAGGTTAAAGGAAATGAAGAAAAAAGAATTGTAGAGTGAGGACAAAGGGTAAGGCGGGTAGTTACACCCGTAAAGATTAGGCGTTTCGGTATTTTGATAATATTTTAGTATAGGAATGTTCAAATGATGCGATTTTAATGGCATTGGAAAGCTAATTCAATGAGTTATTACAACTTGTGTGAAGATTGCAAAATCTAATTCAAACTTCTATAAGGTGAAAAATAACTTAGAGATCATAATTGTTGCACAAAGTATGGAAATTACAACCAACGTCATGATGTGACTCTGAGCTTGGATCAGGCCAATATTTTATAAGTACAAGCCATTCCATCAATAATAAAAAGGAAATTGATAGTTATTTGTAAGGACTTTTCACCCCCTAACTTCTCTCCACTTAGAATAAAGTTATGTTATGTTGGCAAAAACTTGTGTGAGACCGTCTTATGAGTTTCAATCCGTGAGACGGGTCAGATCTTGATAAGTGCAAAAGATGCCATCTTTATAAGGTCATTATCGAATCGTCTAGTGCACAATTCGTTGCTTTTGTGTTTGATTTGAGCCTTAAATTGCGTTAGAATGTTTGTTATTGCTATTAGACCCTGTTCCACGCTTGGCTAATTGTTTTGTAGGTAAAAGATGTGCAAAAAGGGCAGGAAATGACAACATTTCAAATAAGTGAAGAACGAACCAAAGTTGGAGCAAAAAATAGGCCAGGACGCGCAGTGGACGCACAGTGGACGCGCGTCCAGCCACGCGTCCATGCCTGCGTCCGCCCCTGCGTCCGAAATGTCGCTTGCAGAAGTTTGACAGCAGAACAGAGGTCTGCTGTGGACGCGCAGTGGACGCGCGTGTCCACCCGAGCGTCCATCAGAACACTTGCAGAAGTTGAAGTCTGGACGCAAATAACGCCGTGGACGCGCCCGTGGACGCGCGTCCACCAGGGCGTCCATCGCGAAAATGGGCAGTTTTTGCAATGTTTAAAAGGGGAATTGAGCCATTTTGCAGGGGATCCATCACAATTCAGTTTTAGACCACTTTAGAATATTTCTCTCTCTAGGATTAGCCTAGAGAGATCTCTCCCAATTCACTCCACATTGCAATTCTTAGGTTTAGATTAGAATTAGAGAAGAATTCCATTGGTGCAAGATTGTGATCTACATTCAAGTTCAAGATTAAAGTTCAATTTCAAGTTCAAGTTCAAATTCAAAGTTCAATTCCTAGCTAAGTCTTCCTTTTAATTTCTTGTCATTACTTTTGCTTTTGCTATTTCAATTCCAAGTATGATTAGATAGATCTTTGTGGATTTGGATTGAGCAATGTTGTATGGATGTTCTTGAGCTTTGAATTGATCAATTAGGTTTTGCAATTGCTTGATTATGAGTTTGATTGTGTGAGTGGTGATCCACTTTGACTCTTGTGTAGGGGTGATCAACCTATATGAGAGGTGTTTGGAGAAAGAGTCTCATCTACGAGAGTAGAGTTACTCCTTAGCCTAGCCTAGCACATTTCCCTCTCACCTTTGAGAAAAGGGAGAAGTGGAAGATAAGAGGCACATAACGTGTTTGACAAAATGCCTCTCCTAGCCTAGTGATCACAAGGATGACATTACGGTCTAAGGAGTGAGTCCATTGACCACGAGAGTGGCGGTGGTGTTGGTGACCTTGTCTCATTTTCATTATCTAAGTGTTGCTAGCCTAGTATCTTAGGAAATCAAGGATACCTATATGAGTTGCAAGATCCAAATCCTCATTTCCAATTGATTGTTTCCTTTGTTTGTTCCTTATTTTCATGATGTCTCATGCACCTTTCTTACTATGTTTGGGTTAGCTTTTAAACACTAAACACTCTTGTGCTTAATTCCCTTACCGCTTGAATTCCCTCCTTGCCATCCTTAGAGAACGATACTCGGGAACTTCTTCCCGTTTTACCACCTATTCCTTTCCATCCACCACGAAAACTACACCCTTCAAATGGCGCCGTTGCCGGGGACGACATCGATTTTTGAGTAGTAAGTGCCTTTGGATTAACATGAGCAAGTGTTCAAGTTAGAGAGTCTAACCCCCCCCCTTTACTTTCTATTTTTGCAATTTACTTTGTTTACATTTTAATCTTTTTGTCATTTCAATTGCTACTTCTCTCACTTGCAACTACTTCTTGTTGCAAAACACTCTCTTGTCTTTGTGTTGATAGGTTGATCCTCTATGATGTATTCTCAAGCAAGATATCAACAAGAGGATTACTATGAAGACCAAGGAGGATATAGGCAACCAAGGGGAGGCTATAATGCTCAAGTTTCTAACCCCTATGGTTATAGAGATTATGAGGACTATGGACAACCTTACTCAAGGACATATGGATCTTCACAAGAAGAATACCAACCAAGAAGGCAACCATCAAGACCTCAATATGATGATAGAGAATATGGTGATTACCACTACTCAAGAAGAGCCCCACCACTACCTCAAAGCTACGATTCAAAATCTTACCAATCTACCCACTATGACGAGGATGATGATTACCCTCAACAAAGAAGATTCTCTAATTCTCAATCCTACGACTCTTACCCATCCCGAGCTTACTCTCCACAATCTTACACTCAAAACACACCTCCACCCAAAAAGAAATCTATTATCGAGCACATGTATGACCATTGGTTGAAACCCAAGCCAAGAGACCCAAATGACCGCTTCAAGACCATTGAGGAACACATGTTTGAAGATATGAATCGACAAGTGATTTGTTATGTTTGTAAAGGGCCTCACTATAGGTATCAATGCCAAAAGTACCCATATTGCAAGAAATGTAAGACTAACTTCCCATGTGAATGTAGGTACAAGCACCATAGGGACGAAATTGATCAAGAGTGCAACCACTTTGAGAATGAGGAGTACATGATGCAACCATATGAGGAGGAAAACATGGAAGACATGAAGAACAAGATGTTGGCAAGGATAGAAGAGTTAAAGCAAGAAATGGCCAATATTAGGGAAGGGTGGAAGCAAGAATATGAGAATGTTGAGGAAAAGGAGAGTGATGGTGATGTGGAGATAGTGTGGGAAGAGAAAAAGCCATGTGGTGACACTATTGAGCTTGCATGTGGTAAGACACTTGACCCTATTAGTGTTAGCACTACTCTTGGTGATAAAATTTCTAAATCTTGGGCCGACATGTGTGATGAGAATAATGATTGTGATGATATTCATGTGCCTATTCATTTTGATAATGCTAACATTGATTGTGTTGATAATGGAGTTGAAAAAGTGGTAGATATGCCTAGTGAAAATAATTGCATAATTGAAGATGTTGATAATGAGGTCAATTTTCTTAACCCTTATGACTTTAATGATAGTGATTCATTTGACTCCTCCTCCGATGATGATGAAAATTGTGTTGATCCTTGTGAAAACAATTCTTTCGTTTCTTTAAATGAGAATGATGTTCTTGAGTCTTTTACTTTTGATGATGAATCTTTGTCAAATGAGCTTACTAATGATTTGCATGAGATATGTGGTGATGATGATGTCAATATCGAGGCTAGCTTGTGTGATTTAAATGATATTGAATGTGTGACTTTCCATGATAATTGCCTTGATGATGCTTTATATATTCATGATTTGATCGGTAAAGATCGGAGTGAAGGGGTTGAAAATGAGAATGTAAAAGAAGAGGTTGAGGACAAGGAAAAGACAAGAAATGAGAGTGTTAGGGAGGAAGTTGAGGATAAAGTGAGAAATGATGAAAAGGAGCTTGGTGAAAAGAAGAAAAATGAAAAAAGAGGTAAATTGGAAGAGAATAGCATACTCGTGGACGTGGATAGTTGCAAACCTTTAGAAGAGAGTATGCTATGTATAGAATTAAAGGAGTTTGCCAATGCCCGTCATTTAAGGGCATATCTTGAAGAAAGAGTGGATGGGGCAAAAGGACTTGTCCTCGTCCAAGTATGTTGGAATGAGGGCTCGAAAGTGGCGTCGGGCTACGGACGTTAAATGGAGCGCTTCTCGGGAGGCAACCCGAGGTTATCTTACATTTTTATGCATTTTGTTTTTGTTGTTTACTTTTGCTTTCAATAAAGTTTTGCATTAATGGAAGATAAATTCTCTAATATGGTTTGTAGTATTGCAATGTGTTTGTTGATGGTGTAGGAAAAGTGATAAATGGCTCAAAGCTAAGAGGTTATGCCTTTCCCACCATGATTAAAGGCAATGCACTCAAAGTGAGCTAAGGGGAGTCTCTTTATCTCCCTTACCTATTTTCATTACCTATATGCTTTCCTTTTAAAGTGTGGAAAGGGAAGCACCTTTGTGCTTAAAAAGCTTTGATCTATTAAGTGATGCTTAGCGTAGAATGTTGGATATGTGTGAAATGAATGCATTGTTTAATCTATCTTAGAAAATGTGTGCTTTGAAGGAATGTTTGATTCTCAAGTTGGAATATCCCTTGAAATAAAACTCTTGTACACTTTTAAAGTTGTTGATTTTTGTATGCTTGTGTGATGTTCACCCTTCATTTAGTCCGGACCATGGTCAAGGAGGTAACGAAGTGGGAGTGTGCACCTATCAACCCTAGTAAGATAATGCTACTAAGCCCGGAAAATGAACATAATTTTCTTTACTTTTGCTCTCCCGAAGGTGGCGTGAGGGGTTGTGAAGGTGTTGCTTGTTATATTTTGTTTAAAAAGAGCCCAATGAGGCTAAAACCCCAAAAGAGCCCAATGTGGCCACCTTAGGAATATGGAAAAAAGGAGAACCGTCTTGCTAGGACATTTGGGGCAACCATTGCATCGTCTTCGAAAAAGCGTGGATATCCACGTGAAGTCGGTTGTCCCGATGCAAGGTCTTGGGAGACGAGAAAATTTAAGAGAGCCTTTCTGCCAAAATTCGGGCACCCATTGCACCGTCTTCGAAAAAGCATGGAGATCCATGTGAAGTTGGGTAGTCCGATGAGGTTATCTTGGGGAATGGGAAAATGAGAGATCTATCCCGTTAGGACCGGGCGCCCATTGCACTGTTCTCGAAAAAGCATGGAGCTCCATGTGAGATCGAGTGGCCCGATGGTTGGTCCTGAGGGGTAGTAGTGACTCGTGTTAGCCTTTTTCACACTAGTATTTAGGGGGCTTGAGGTTACAAGGGTGGTCGTATAGGGTTGGCTTGTGCACATCGTTCCCACGAGTTGGCTCGGCTAGTGGCCCGTTCTAAATGGTTGGTGAACCCTTGTTTGGATTGCATACTTGAAACGTATGAAAAAAGAGTTAATTGAAATGAATTGTTTTAAGCCTAAGAGCTTTGTTTCGTGGGATATTCGTTGTTGAGAATCCAAGTGTTCGTTTAAAGGCACATTTTCATGATAGCATAAAGAGTGTATTGATTTCAAATATGTGCATCGTTCTTATGTCTTAGCTTGCTTGCATATCAAAGTTTGTGGCATCCTTTGCACTTATGTGTTGTTTGTTCAAGGATAGCTTGCTTGAGTACAAGCAAGGTTTAAAGTGTGAAAAGTTTGATAAGTGCAAAAGATGCCATCTTTATAAGGTCATTATCGGATCGTCTAGTGCACAATTCGTTGCTTTTGTGTTTGATTTGAGCCTTAAATTGCGTTAGAATGCTTGTTATTGCTATTAGACCCCGTTCCACGCTTGGCTAATTGTTTTGTAGGTAAAAGATGTGCAAAAAGGGCAGGAAATGACAACATTTCAAATAAGTGAAGAACGAACCAAAGTTGGAGCAAAAAATAGGCCAGGACGCGCAGTGGACGCATAGTGGACGCGCGTCCAGCCACGCGTCCATGCCTGCGTCCGCCCCTGCGTCCGAAATGTCGCTTGCAGAAGTTTGACAGCAGAACAGAGGTCTGCTGTGGACGCGCAGTGGACGCGCGTGTCCACCCGAGCGTCCATCAGAACACTTGCAGAAGTTGAAGTCTGGACGCAAATAACGCCGTGGACGCGCCCGTGGACGCGCGTCCACCAGGGCGTCCATCGCGAAAATGGGCAGTTTTTGCAATGTTTAAAAGGGGAATTGAGCCATTTTGCAGGGGATCCATCACAATTCAGTTTTAGACCACTTTAGAATATTTCTCTCTCTAGGATTAGCCTAGAGAGATCTCTCCCAATTCACTCCACATTGCAATTCTTAGGTTTAGATTAGAATTAGAGAAGAATTCAATTGGTGCAAGATTGTGATCTACATTCAAGTTCAAGATTAAAGTTCACTTTCAAGTTCAAGTTCAAATTCAAAGTTCAATTCCTAGCTAAGTCTTCCTTTTAATTTCTTGTCATTACTTTTGCTTTTGCTATTTCAATTCCAAGTATGATTAGATAGATCTTTGTGGATTTGGATTGAGCAATGTTGTATGGATGTTTTTGAGCTTTGAATTGATCAATTAGGTTTTGCAATTGCTTTGATTATGAGTTTGATTGTGTGAGTGGTGATCCACTTTGACTCTTGTGTAGGGGTGATCAACCTATATGAGAGGTGTTTGGAGAAGGAGTCTCATCTTCGAGAGTAGAGTTACTCCTTAGCCTAGCCTAGCACATTTCCCTCTCACCTTTGAGAAAAGGGAGAAGTGGAAGATAAGAGGCACATAACGTGTTTGACAAAATGCCTCTCCTAGCCTAGTGATCACAAGGATGACATTACGGTCTAAGGAGTGAGTCCATTGACCACGAGAGTGGCGGTGGTGTTGGTGACCTTGTCTCATTTTCATTATCTAAGTGTTGCTAGCCTAGTATCTTAGGAAATCAAGGATACCTATATGAGTTGCAAGATCCAAATCCTCCTTTCCAATTGATTGTTTCCTTTGTTTGTTCCTTATTTTCATGATGTCTCATGCACCTTTCTTACTATGTTTGGGTTAGCTTTTAAACACTAAACACTCTTGTGCTTAATTCCCTTACCGCTTGAATTCCCTCCTTGCCATCCTTAGAGAACGATACTCGGGAACTTCTTCCCGTTTTACCACCTATTCCTTTCCATCCACCACGAAAACTACACCCTTCAGATCTTTGATTAATGAGGTCAAAGATCCAACCTATATATTAATCAAAGATTTGACTCATTAATCAAAGATTCGATCCATTAATCAAAGATCCGACGCGTCTCACGGATTGAGACCGTCTCAAGTGTTATCTATTATGTTAGATGTTAGATGAGGGTTCAAGTCAATATTAAAATTCAATTTATTCCAATTTCAATTCAAGTTTGTATCTTCAATTTACATTGGATCAGAGCTAAGTTTTCATCACTTACATTTCAATTCCTTCAATTTTACTTGTGTTTTCAATACATGCAATTCCATTGTGCCTTTACTTTACAAATCTAATCATGAATAGATAGATTTTCTCTGAGATTTGGATTAAGCTTGCTCTTATTATAGATGCTTCTATGATTTCAATTGCATAAAAAGAGTATGTAATGAATTAACTAAGATTCTTGTTGTGAGTATGCTATAATTTGATCTATTAATTATATATGCTTGAGCATCTTTGGAATTGTGTGTAGCTATAAGAATAGGGCATGCAATTAGACATACTACATACTCACAATTTCAATCTAGCTTTTGGAAAAATGGGATTGGAAAAAGATCAAATTTGTGCGTTAGGTGTTTGCTCTAATTAGAATTTTCTTTGCTAATTAAAGTTTCTAGATCTTCATATAAATAAGAATAGGAAAGAAGAAGAAGATTACCTAAACCAGCATTAGCGGCACTACTTCAATTCGATCTTCTTCTTCAATTCCTCCTTGCTTGTTGCTGCTAAGGATTTTGTATTGTGGATTTTGTTGTTGGACGGCAAACAGATCTGTTGGAACATTTGATATGAGTTGGTATCAAATTAAATGCCCATATATGTTGAGAATTATATTGAGGACGGTGCAATTTAATAAGAAGAGGGATCAAATTTTCATGGAAGAAGTGAGGCTAAAATACCTCATTATTATATTATTCCCATCATGTGCATAGTTGACATTGATTAACTTAATACATAATTTGTTTCATTTCCAAAAAAAAAAAAAAAAGAAGCCCAAGTATATTGTTGAAATGGAATATAATAGCATAGCTTAGTGGCTAATTAATATAATTCAATTTGCATATCTCAGCTCGTCATGTGATTAAGGCAGAGCAATTGGAGTACTTCAAGTCTTCAACATAGAAAATAATTGCAAGACCGAAGCGTTATATTTTTAATTGCAAAATGACGACAGCATTATATTGGCTTTTAGTACTTCATAATATTAAAATTGATGTGGCTTTCTGCAACTTGTAACACTAATTGCAAGAAATATTGCTGAGGACCTTGTAGTCTAGTGGCATCAAACCCTTTACTTTATATGGGAGGTGGTGGGTTCGAGCCTCAGTGGAGTCAGTATTGATTGTTATGAACAGATACTGCATTGACAACGTGAGACCAAATTGTTTAATGTTTTTTTTTTGAGTACTACGACTCTGTTACAATGTAGTATCAACCATGGTTGAAAAAATCGCTAGGCGCTCGGGGAGTGCCTAGAACGCCTAGCCGGGGATTGAACAGATACTGCATTGACAACGTGAGACCAAATTGTTTAATGTTTTTTTTGTAGTACTACGACTCTGTTACAATGTAGTATCAACCATGGTTGAAAAAATCGCTAGGCGCTCCCTAGGCGCTCGGGGAGTGCCTAGAACGCCTAGCCGGGGATTAATCGGCGCCTAGGCGTCCGTGTATTTTTTTTATTTTTTAAAAATTTGTTTAAGTATTTTTAATTTTTTAAAGACTAATAATTATAAATTATATAATACTTTTAATACTAAAATATTAAATATTAACCTAAAAAATATCTAAAGTTTGCACAATTTAGGATTATTTCGCTCAAAACAATGTTTTTTGAGTAAAAATAGCCCATTAAAAAAAAAAGAACAATAGTTGATCGACCGACTAGAAGGCCTAGTCGGTGCCTAGTCGGTTTAGTCGACACATAGGCGGTCAGCCGCCTAGACCACCATTTAATGTGATACGCTAGGCGGGATTTTTGCAACACTGGTATCAACCTACTGAAGCACAAAGAGTCAACAGTTACTTCCACGGAGGCACGAACTCACTCCAATCATCCATGTGGGAGTGTAAATCGGGACACCGGGTGCCACTAGACCACAAATTGTTTAATGTTAAGTGAGAATCTTACACCTCAGATTTGTTTTTTTTTTTATTTTTTATTTTTATTTTTTTTTTCTGTCTCTCTGTTTTGTGTTTATCGAAGCCAGCTCCAGCTTGATCCAAAATAGGAACAGCTAAATCAGGTTAATGTTTCAAAAATTCGCTTAAAAAAATTAAGTAGGAATGGTAGATCAGGTTCATGAATACAAGTGAACTAGTTGAGTTTGGAAATAAGAAAAATAATTTTTAGAAATTAATTAATTTTTTGAAAAATATTTACGATCTATTTAAACTTTATAAATCTTATTATACCTAAATTAAATAAATTATTTTTTTCTATATTATCCTATATTTTTTCATACCTAAACTCTAACAATCTGTTCTCTCCTAAACTTTACAATCTTCCTCTAAAATTTGAAATAATATTATCATTACTTCATTATTGCTGGCATATTTTGATTTTTTATTTTTTTCTATGAACTTTTTATCCCTAACTTCTAAACATTTTCTAAGAACTTTTCTCCTAACTTCTAAACTTTCTCTAAGAAATTTTCTCCCAAAATACATGAACAAAGCAATTTTTTCATCTATCACCGTCAAATTTTATTATATGTTTCATAATAATATTCATTTAAATACTTGCATATTTTGATTTTTATTCTTTTTTTGTTTTCATACTACGAATAGCGAACTACTGTTCACAACAGCAATTCGATTGAAAACAGTAACACCTTGTTGCAGTTCGCAGTCCCAAATTGCTATTGCAAATAATAGCTCTTTGCTTGATGCCTAACAATATATCAAGTATATATATATATATATATATATATATATAGTTAGGATCATATGAGATCACTTGTTTAGGTAAGATCGTGAGATCAGATCTTGTGTATCTATATAATAATTTAATGGTCTAGATTGATTTAAGATTCAAAGTTGAAGTGTGTGCAAATGGTGATTAAGTGTGTGCGAACGGTGATTAAGTGTGTGCGAATGATGATTAAATGTGTGCGAACGGAGTATGTGTGTCAAACAATCTAGACCATTAAATTTTTTAGGTTGGTGTACAAGATTTGATCTCAAATTATTTTAATGGTATAGCAATTAAGATTCCAAGTTGGAGTGTGTGCGAACGGAGTGCGCAAATTTTATTGTGGACCGCGGTCCACCAAGCATTGTGGACCAAGTGACAAAACGACGTCGTTCTGATTAATGTAAACAGACGGATGAAACGATCTCCGTTCCGCGCAACTACAGTCACCAACTGCAGTACCAGTTCTGAAACGGGCTCAACATAACTGCAGTATCAATTCAACACAACTGCAATATCAGTTCTGAAACGGCCTCAACACAACCTTCAAAAGCTTAATTTCTTGATCCCGGAACTCAATACTTTTCGGTTCCAACCTTTCATAAATTCATATTTCCCATTTTATTTTCTACCAAACTAAAATAATATTTATAACTCAAAACTCCAAATATTATTTAAGCTTTCATAGTAGTCCATCTGAAACATTAATTTCCATTACTATATAAATATCCAACACAACAAACCCACAACAACTATAAAAACCATTGGTAGATATATTTATATATAACAGATCCTGCTATGCTATGTGAAAGAGTGTTTTTATGCTATATTGAGGGGATGACAATCATTCTCTACGATAAGACTAAAAAATTGACTCCGAACCAACACGTGGACAGTACGATTCGCTGATCGTTTAGACTGAAAACTTTTGCGTATTCTTGATGCATGAGTAGTTGATGGATAACATACAGTTGCTACATTTTCTATCTCTTCACCCACTTTGTTACATGAAAATGGTTAGTAAACTGCTGCAACCAAGAAAACAAAAATTCATAAAGAATTATCAGTGACAGGGAATGTATCACTATCAGTGCATATCATAAATCCCATAAGGATTTATACAGAAACAGCCCAAAGTGCTATATATCCATTGACAGCAAGATTCCAAGTTGGATGCCATAATTCAAAAACATTGACAGCAAGATTCCAAGTTCAAATTTATATTGTCTTTATAAGTTCAAAACTGCCAATGCTCTCTATATATATTATGAAATTAAACAACTTAAAATAATTAAGCACATTCAAGTGAATAACTTTTTTCTTATTGGAAGTTGCCATTTTATCTGCTTTCAAAAATCTATTCTCAAAATAGTTCCATATAATCCTTAAAATAGGAAGACCAAACAGCTTTCAGAAAATCATAAGCTCTTTCTGCAAACACACTCAAAAACTAAAATAATAAAAAGCAGAATAAGCAACTAACAGCAGTTTACTCTCTTTCCATCACCAACTTCTTCTCACAACCAGAAACCATTGCAGTTTACTAAAATATGTAATAGTATGATTTGCAACAGAGTATTCCATCTGCCAAATACCTGCCTAATCCACCAAAACATTACTCTCTTCCTCCGCATCCCATTCTTCCTATTTGTTATTTGAACGTCTCGTCTGCAATCCATAAAATAAGTAAAAAAGAAAAGGTGAACATACAGCAGTTAGGTATGTGAGGAAATATGAGATAGAGAAAAATGAGATAGAAGTGCGTGAGAGGAAACAGATCAGATGGCCATGCATGAAGAATTCAAGTAGCATGAAGTAAGTGCATGTTAAATGGTCACACATAATATATTAGAGGGATAGAAATTAGATACCTAATTACAATTTTCCGAATGAACAAGGAGGACATTTCCATAGTTGGTGTATTGCTCTTCTTGAATCAACTTTGCAGAAGCCAGAATAGAATCTTGACACCAATTTAACTGAGTCAGTGCTAGTGTGGTGATATCCGCAAAACCACAAGGAATCTCTTGCAAAGAATAGCAATTACGTAACTCTAAACATTCTAGCACAGGAAAATTGTCACCCACAGCATTCCAACGTTCCAAACAACTACCTCCAATTACCAATTTTTTCAATTGATGGAACCCTTCCTCGGATGGTTCCCACATTCTATCTTCTCTAGCAATAGCATTTATAAGTTTTAGAACCTCTAGATTTGGAACCATACCAATAAGCCTCATATCACTCCATGCCAAATTAGTCAAGAAGAATTTGAGCTTCTTAAGATTTGGTAGAAAACTAGTTGCCCATGAGATGTTGCTACATGGAATACGGTTGAACTTCTGCCCTCTAATGCTTAGCTCCTCAAGCTGCCCCAAGTGCACAAAATTATAAAAACAATCTAGATTGTTTTCACGGTATTCACCTTTGTGTCTATCACAAATTTTCAACTTTTTTAAATTCGGAATCCTTGTAAACAAATTCTTTGTACAGAGATTAGAATCCAACCATGATATACTCTCTAAGTTTCTATGAACAACTGAAGAAGTTCCCAATGAATCAATCCGTTGAATGCAAAAATTCCTTAATAGTGGCATTTTCGAAATTCCATATGCCTTAAAGAAATTGAATGTAGTATCAACTCCAAGAACAATAAAACTTTGCAAATTCAAATGTTCAAAGAGCTCTAAATAAAAACTTGTGGCGATGATAAGTGCAAAAGATGCCATCTTTATAAGGTTGTTATCGGATCGTCTAGTGCACAAGTTAAAGCTTTTATGAATGTTTTAGTATTAAATTGCACTAGAATGCTTTATATTGTCTTTAGTACCCGTTCCACACTTTACCGATTGTTTTGTAGGTAAAACGAAGTGTTTAAAGACAGGAAATGGCTAGATTTCGGAGAAGGATTCAATAGTCGAAGTTGGAGTGCAAAATGACCATGGACGCACCGTGGACGCTCAGTGGACGCACTGTGGACGCTCAGTGGACGCGCGTCCACCCTTGCGTCCAACTTTTCGCTCTCTGATTCTCGCACAGCAGAATCGAAGTCTGCTGTGGACGCGAAGCGGACGCGCCCTGGACGCCCGCGTCCAATTTTAAGCTCTCTGAAGTTTGGTTCGCTCTGCTGTGGACGCGCAGTGGACGCGCGCGTCCAAGGTGGCGTCCATCAGAACCCTCTCTGAAGTTGAAGTCTGGAAGCATTTATCGCAGTGGACGCGCCCGTGGACGCGCGTCCACCCTGGCGTCCATCGCGGAACTTGGCGGTTTTTGCGAGATTTAAAAGGGGAATGGAGCCATTTTGCAGGGGAGGGATCCATCACACTTCAGTTTTAGATCTCTTTAGAATATTTCTCTCTCTAGGATTAGCCTAGAGAGATCTCCCCCAATTCACTCCACATTCCCAATTCACTCCACATTGCAATTCTTAGTTTAGATTAGAATTAGAGAAGAATTCCATTGTTGCAAGATTGTGATCTACATTCAAGTTCAAGATTAAAAGTTCAATTTCAAGTTCAAGTTCAAATTCAAAGTTCAATAGCTAAGTCTTCCTTTTAATTTCTTGTCATTACTTTTGCCTTTTGCTATTTCAATTTCAAGTATGATTAGATAGATCTTTGTGGATTTGGATTGAGCAATGTTGTATGGATATTCTTGAGCTTTGAATTGATTAATTAGGTTTTGCAATTGCTTTGATTATGAGTTTGATTGTGTGAATGGTGATCTTCTTTGACTCTTGTGTGGGAATGATCAACCTATATGAGAGGTGTTTGGAGAAGGAGTCTCACCTACGAGAGTAGGGATACTCCTTAGCCTAGCCTAGCACGTTTCCTTCCCACCTTTGAGAAAAGGGGGATTGGAAGGCAAATAGCACACCATGTGTTCGATAATTTGCCTCACCTAGCCTAGTTGCCATGAGAATGGGACTATGGACTAGATTATAGGCCAATGACCACGAGAGTGGCATTGGCATAGTTGTCTTGCCTCATTTTCATTATCTAAGTGTTGCTAGCCTAGTATCTTAGGAAATCAAGGATACCTATATGAGTTGCAATATCCAAATCCTCCTTTCCACTTAATTGTTTCCTTTGTTTGTTCTTTATTTTCCTTATGTTTCATGCACCTTTCTTACCTATGTTTGGGTTAGCTTTCAAACACTAAACACTCTTGTGCTTAATCCCCTTACCGCTTGAATTCCCTCCTTGCCATCCTTTGAGAACGATACTCGGGAACTTCTTCCCGTTTTACCACCTATTACTTTCCATCCACCGCGAAAACTACACCCTTCAGGCGACATCCAAATATATTCAATACCTCACAGCTACGTATCTCAAATGAACAAGATTTGATAGTTCCCAACATTGTCCATAGGAATTTATAAACTCTATGTGTACTACTCTTAGTAGTTTGAAGTGTGAAAATGGATGTTCCACAATTTCAAAGCTAAAATAGTCAACACTATGAGGAGAGGGAAAGGAATGTGATTTGTGAAAGCGCTTTGTGAAAGGCAGTTGATCAAACCTTGATCCTGCTCTTATCCAACGACAAGAGGTTTCCTTATTGTAAAATGGAAGATTTTCATCTCCAATGATATTTAAGAGATTTTCTTGTCGAGATTCTCTCACACACAAATCACGCAACAAGTCATGTATTCTTACCATCTTCATTTTCCCATTGTAGCTTTGTTTGCTAACAAACACAAGACTTCTATCAACAAGATTTTGCAAGCATTCCATGGCCACTTCTTCAATATTTTGATGGTCCTCAACCCTCAACATAGCCACCTTCTTCACATGGATCTCACAGTCTTCCCGAAAAACTCCAAAATATAGAAAACAAGCTTTTAAGTGGTGTGGTAATTGGTTGTAACTGAGATATAGTATTTTGGAACATGCATCGTTAGAATCACCAATTACATATCTACTCACATTTTCTGCAACATTATTCCACTTCTCCAATGCCGCCTCTGTCTTGGAGAGAAGACTAGCTACTACAATAATAGCTATAGGTAATCCTTCACATTTCTTCACTATGTATCTGCCAACTTCCTCAAACACTGAAAGAAATTTCATTTGACCAAACACATTGCAGAAGAGATTCCAACTTTCATTGGTATCTAAGAAAGGCATGTTAATGGTAGAGTTACTTGAACTTACATATTCAGCCACCTCTTTTAGTCGAGAAGTCAATATTATACGACTTCCATTATTATCATCTGGAAAACAACTTTGCACACTATCCCAAGCAATAGAGCTCCATATATCATCCATAACTATCAAATATCTATGATCCTTCAAGTGTTTGCGTAGCCTTTCTGCTAAGTTGTCATTTCTTTGTTTATCATTTGATGCTACTTTAAAACAATCAATAAGGCATTGGAGCATTTGTTCGTTGTTATACTCTTGAGATACAGTAACCCATGCTCGTTTGTCAAAATGAAAAGTAATAGATGAATCTTCATAAACTTTCCGAGCTAATGTGGTCTTGCCAATTCCTCCCATGCCTACAATTGACACAACTTGTAGCTGCTGTGCTGATTGTCGGATGAGTTGATCCATTATCTTCTTGAACTCCTCGTTGCATCCGACCATTCTACTGTCAAACTTTATTGAAGCGTTTTTGGAAAATTTACTCCCAGTAATATTATTGTCGCGTTCTAGATCAGGCTGTGATGATGTTGAACCAAAGAATAGTCCTCTTTGCCCTATCTGACCAAGGAGTGAAACGTCCGTGATCCTTTCACCTTGTGATGGACCCTTTGCAAGCTGCTTTTCACTTTGAATCTTAATCAACTTTTTCTTGAGGTAATCAGTCTGTTTTACAGCTTCATTGAACATTCCATGAAGCCTGAGGAGGCAAGCAACACGCTCCGTCCAACCCTTTGCCTCTAGATAAATG
Source organism: Ipomoea triloba (assembly GCF_003576645.1). Lineage (NCBI taxonomy): Eukaryota > Viridiplantae > Streptophyta > Magnoliopsida > Solanales > Convolvulaceae > Ipomoea > Ipomoea triloba. The sequence goes on along the minus strand of NC_044926.1, from coordinate 24,011,098 downwards.
TTAGTCAACTCTATCTCAATCCTTTCTTCAGCTTCGAACGTTACATCTCTGATCTCTGCTTCTACATCTTTCATCTCCCCCGCATCATCATAGGCGATCTCAGATTTCTCAAGACTTTCTTGAAGGAAACTAAGATTTCTATGGAGAGAGACCACCTTTCGTTTATATATAAGAGGCAGGCGTGGTTCTGACTGCAAGAAATGTATATATAGTGTTCCTTTAAGCGAAGTTACAGCAGCATAAGCCATTTGCGTCTGTCTATGCCTATGTGGTAAGCTGATGATCAGAGCAGAACAAAGAAGAAATGAAAGATGTGATGCAACTTAGACATGAATTCTCGTCAACGCTAAACTCTAAACAACCATGATTTTAAAATTCATCTGCGGTAGTGGGTTAGCAGTTTGGACCTTGGGGAAATTAACACTTAAGGATAAGAGTGTACGGCCACTCACACCAACTAAATGGATTGGACTTCTGATGAAATTAAATCTTTAAATATAATTAAATGTAGGAGAAATCTTGGTTTCCTTCAATTAAATCTTTAAATATAATTATATGTAGGACTAGAGCCAAGTTTTCATTACTTACATTTCAATTCCTTCAATTTTACTTGTGTTTTCAGTACACGCAATTCCATTGTGCCTTTTTTTACTTGTGTTTTCAGTACACGCAATTCCATTGTGCCTTTACTTTACAAATCTAATCATGAATGCAATTCCATTGTGCCTTTACTTTACAAATCTAATCATGAATTATATGTAGGACTAGAGCCAAGTTTTCATTACTTACATTTCAATTCCTTCAATTTTACTTGTGTTTTCAGTACACGCAATTCCATTGTGCCTTTTTTTACTTGTGTTTTCAGTACACGCAATTCCATTGTGCCTTTACTTTACAAATCTAATCATGAATGCAATTCCATTGTGCCTTTACTTTACAAATCTAATCATGAATAGATAGATTTTCTCTGAGATTTGGATTAATTAGCTTGCTATTATTATAGATGCTTCTATGATTTTTATTGCATAAAAAGAGTATGTATTGAATTAGCTAAGGTTCTTATTGTGAGTATGCTATAATTTGATCTCTTGTATCATTTAAGCGGGGTTGAATTATGCTTGAGAATCTTTGGAATTGTGTGTAGCTATAAGAATAGACATACTACATACTCACAATTTCAATCTCACTTTGAAAAACAGGATTGAAAGAAGATCGACTTTGTGGGTTATATGTTTGATAAATTGTTCGAATTATAATTGAATCGCCATAATATAAGAGTAATTGAAGTTTGTAGCTCTTCATATAAATAAGAACAGGAAGGAGAAGAAGAAGAAGATTACCTAAATTAAAGCAGCATTAAGAAATCCCAGTCTGTCTTCAGTCTTCACTCTTCACCCTATCACCACAACCAGATAGCTAAGCTTATCACCACAGGCAGCACTGTACTACTTGCTTGTTGTTGGACGGCAAACAGATCTGTTGGAACTTGGAACATTTGATATGAGTTGGTATCAAATTAAATGCCTATATATGTTGAGAATTGAGGTAGGTGCAATTTAATAAGAAGAGGGATCTCAAATTTTGTTGGAAGAAGTGAGCCTAAAATACCTCACCTCATTATTATATTATGCCCATCATGTGCATACCTCAAATTCATTAACTTAATATATAATTTTGTTTCATTACCAAAAAACAAAAACCACATGGCTGGGCCGGCAGCAGAGTGTAGTCGCTAATTAATTAATATAATTAAATTTCCTTCCATCTCTCAGCTCCTCATGTGATTAAGGCAGCGCAAGTGGAGTACTTAAACATAGAAAACTCCTATCTACTATTTTTTTTTTTTTTGAAAACAACTCCTATCTACTATTAATCCACGCCAATGCACTCTCTGCTTTTAGATGCAAAAATCAGTGAGCAAAGGTCTAGCCTTTGTATTCAGTTGAGTTACCATGATTTACATCTTTCCATATGCTTTGTTGGATCGGAGTATGAGGGACCCTTAGGATTAAGGATTCAACCTTTTTGGAGAAGAAGATGGATAAATCAGTTCAGATGAATAAATAATACAAACTTTAATTTATACGACAATTGAAGCACAAACCATAATAGTTTATGATGCAACACTACGCTATGTATTTAGCCAAATTCATTACACCAACAAACCCACAACTGCAAAATCCATTGGCAGATAATTCATATATAACATATCCTCCTGCTATGCTATGCGAGAGAGCGCTTTGATGCTATACTGAGAGAATCACAACCATTCTCTATCAACAAACTGAAAAATTGACTCCGGACCAACACGTGGGTAGTACGATTCGTTGATCGGTTAGCAAAAGACACAATAGTGCGTGTGTGAAAAACAATTTCACAGTGATTCTATGTCAGCTAGCTAAGACAAGATAAAATGAGGATTGGCTATTGTCATTTGATATGTTTGTGAAATGTGCTGAAAAGTCACGGTGGAACTCACGCCGCGAGTCACAACGTGACCACAGACCCATATAATCCTTTTTAAAAGGTATTTTTAACATGATTTGATGGGTTTAAATAGCCTTAGGCGGCTAGTTTTAGGAAACTTTTCATTTTCCACTCTTTCTGAATCATATAAATAACATTGATGTGATGCATATAGAGAAAAATGTGCTTGACAACATCTTTCACACGATTATAGATGTCAAAGGCACAACAAAAAATAACGGCACGCCTCGATATGAAAGACGTATGTAATAGACCACAACTTGAGTTTGTAGAACAGAATTGAATCATGTGCTCCATCCAACTAAAAGCTTAAGCTGATAGTTGGACTGCACATTTATGTTTATATTATATTTATGCTTACAAACAGAACCTACGTTTTCTTATGGCTTATGCCCGTGTTACAGTTTTAAAATATTATATTTTAATAGTTTAATTATTACTGGTATTATTTTTCGTAGTTTAAGTTATTTGAGATTTGAAAGGGGTTTGAATCGTTAGTTCATGGTGGGCAGTGCAAGTCCAAAGTTCGAACATTTTTCTCAAGTGCCATATTGCCAAGCTTGCAATATAACAATAAGGTTCACCATGGGAGAAAGGTCTTAATGAAGTTCAGCTTCTTAAAATTTACTAGAAAACTATTTCCTCATAAATTAAATGTGTATTTCCAGATAGCTCATTCATTTGTCCTAATGATGAGAGCTGCAATATTGTATTAAGTGTTCCATCTTAAACTGTACAGATTACATAAGTATATATACTAGAGGAATCCTAAGTCTACTGAAACAAAGACTCATACTATGACTCAACTACATAGAGTCCTAATACTCACCCTCGAGCGAAGGGTATAGCAATAACCTGCAGCTTGTCTCTCAGAAAGGAGAACCTGGGCCCAGCAAGAGGTTTGGTGAAGATGTCAGCAAGCTGATCCTTGGTAGAAATAAAATTCACCTGAATGTCACCAGAGGCCACCTTGTCCCTCACAAAGTGGTAATCTATCTCTACATGTTTAGTGCGAGCATGGAAGACCGGATTGGCACACATGTAGATAGTACCAAGGTTGTCACACCAAAGTTTGGGAACTGGAATATGAGGAACGCCTATTTCACGCAGCAAGGAGAGGATCCAGACCACCTCAGCACAGACATCAGCCAAAGCCTTATATTCAACCTCAGTAGAGGACCTAGCAACTGTTCGCTGCTTCTTACACACCCAGGACACGAGATTGGTTCCAAGGAACACAGCATATCCACTAGTGGACTTTCTGTCCTCAGGACAGCCAGCCCAGTCAGAATCAGAAAAGGCATGCAGCTCAGTGGAAGCAGACTTGCGCAGCCGCAGACCCATAGAGAGAGTACCCTTGACATATCTCAACACTCTCTTTAACTGTTCCCAGTGCATGACAGTAGGAGCATGCATATGCTGACAAAGAAGATTCACTGCAAAAGATAAATCAGGCCGGGTAACAGTTAGGTATTGTAACGCACCTGCCAAACTCCTGTACCGAGTAGGATCATCAAACAAGTCTGTGCTGATAGAAGAGGATGTCGAAACAGACAGAGGAGTAGCAAGAGGTTTACAATCTGTCATACCAGCACGTTTCAGAATATCAGTCATGTACCGCTGCTGAGAAAGCATAAGACCATCAGAACACTTGATGGTCTCAATCCCAAGAAAAAAACCAGGCTCTCCAAGATCACGAATTTTAAAAGTACTAGACAACTTGGAAAGCAAAGTAGTCACCACAGCCGAATTATTACCCATAACAAGGATATCATCAACATAGACCAATAAGTATACAGTAGCAGATGCTTGAGAATAATAAAACAGTGAAACATCGGTCTTGGATGCTTGAAATCCAACAGATAATAAGAAAGCATGCAAACGATTAAACCAAGCTCGTGGAGCTTGTTTCAGCCCATACAAAGACCGTTTAAGCAAACAGACATGATCTGGAAACTGAGGATCAACATATCCTGGAGGCTGACGCATATAAACAGTCTCACTCAAGTGACCATTCAAGAATGCATTGTGAACATCCAGCTGCCTTACCGACCAGCCATGAGAAATAGCAAGAGACAGAAGCAACCTGACTGTAGTGAGCTTAACCACCGGACTAAATGTGTCAAAGAAATCTTGCCCAGGGACTTGGTTAAACCCCTTTGCCACTAGCCTGGCCTTGTGCCTCTCAATTGAGCCATCTGCTTTCCGCTTGGTGCGAAAGACCCACTTGCAGCCAATAATATTCATAGAAGATGTTGTAGGAACCAGACTCCAAGTCTGATTCTGTAGAAGAGCATTAAACTCTTGATCCATCGCATCCCTCCATTCAGGAAACTTCACAGCCTGTGTATAACAAGTAGGATCAGAAGTAGAAACCTGAACAGACAGACCTGTAACTAGTGCAACAGACCGACTCCGAGTCGCCATAGAATGAGACCTCTCAGTAGGGCGAGTGGTGCGACCACGAGGTCGGCCTCGGGGTCGTCTCGGAGCAACCGCAGCAGGAGGGGGTTCATCAGGCGACTCCACTGAGACAGGAGGATGATGAAAAATCGTCTCAGCCCAGGGAGAGGAGACAGAGCCCAAAGGAACCTGCACATCAGTCTTAGCAGCAAAAGGGAAAACACCCTCATCAAATCGAACATGACGACATACAAAAATCTTATTAGTCTGCAAATCCATGCACCTGTAGCCCCGAAAAGACTCAGGATATCCTAGAAAAACACAAGGAGATGACCGAAAAGACAACTTATGACGATTGTAAGGCCGCAAATGAGGAAAACATAAGCAGCCAAACACTCGAAGGAAAGAATAGGAGGGCGGAGACTTATGCAACAAAAAGTGTGGACTGGAATGCTAAATGACACTAGAAGGCATTTTGTTAATGAGAAAAACAGCAGACTCAAAAGCAAAATGCCAAAAACGAGAAGGAACAGAAGCACGAGACATAAGAGCAAGACCAGTTTCAACCACATGCCTGTGCTTTCATTCCACACGACCATTTTGTTCGTGAGTGTAAGCACAGGATTGCCTGTGATTAATACCAAGTTGCACAAGAACAGAATGCAGTTTCTTAAACTTAGCACCTAAATCAGATTGAATGTCTTTAATTTTGCAATTGAAAGAGCGCTCAACCATACAACGAAAACGCTCAAAGATGGAATAAATATCAGATTTCAACTTCATGGGAAAATACCAAGTAAAATGAGAATAGTCATCCACAAACAGTACAAAGTAACGATAGCCATCAGAGGACAAAACAGGAGCAGGTCCCCAGATGTCAGTATAAACTAAATCTAGTATATGCGAACTAACAGACTCAACTCGTGGCAATGGGAAACGCGCAGATTTGCCCATTTGACACGCAGAACACAAACGAGAATCAGATTTATTTGACGCACTAATCGAACAGGACTTCAAAACACGACTAAGAACACGCTGATGTGGATGACCCAACCGATTGTGCCACGTAGAGACTGATGCACGAGCAGAAAGAAACACAGAAAGAGAGACATCTGGAACCGGCAAAGTATAGAGACCACCCGAGCTATTGCCTCGGAGAAGGATTTCCCTTGTCTGAATATCCTTCACAACAAAAAACGAAGGGTGAAACTCAAAGAAGACTTTATTATCAGTCGCAAAGCGCTGAACAGATAATAAAGACGCAGACAGAGACGGAACATGCAATATATTAGACAAACGAAGAGTCCGAGAAGGAGTAGACAAGGAAGCATGGCCTACACTACTAATAGATAGTTGCGTACCGTCACCGACACGAAGAGTGTCATTACCAGTATATGGATCTGAACCAGATAGTGCAGCTATATCGGGCGTGGCATGATGAGTCGCACCCGTGTCAGGATACCACACGTGAGAGTTGGAACTGGACGGCCGATACGATCCCACATCGGCTCCACAAGAGATTATGGAGTGGTACTTAAGTTGGGGCCAAACCTCCACTCATGAGCTAGCTTTTGTGGTGGAGTTAGGGTCTTGGCTTGAGTACCGTATCATTTGGGGCTTTCATTGAGAGGCCGGAGTGTGGTGGGAAAGGGCTACCTGGAAGAGGGCTACCCGGTGCTTGATAAGGTTCAGAGGGAACCGGGAAGAGTCCGGAGTGAAAGCTATCCAGAGTGAAGCCATCCACTCATCCGGTGCCGGCCTAGCGGAGGGGGCGACCTAGAAAAGGGCTACCTGGTGCTTGATAAGGTTCGGAGTGAAGCCATCCAAAGGGGAAAAGGGCTACCTGGTGCCGAGAAGAGTCCGGAGTGTGAGCCGTCTAGAGTAAGCCGCCGCGGACGCCGACTTCTCAAGGGGTGGACAATGATACGATCCCACATCGGCTCCACAAGAGATTATGGAGTGGTACTTAAGTTGGGGCCAAACCTCCACTCATGAGCTAGCTTTTGTGGTGGAGTTAGGGTCTTGGCTTGAGTACCGTATCATTTGGGGCTTTCATTGAGAGGCCGGAGTGTGGTGGGAAAGGGCTACCTGGAAGAGGGCTACCCGGTGCTTGATAAGGTTCAGAGGGAACCGGGAAGAGTCCGGAGTGAAAGCTATCCAGAGTGAAGCCATCCACTCATCCGGTGCCGGCCTAGCGGAGGGGGCGACCTAGAAAAGGGCTACCTGGTGCTTGATAAGGTTCAGAGGGAACCGGGAAGAGTCCGGAGTGAAAGCTATCCAGAGTGAAGCCATCCACTCATCCGGTGCCGGCCTAGCGGAGGGGGCGACCTAGAAAAGGGCTACCTGGTGCTTGATAAGGTTCAGAGGGAACCGGGAAGAGTCCGGAGTGAAAGCTATCCAGAGTGAAGCCATCCACTCATCCGGTGCCGGCCTAGCGGAGGGGGCGACCTAGAAAAGGGCTACCTGGTGCTTGATAAGGTTCGGAGTGAAGCCATCCAAAGGGGAAAAGGGCTACCTGGTGCCGAGAAGAGTCCGGAGTGTGAGCCGTCTAGAGTAAGCCGCCGCGGACGCCGACTTCTCAAGGGGTGGACAATGATACGATCCCACATCGGCTCCACAAGAGATTATGGAGTGGTACTTAAGTTGGGGCCAAACCTCCACTCATGAGCTAGCTTTTGTGGTGGAGTTAGGGTCTTGGCTTGAGTACCGTATCAACGGCAAGGACTCCTCCTGATAAACATAATTCGCTTGGGGATTAAACCCGGGAGGCAAGCGAAAACACGAGAGGGCAGAATGCCCATAATGACCGCATATTTGGCATTGAAGCTGCCCAGACTGCTGCTGCCGACCACGGCCCCTGCCACCGCGCCCACGCTGCTGATGACCGGAGCCCGAACCAGTCGCGTGACCGCCGCCGCGACCTCGCTGTCCACCTCGCTGAGCGGAAAACGCCACTGCCGGCGGCTGAGCAACTGCAAACTCATCGCCGCCAATGAACTCCTGGGCACTGAGCAGATCTGCAAGCTCCGGAATGGAGACAGGACGGCCCCAAACTGCCAACGACGCCGTCACAATGCAAAACTCCGGCCGAAGCCCCCGGAAAACGTAGAGGTTCTGCTCCTCCAACGAAACAGCTCGACCGACGAGGGAGAGGTCTTCAATGATCAGCCGAGCACGCCCAAGGTAATCCGCAGTGGAGGAGTCACCTTGGCGAAGATTGTGCAACTGGCCGAGGAGATGCAGCTGCCGGGAATGCGACGCCGACGCGAGGGACTGTTCGATTGCATCCCAAACCGCCTTCGACGTGTTGAGCCCGACGGCAATCGATAGAACCTCTTCGGACAACGATGACACGATCATGGAGAGAAGGGCTTGATCACGGCGCACCCACGAGGCATATGCAGGATTCGGCAGCGGCGCGGCAGTGGCAGTAGCCGGCGGTAGAAAAGCCGGCGGGCAGGGGTACGAGCCGTCGACAAATCAGATGAGTTCGTGGCCTCGTAAAAACGGAACCACTTGCGTACGCCAAAACAGAAAATTACGGTTGTTGAGTTTGATACTCACAACATGATGAGCAGCAAGCAGGGGAGAAACAATAGAAGAAACCTAGGATCCCGTGACTCCATCTGAAACGGTCCGTTCTGAGGAATTAACAGAACCGTCATTATCAGCCATGGAATTAACCTAACGATTGATACCAGATGAGAGCTGCAATATTGTATTAAGTGTTCCATCATAAACTGTACAGATTACATAAGTATATATACTAGAGGAATCCTAAGTCTACTGAAACAAAGACTCATACTATGACTCAACTACGTAGAGTCCTAATACTAATAAATAAAAGCCTTAACAAAAGATAAAGTACGTCCATTCCTATGTTGTAAATTCCGAGTAATCCAATAAAATAACCACAGCAATAAACTCACAAGTACAATACAGTAGATTCATATAGAGATCTATTACATAAACTCGCAACATCATATATAAAATTTTCCATTCATATATTACAGTTCCTGCTATGCTACACCAACATCATATCCATCATCACTCAAGAACACCTACACAACATCATCATCATCATCATCATCATCATCATCATCTCTGCTTAGCTTTGTGCCTCTAATTAACTTTTCATCGCCTCCCAATCTTTGTAGTTAAGCTGTTTAAGAATTAGATGTTAAGGAGAAACGAAATGCCTAATGAAAGATTATGATTAAAAGCATATAAACAATACTGAAATCGCCAAAAAAATGAAAACAACTAAGCCTTATTTTTCTTTGAGAAGAAACAAAACAAAATAAACATATAATTTAAGTACCTACCCTGGTGGATACTGGAAACAAAATAAACATCCTTCCTTTAATTTGAGATGTTTACTCTGGTGGATGCTGGAAACAAATAAAAAAGTTATTAACGCTTTTATATTGGTAAAAAAAATATGAGATACAGAAAAATGAGAGAAAGCAGGCACATAATTGTTGATTGCAGAGGAATTGCAAAGAATTTAAATAGCATGAAATGTAAAACGGTCAGAGAAATAATGGAGGCAGGGATAGAAAGAGACCTGAATATATTTAGAACGAACAAGGAGGGTATCATTTCCATAGCTTCGCAGCTCATCTTGAATACGCTTCGCAGAAGCCAAAACGGAATCCCAGCAGTATTCTAATTGAATCAATTCAAGTGTGGTAATATCGGCAAACGCAATAGGGATCTCTCGCAACGAACTGCAACTTAACTCTAAATTTTGAAGCACAGGGAAATGATCACCCACAGTATTCCAATCTTCCCAAATCCAGCTTTCAATTACCAACTTTTTCAATTGTCGGAACCCTCCCTCACATGGCTCCCACACTTTGCCTTCACAAGCATGTATCAATTTGAGAACTTTTAGATTCGGCAACATACCAATAAACCTTATTTCACTCCATTGCAACTCAGTCTCAAAGAATTTGAGTTTCTTAAGATTTGGTAGAAAACTAGTTGCCCATGGGATGCCGCGATATTGAAGTTTGAGAGCCCACTTTTTGATGCTTAGTTTCTCAAGCTGTCCCAAGTGCACAAAATTATAGAAACCATTTGAATTTTCATATTCAAAAAGCTTTTGACCTTGAATTCCCAATTTTTTTAAATTTGGAATCCTTGTAAAAAGATCCTCTGTACAACACTTCGGACGTAGCCAAGATATAGTCTCTATGTTTCTATGAACAACCTCCGAAGCCTTTAATGTAAAATGAATTCCGTCAACATAAAAATTCCTTAATAATGGCATTTTCCAAATTGCAGATGCATTAGAGGAATCCAATATAACACTACATCCACGGACAAGAAAACTTTGCATATTCCAATGCTCAAAGAGCTTTAGTTTAAGAGGACCTACTTTTTCACTTAGGGACAAAGCTAAGTATCTCAAGTGAACAAGATTTGCCATATATAGCATCTCATCTTCAAAGTTCCAGAATCCAAGTTTCATGTCTACTACTCTTAATAGTTTGAATTGACAAAGCACCTTAATGTTGAAATCAATATGATCAACTGAGTGTAAGGAATGGAATTTGTCAAAGCACTTAGATCTAATTTGAATATTGTAACATCCAGGTTTAATACTTATCCAAGGACAAGCTTTTGAAAACAAGTGCTCTGATTTCCTCTTGTAAAATGGAAGTTTTACTAGTCCAGCAACAGCACAATGATAATCATTTCCAATGACATTCAAGAGATTTTCACATCGAGCTTCTCTTAAGCACAAGTCTCGCAAGAGATCATGCATCCTAATTGTCTTGATTTTGCCATTATAACTCTGTTTACCAACTAGAACAAAACTTCTATCAACAAGATCTTGCAAGCATTCCATGGCCATTTCCTCCGTATTCTTATTGTTCACTGCCCCGAAAAATCCCTCTGCTGCCCATAACTTAACTAACTTCTTTACAGGGATTTCATAATCTTCTGGAAAAACTCCAAAATATAGAAAGCAAGCTTTGGAGGGGTGTGGTAATTGGTTGTAACTCAAAGATAGTACACTTGAACATGCTTCATTAGAATCACCAATTACACTTTCTGCAACACTCTTCCACTTTTCCACCTTCTCATCTGTCTTGGAGAGAAGACTAGCCACTAAAGTAATAGCTAGAGGTAATCCTTTACATTTCTTCACTATGTCTCTACCAATTTGCTCAAACACCAAAAGAAATTTCGTTTTGCCAAACACACTGCAGTAGAGATTCCAACTTTCATTGGCATCCAAGAAAGGCATGTTAATGATAGAGTTACCTGAACTAGCAGCATATTCAGCCACCTCTCTGAGCCTAGAGGTCAGTAGTATACGGCTTCCGTTATTATCATTTGGAAAGCATCTTTGCACACTTTCCCAAGCTTTTTTGCTCCATATATCATCTATCACTATCAAGTATCTCTGATCCTTCAAGCGTTTACGTAGCGTTTCTGCTAATCGGCCTGGGTCATTGCTGCTTTGTTCATCACTTGATGCGCTAACACAACCAATAAGGCATCTGAGCATTTGCCCCACGGTATACTCTTGGGATACAGTAACCCATGCTTGCTTATAAAAATGAGAAATAATTGATGGATCCTTGTAGACTTTCTTAGCTAAAGTGGTTTTGCCTATTCCTCCCATGCCAACGATTGATACAACTTGGAGCTGCTCAGCTAATTGTTGCCTAATCAGCTTATCCAATATCGTCTTGAATTCCTTTTCGCATCCAACCATTCTACTGTCAAACTTTGAAGCGCTTTTGGAAAATTTACCCATAGTAATAATATTCTCGCGTTCTGGATCTGCAGGCTGCGATGATGTTGAACCAAGGAGTAGTCCTCTTTGTCGCATCCGAGCAAGGAATGAAACGCCAGTGATTGATGGACCCTTTGCAAACTGGTGTATACTTTCAATGTTAATCAACTTCTTCTTGAGGTAATCAGTCTATTTTAGTGCTTGATTGAAGATTCCATGAAGCCTGAGGAGGCAAGCCTCTATACTGCTTGATTGATGAAGATATATGTTACTCAATTCCATCTCAATCCTTTCTTCAGCTTCGAACGCTACATCTCTCATCTCTGCCTCTAAATCTTTCATCGCTGCATTATTATAGGCGATCTCAGATTTCTCAAGAACTCCTTGGAGGAAACCAAGATTTTGATGGAGAGAATTAAGTATCTCTTGGTTGTGTTGAAGAGGGAAGCGTGGTTGTGATTGCAAAAAGTGTAGATAGAGTGTTCCTTTAAGCGAAGTTACAGCAGCATAAGCCATTTGCGATAAGCTGATCAGATCAGAACTAAGTAAGAAGAAATGAAACATGTGATACAATCAGTTTAGACCACTGTTGCAAAAATCCCAGCCTAAGCCGTCTAAGCACTAGGCGCTTTTAGACCGAGGCGAATTACTCTCTAGGCGTCCGCCTAGATGGCCGGCCGTCTAGCGCCTAACTCGGCGGCCGACTAGGCCGAATTTGGCTGAGTTAACTCGTCCAACTCGGCAGAGTTAGCCGAGTTAACTCAAGCGAATCGGCCTTGTTAATTTTATTATTATATTTACATATATTTAAATTTATTTATCTATATAAGTAAGAGAAGTAAGTAAGTATATATATATATATATATATATAATATAATATAATATAATATATTGTCGGCAGAATTAGGCAGCACACAAGCTGCAAATTTTGATCAACATTGTTAGGCAAAATTAGGCAATGTTAGGCAAGTCAAAGTTAGGCATTGAAGAACAATTTATTGTTTGATCCCTAAACTTTAGACTAACTACAAAATGACCCATAATACTCAACTATAAATAGGGAGGTCATTTGCCATTCTTGTCATCCCAAATCATTCTATTCTTCCCTCATATACTAGAGATATTAGAGAGTTTGTTGAGTGTATTTCTCCTTCCTAGCAAGAGAGAATTATCCTTGTTTTCTCCTTGTTAGTTAGAGAGTGGTTGTAACTCCTATTTTCTCATAGTGAAATTCTTCTACCCTTGCCCGTGGTTTTTACCCTAATTTGTTTAGGGGTTTTCCACGTAAAATCTGTGCCTCATTTATTTTTCTTTCTCAAATTATTGTTGCAATCTGATCTATCCCACTTCCGCGGGCGCAACATATATGGCATACATCCACACATATAAATTAATTTTTTGTTTTTATAGGTCGCCGCCTAGAACCGCCTAGTACCGTCTAGACCGCTTAGGCGCTAGGCTCTAGTCTACCGCCCGACTAGCGTCTAGCGCCTACTGCAACCATGGTTTAGACAGCAATTCTCTCGTCAATGATTTTAAAATTATATTAGCGGTAGTGTCTTATTCTCAGATAATTTAATATCAAATATTTCTACTCTATCACAGTTATGTCCAATTGGCCAGTAAAGATCAGCCTGTCGTTTCAGTAATAATTTGATAATATTTTAGTATAGGAATGTCCAAATCATGCGATTTTAATGGTATTGGAAAGCTAATTCAAAGAATCATTACAGCTTTTGTGAAGATTGCAAAATCTAATTCAAACTTCTATAAGGTGAAAAATAGCTTAGAGATCATAATTGTTGCAGAAAGTATGGAAATCACAACCATCGTCATGATGTGACTCTGAGCGTCGATCGGGTCAATATTTTATAAGTAGGGGTGATTCCATCAATTATAAAAAGGAAATTGGTAGTTATTTTTAAGGGCTTTTCACTCTTTAACTTCTCTCCACTTAAAATAAAATTACATTATGTTAGATTAGAGTTCAAGTCAATATTGCAATTCAATTTATTCCAATTTCAATTCAAGCTTGTATCTTCAATTTACATTGGATTATAGCTAAGTTTTCATTACTTACATTTAAATTCCTTCAATTTTACTTGTGTTTTCAATACATACAATTCCATTATGCCTTTACTTAGCTTTACAAATCTAATTATGAATAGATAGATTTTCTCTGAGATTTAGATTAAGCTAAGCTTGCTCTTATTTTAGATGCTTCTATGATTTCAATTGCATAAGAGTATGATTATATTCTTTGCTAATTGAAGTTTGTAGCTCTTCATATAAATAAGAAGAGGAAGAAGAAAAAGAAGATTACCTAATTAAAGCAGCATTATCACCACAACCAGATAGCTAAGCTTATCTCCACATGGCGGCACTACTTCTTCTTCTTCTTCCTCTTGCTTGTTGCTGCTATTGTATGGATGTGGATTTTGTTGTTGGACGGCAAACAGATGTGTTGGAACATTTGATATGAGTTGGTATCAAATTAAATGCCCATCTTGAGATCGAATTCAGGTATGGTAGGTGCAATTTAATATATAATATAAGAAGAGGGATCAAATTTTCTATGTTTGATTGGGAAGAAGCTATTATATTATGCCCATCATGTGTAGTGGATGGGGCTAATTAATATAATTCAATTTCCATCTCTCAGCTCCTCATGTAATTAAGGCAGCGCAAGTGGAGTACTTCAACATACAAAATAATTGCAACACCGAAGCATTATATTTTTAATTGCAAAATGGCAGCATTATCGTTGACTTTTAGTACTTCATATTAAAATTTATGTGGCTTGCTTCTTCGATCAACTTGTAACACTCCAGCTTGATCCAAAATAGAAACAGCTAATCAGGTTAATGTTTCAAAAATTCGCTTTAAAAACATATTAAGTAAGGATGGTAGATTAGGTTCATGAATACAAGTGATTTAGGCTGAGCTAGGAAATAGGAAATATAATTATTAGAAAATAATTAACTTTTTGTTAGTGTTTGGCTGAAGTTAAAAATCAATTATTTTTCTATTTTTTAATACTCATTATTAGCCAAATAATCTAACTCCCACTACTGAGGTTAGAACCTATGACCAATCATTTAGAATTGTAACTGGAATACCATTACACTACATGGTAGTTGACAATTATTTTTTAGTTAATTAAAAGAAAATATAATTTTTTTATTTGATTCATTTTCTAAAAGCATGAGCATAACTCTATTACAAAGTTATTTCTTATAAAATATAAATTATTTTAATGATGATAATAATTATTATTTATATTAAAATAAAATTATAAAATAAACTTTATAATAGTCATAAAGATTAATAATAATTATAATTAAAATGTAAATAAATAATTTTAACTTATAATTTATTATAACAAAAATACATATATAAAATGATGAATATAATAGCTTTGAAGTAAAAAAAAAAATTGAAGAAAAATTACTTTTTTTTTTTAGCGTGTACCAAGTTGGGTCAATAATTTTATTTTTTGGCTCGGCCTGGCCCAGCCATTGATAAATGCAATAACTCTAAACTAAATAAATTAAAGAAAAAGTTTTCTTTTGGATCATGGATCGGGTTAAAAAAAATTTGTTTCTTTCAAGTTCGCACAATCCATATTTTAATTGGTCTTTGACAAATACAATAAGTCTAAACTAAAGAAATTGAAAAAAGAATGTAAATGCCTTTTTCTATAAAAATTTGGTTTATGGGGAAGGTTGGGTTAATATTTGTATTGTTTAGCCCAATCTGACCAAACCCTATTTTAACTGAACTCACCTACTAGTTCAGCAATCATTATACCCTGCACCACGGTGCACATAGCAATGTGCACCACGTACGTAAACGGCGTCGTTTTGATGTTAGTGGACGCAGACGCGAATGATTCAAGGAAATTCATTATCTATAATACACATAATCATTATCTAGAAATACACAGAACGTTTGCCTATAATACACAAAATGTTTGCCTAGAATACACAGAATATTGACACAAAATACACAGATGTTAGTGGACGCGGACGCGAATGACTCCAATGAATTCATTATCTATAAGACACATAATCATTATCTAGAATACACAGAACGTTTGCTTAGAATACACAGAATGTTTACCCAGAATACACATAATATTGACACAAAATACACAGAACTCATCCTCCTAACATTCGAATGCACAAACACATCACAACATGTGTTAATAACATGAATACACATAATATTGACACAAAATACACGGAACTCATCCTCCTAAACATTCGAATGCACAAACACATCAGAACATGTGTTACTAACATGAATACACAGAACGGTTGCCTAGAATACACAGAACGGTTGCCTAGAATACACAGAATGATTGCCTGGAATACACAAAATATTAACATAAATACAGAGATCGGCCGAAACCGGAAACGTGATTTCCAAACAAACAGACGGTTAGTTTACAATGCTCAAAACGACGTCGTTTACGTACGTGGTGCACATTGCTATGTACACCATGGTGCACGGTATAATTTGCCATTGCTAAGAAACCTTTAGATAATCGTAGAATATTTTGATTGTATTCCTTGTTTTATTTCTCGTGCTGCCTGTTTGGACGCTTTGGTTAATTAATATATTTGGCTTGGTGCTTTGTTTCCAAAAAAAAAAAAAAAAAAAAAGAGTTAAAGGCCACCCTCATGATTAATTAGTTTTAGTAAAAATATAATATTTTATAAGCAAAAAGAATGTTGTTTAAAAACATAATATTTTGTAAGGAAAAAAATGTTTTTTTAATGTAATATTTTGAAAGCAAAAAGCAATGATTTTCATTAAAAACTGTAATATTTTGGAAGGAAAAAAAGTAATACTTTTCACTAATGATGTAAGAGAAAATTGTAATTTATGCCTCTTATAAATATGCCAATAATCAATGTCATTCCTGAATTATTACTTGTGTAAATGTTGCCCTTCAATTTTCAAAATGTGACATATATTGTCCTTCTCTTAATAGGACGAAGGAGAAACATTGTTGTCGGCGGAATGGGAACAAACGATGAAAGGAAAATGTTGAAAAAAAATGTGATCTTCGAATATAGGGAAAACAGTGGATAACCACATTTACACTACTAATAATTCAGGAGATGGGCAATATATATATATTTTTGTATATATATTGTTGGCGGAATGGGAACAAACGATGCTAAGTCTTACCTTCTGTGATCTGATTCTGTGAATCCATTTTCCTTTTTGAAATTTTAGTACTTTAAAAGAAAAGTATTATTATATATATTTAAAAACATGGTTGAAAAAATCGCTAGGCGCTCCCTAGGCGCTCGGGGAGCGCCTAGCGCCTAGGACGCCTAGCCGGGGATTAATCGGCGCCTAGGCGCCCGTGTATTTTTTTTATTTTATTTTTTATTTTTTAAAAATTTGTTTAAGTATTTTTAATTTTTTAAAGACTAATAATTATAAATTATATAATACTTTAATAGTTAATACTAAAATATTAAATATTAACCTAAAAAATATCTAAAGTTTGTATAATTTAGGATTATTTCGCTCAAAACGATGTTGTTTTGAGTGAAATAACTCATTAAAAAAAAAAAGAACAATAGTTAATCGACCGACTTGAAAGCCTAGTCGGTGCGTAGTCAGTTTAGTCGACGCCTAGGCGGTTAGCGCCTAAGCGGCCTAGGCGGAGCTTAGGCGGCCTAGGCGGTCGCCTAGCCGGCCAAGCGCCTAGACCACCATTTAATGTGATACGCTAGACGGTCGACCAGCGCCTAGCGCCTAAGCGGGGATTAATCAGCGCCTTGGCGAGATTTTTGCAACACTGTTTAAAAAACATAAAACAAGTGGAACGTGTAGTGTGGTGGTGGAGAGTTATTTGTTTAGATAAGAGTTTTTGGGTTCAAAACCTTGCTTTGTTTTGGGCCGAATTTTATAGTTTTATGCCACATCACAAAATTGTGACATGGCAATTCCAACGCCACGTGGACAGATTTAACGGAAAAAATAAACGGTGTTAAGTATTGTCCTTAATTGTTCTAAATCTTAAAGTATAGGGATTAAATTGACCAAAATTGATGTACAGGGACTAAATTGAACAAAACACTACAGTACAGGGACCTCACATGTACTTTGACCCTTCAACGTTACTATAATTAAACCAGTGTGTGAAAAATGAAACTAAAAAATAAAGCTCATGCAACAACATATATTGTCAAATGAATTTTAGTAGAATTAAAATGATACGTTAGTGTTGGTACAATGAATCTAGTGTGCATGGAAAATAAACTAAAAACATAGCAATATTGTTAAATGAAACTGAACTATAATTAAAATGATACGACATCGTTTTACTTTATAGTCCCGGCTACTACATGGACCATGGTCCATAGTTAAATTTACCACAAAAAGAGTAAATTTTTTCTTCAATTTACCACAAAGAGTAAAAACAATTGTTTAATTCAAAGTTATATTATTTATATGAAGTACTAAAAGCCAAAGAATTGAACTTGTTGTCTGGTGGCACCGGTTGAACCCCCACATGGCCACATGGGAGGGGGTGGGTTTGAGTCTCAGTGGAAGTAATATTAACTCCATTATACTACATTGTAATAGAGTGAATAGTATTAAAAAAATATGAATTACTAAAAGTCCACAGTAATATTTCATTCCATATTACTGGCAATTAGTGTTACAAGTTGCAGAAAGCTACATCAATTTTAATATGAAGTACTAAAAGTCAATATAATGATGCCATTTTGCAATTAAAAATATAACAATGCTTCGGTCTTGCAATTATTTCACTTGGAGCCATTATGCAATTGGCCGTTGAAAGCCTTTTTGGACTGATGATTTGAAGTATAACACTATTTTGATTTTGATTTCTATTTATTACGACTCATTCTGATCTATTTAAACTCATTATCATTACTAAGCATTTGATTCTTATTACTAATATGATTTTAATGTTTCAACCAAACAAGCCCTTAGTGTATTATGCTTAAAATGGTTAGAAGCTCCCGTCTATGAGGAACTAAAAACATCACTTTAGTCAAAACTGAGAGGTCAAAGGATTGACATGCGTATAATTTAAGGTCGGATACTGTACTTATAGTATAACTCAATAACCAAAAATATAATTTTCCCTACATATAATTATATTTAAATATAATGACCACCAAAGTCCAAACTAATATCTAAATCAAAGGAGTTGACATGAGAATTCAGTCAAAGTACTTATGAGGTCCCAGTACTATAGTGTTTAGTTCAATTTAGTCATTCTACTTTAATTTTGTTTAATTTAGTCCATGTACTTTAAAAAGTGAAACAATTAAGGACACTAGTTGATGCGGTGCTAACATCATCGCTACCACGTCATCATACTTGCATTACTAACTCATAAAATTAATTATTTTTACCACCAATATATTACATTAATATGTCCAAAATAAACACCAATATATTACATTAATATGTCCAAAATAAACACACACACAGTCAAAGTACCTATTAACCTCCTAATAAAACCGCTAGTTAGGAAAAATTAAGGGACTAAAATTGCATTTTTCCTTAATTAAAATAATTGGACATAATTGTTAATTTGTTATAGGATACGAATATTTGATATTAAATTATCAAAACTTAAATTTTTGGATATAATTGTGAGGTTTGGATTCTTTTCACAATAAGCCTTAAAAAAAAAAAGAAAAAGAAAATGACTAACCAACTACCCCGCTAATTTTAAAATCATGCAATGTTTGTTTAGACTTAGCTTTAGCGTTGACAGGAGAATTGGGGTCTAAATTGTATCACATACATCGTTCATTTCTTCTTACTACTGCTCTGATCATCTTATCACATAGGCATAGCGAATGGCTTATGCTGCTATAACTTCGCTTATGAGAACACTTTCTCTACATTTCTTACAACCACAACCACACTTGCCTCTTCAATACAAACAAAAAATAGTTTCTCTCCACGAAAATCTTGGTTTCCTCCAAGAAGTTCTTGAGAAATCTGAGATGGCCTATGCCTATGATAATTCGGCGATGAAAGATTTAGAGTTAGAGATGAGAGATGTAGCGTTCAAAGCTGAAGAAAGGATTGAGATGGAGTTGACTACCATATATCCAGCAAAGGGTTGGACGAAGCGTGTTGCTTGCCTCCTCAGGCTTCATGGAATCTTCATTCAAGCTGTAAAACAGACTGATTGCCTCAAGAAGAAGTTGATTAATATTAAAAGTGAAAAGCAGCTTGCAAAGGGTCCATCACAAGGTGAAAGGATGCGACAAAGAGGACTACTCCATGGTTCAACATCATCACAACAGCCTGATCTAGAACGCGAGAATAATATTATTGTGAGTAAATTTTCCAAACACGCTTCAATAAAGTTTGACAGTAAAATGGTCGGATGCAACGAGGAGTTCAAGACGATAATGGATCAGCTCACTCGACAATCAGCAAAGCAGCTACAAGTTGTATCAATTGTAGGCATGGGCGGAATAGGCAAGACCACTTTAGCTCGGAAAGTCTATGAAGATTCATCAATTAGTTTTCATTTTGACAAACGAGCATGGGTTACTGTAACTCAAGAATTTAACATGGAACAAATGCTCCAATGCCTTATTGGTTGTGTTAATGCAGCATCAAATGGCAACTTGGTAGAAAGTCTGCGTAAACACTTGAAAGATCAGAGATATTTGATAGTAATGGATGATATATGGAGCTCTACTGCTTGGAAAAGTGTGCAACGGTGCTTTCCAGATGATAATAATGGAAGTCGTATACTATTGACTTCTCGGCTCAGAGAGGTGGCTGAATATGCAAGTTCAGGTAACTCTACCATTAACATGCCTTTCTTAGATGCAAATAAAAGTTGGAATCTCTTCTGCAATGTGTTTGGTAAAACGAAATTTCTTTCGGTGTTTGAGCAAATTGGTAGAGGCATAGTGAACAAATGTGAAGGATTACCTCTAGCTATTATTGTAGTAGCTAGTCTTCTCTCCAAGACAGAGGCGGTAGTCAAGAAGTGGAAAAATGTTGCAGAAAACGTGAGTAGATATGTAATTGGTGATTCTAATGATGCATGTTCCAGAATACTATATTTGAGTTACA
Organism: Ipomoea triloba; assembly: GCF_003576645.1. Taxonomy (NCBI): domain Eukaryota; kingdom Viridiplantae; phylum Streptophyta; class Magnoliopsida; order Solanales; family Convolvulaceae; genus Ipomoea; species Ipomoea triloba. Next base: position 23,990,343 of record NC_044926.1, on the reverse strand, counting down.
ACCAATTACCACACTTAAAAGCTTGTTTTCTATATTTTGGAGTTTTTCTGGAAGACTACGGGATCCATGTGAAGAAGTTGGTTAGGTTGTGGGCGGCAGAGGGATTTTTGAGGGCTGTTGAACATCAAAATATGGAGGAAGTGGCCATGGAATGCTTGAAAGATCTTGTTGATAGAAGTCTTGTTTTTGTTAGCAAACAGAGCTACAATGGGAAAATGAAGACAATAAGAATGCATGACCTGTTGCGGGATTTGTGTTTGAGAGAAGCTCGACATGAAAATCTCTTGAATGTCATTAGAGATGAAAAGCTTCCATTTTTCAAGAATAAAATCTCTTGTCGTTGGATAAGAGCAGCATCAGGGTTTGATCTACTTCCTTTGACAAAGTGCTTTCACAAATCACATTCCATACACTCTCCCAACTCTTATTACTCTGTAAGTGTGGAACGTTTATTTTCACACTTCAAACTACTAAGAGTAGTAGACATAGTATGTATATTTTCCTATGGATATGGGGTACTAAATGCGCTTGCAAATCTTATTCATTTGAGATACTTATCTTTGAGGGATTCAACAAATGCTTTGCCCGAATATTTTGATTTAGAGCTCTTTGAGCATTGGAATATGCTAAGCTTTATTGTTCCTAGTGCTCGTGCAACATTGGATTTCTCTAAGGCATCTGGAATTTGCAAAATGCCACTATTAAGGAATTTTTGCATTGAACGGATTGTTTCATTAGGAAATTTGTCAGTTGTTCATAGAAACTTAGAAAGTCTATCTTGGTTGGATTCTTGGCTCTGTAAAAAGGAATTGTTTACAAGAATTCCGAATTTAAAAAAATTGGGGATTTATGGTGGATATGGCAATATAGATTTTTTTTTATAGTTTTGTGCACTTGGGACAGCTTGAGAAGCTAAACATCATAAGGTGGCGTAAACTCATTCGTATTCCATGTAGTGGCATCCCATAGGCAACTGGTTTTCTACCAAATCTTAAGAAGCTCAAATTCTTCATGACTAATTTTGCATGGTGTGATATGAGGCTTATTGGTATGTTGCCGAATCTAGAGGTTCTAAAATTGAAACGTGCTATTGCTAGCGAAAACACAATGTGGGAACCATCCGATGAAGGGTTCCGTCAATTGAAAAGATTGGTAATTGAAGATATGTTTTTTGAACATTTGAATGCTGTGGGTGACCATTTTCCCGTGCTAGAAAGTTTAGAGTTACGTAATTGCTATTGTTTGCAAGAGGTTCCTTCTGGTTTTGCGGATATCACCACACTAGCACTGATTCAGTTAAACTGGTGTTGGGATTCGGTTCTGGCTTCGGCAAATTTGATTCAAGAAAAGCAATACAACAGCTATGGAAATGCCCTCCTTGTTCGTTCAGAAAATATTATGGTCTCTTTCTATCCCTCTAATATATTATATGTGTGACCTTTTAACATGCACTTACTTCATGCTACTTGAATTCTTCAAGGCTATCAATATCTGATCTGTTTCCTCTCACTTCTATCTCATATTTCCTTACCTATCTAACTGTTGTGTGTTCACCTTTTTTCTCTTTTTATATTACTGTAATTTATCGATTGCAGACGAAACGTGTAAACAACAAAGAGAAAGAATTGGATGTGGAGGAAGAGAGTGATCTTTTGGTGGATTAGGTAGGGGTATCTGAATTGGCACAATACTCTGTTGCAAATCATACTAATTACTAGTATTGTATTGGTCCTAGCTAGGTTCAGTTTAATGAACTCCTACTTTAACTGCTTATTCTGCTTTTTATTATTTTATGAAAAAATTACACTTTTCGCCCCTATAGGGTAATATAATTGTATAATTCGTCTCTATTTGTTGGTCTTATTCACTTTTCATCCCTAAGCTATAATTGACTTTGTAAATTTTGTCATTTTAATAACATGTCGTGCTCACTTTTTGTTTCTAAGCTATACAACGTTGCAAATTTTGTCCATAATGTTTTGTTAGTAAAGTGATGAAATTTGAAACTTCAATTATTGTTTAGGGACGAAAGTGAGCACGATCAATAATTAGGGACCAATTTTGTAATTACCCTATAACTTAATTAAGGACGAAAAGTGTAATTTATTTTTATTTTTATTTTTTGTTGTGTTTGGTAGCTAGGTTTGCAGAAAGAGCTTACAATTTTCTGAAAGCTGTTTGGTCTTGCTATTTTAGGAGTATATTGAAATATTTTGAGATTAGATTTTTGAAAGCAGATAAAATGGCAACTTCCAATAAGAAAAAAGTTATTCACAAAATTATTTTAAGTTGTTTAATTAAAGTATCCAAATTTCATAATATATGTAGAGCATTATATTGGTAGTTTTGAACTTATAAAGACAATATAAATTTGAACTTGCAATCTTGCTGTCAATGTGTTTTAGTTATACCATGTGATGCTCTTTTTGGTTGTAGCAGATAGCACTTTGGGTTGTTGCTGTATAAATCCTGAAGGATGGGATTTTTTATATGCACTGATACTGATACATTCCATGTCACTAATAATTCTTTATGATTTTGTTCTTGGTTTTCAGGGATATAGCAACACAGCAAGCAGCAAAGCAACAACCTTCATAAACAACATTTGTTGTGTTCGGTTCAATCGTGGGAGACGGAGCCAACGGAGACGGAGCCAATGCCGGACTTTCAATCGCCGGAGCTCCTGCTGTATTGTCAACTGGAGTTGGCCTTGTGCTGATTGGAGGCCATGCCGCCATTAATGCCTGCTTAATCAAACTCCTTTCGGTAGCTCTGATACCATGCCATGTCACGGAGTTGAGAGCAAGGATGAATTGGAAGTAGGCAACAGATTTAGGAAAGCAAAAGTCTGTTTCATTTACTATCAGATATGTATTTATACATGAGAATTCAAAGTAGGAGGGAAAATGCAACTGGAAATATCTAAAATATCTACAGGTAACAGAATAACAGAATGTTGTTTATGAAGGTTGTTGCTTTGCTGCTTGTTGTGTTGCTATATCCCTGAAAGAGCAATCAATCAAGGGCTTTCAAATATGCGTAAGTAGTATATCTCCATCAACTACCTCAAGTGAAGAATAAACAAGACATTTTATTTTTAAAAAGTTTTTAGTTGGATTCTGATGTATTTCTTATTAATTTGAAGATTAGCATTTGTTAAAAGAATTATTTTATTCTAGATAATAATTCAATTAAAACATTTAATTATGACAAGATTTTGAAATAAATAATTTTATATTGTGTGTATTTGGCTAGTATTATTTAAAAAAAAAAAAATTGTGACCAACTAATAGTCACGTATAAATACATCAAGATTGACAATAGTGACACTATTTCAACTTATTTTAGTGACACAAATTTGTTAACTTCTTTTGTCACAAATAAATACAACATTTGTTACCATGATTGTCGCAACAACAAAATAATTATTTGTTACCACTTTTTAGGTCATTGATAATCATTTTTGAGTCAAGAACCATTCTCACAAATAAGTACAATTTTGTGACTAAAGTGTTGTCACAATAAAATAATTAATTGCAACAATTTTATTTGTCACTAGATCAACTTTTTGTAAGAACATATTTGGTCATCACAAAATGTACATTTATTGTGACAACTATTGTTATCACTTAAATATTACTTTTAGGGTACATAAATATTGTCACAAAAGTTTTGAGTAATTGTGACAACTTTTTAAAAGTCGTCACTACTACAATAGTGACGGAGGATATAGTGACCACAAGTGACGACTTCAAAAGTTGGTCACTAATTTCAATAGTGACCAAAATCGATAGTTTTGGTGACAACTTCTATTGTCACTAAATGTGAAATTTCTTGTAGTGTGTATTTTTCGTTAACTTCATTTTTTGTTGATAGCCAAACATTGAAAATTCTAGGAAATTACTTCGGGAAGTCATTTTTTACAAGTTTTTCATAATTTCAACCATCTAGCTATCAACAGAAAATACTCATTCTAGTCAAAGAAAATATAATCCATTTTGTGAAAAAAAATATCTCATGATTTTTATTTGTAAGAAAATTTCCAATTTATATCTCAGTGCTTTCAAAAAAAATAATCCCACGCTCAACTTTTTATCTCTCCTTGAGTAGTGTCAAATGGCTGGGTTTGGACCGCATCTGGTTATTATTTGAACTGGACTAGGGCAAATTATACCGTGCACCACGGTGCACATAGCAATGTGCACCACGTACGTAAACGACGTCGTTTTGAGCATTGTAAACTAACCGTTTGTTTTTTTGGAAATCACGTTTCCCGTTTCGGCCGATCTCTGTATTTATGTTAATATTCTATGTATTCCAGGCAATCATTCTGTGTATTCTAGGCGACCGTTCTGTGTATTCTAGGCAACCGTTCTGTGTATTCATGTTAGTAACACATGTTGTGATGTGTTTGTGCATTCGAGTGTTTAGGAGGATGAGTTCCGTGTATTTTGTGTCAATATTATGTGTATTCATGTTATTAACACATGTTGTGATGTGTTTGTGCATTCGAATGTTAGGAGGATGAGTTCTGTGTATTTTGTGTCAATATTTTGTGTATTCTGGGTAAATATTCTGTGTATTCTAGGCAAACGTTCTGTGTACTCTAGATAATGGTTATGTGTATTATAGATAATGAATTCACTGGAGTCATTCGCGTCCGCGTCCACTAACATCTGTGTATTTTGTGTCAATATTCTGTGTATTCTAGGCAAACATTTTGTGTATTCTAGATAATGATTATGTGTATTATAAATAATGAATTTCCTTGAGTCATTCGCGTCCGCGTCCACTAACATCAAGATGACGTCGTTTACGTACGTGGTGCACATTACTATATGCACCGTGGTGCAGGGTATAACGATTGTCTTAGCAATAGTGTGGGCTGACATATTTGGTTCCGTTTAACAAGATGAAGGGTTACCATGACCATATTCTCCAAAAGGGAACGAATGTCATGAATAAGTAAACAAAAAGGAGTGCTATCAGATCCTTCACGAACCGCTTTCTTCACCAACTGCGCATCCGTCTTGATAACCACACAGCTCCATCCCTTCCGCTTTATCCAACTCAAGGCCTCCCGAACACCATAGCATCCGCTTCACGTACTGAAAACAGACCACAAACCAACAAGCCCCCGCATCACTCACGCACAATCCAACCAAACCCTATTTTCTTGTTCACAAATCCATGGCTACATCAACATTTATTTTTAAACCACTATCCACAGGAGGCTGCCACCGAATAGGAGGAACAGCATGAACAAATGTACAATTTGCAAAAAGATGGACAACTGATTCCGGCTCTTCACCACACATAAGACAAGACATAAAGGATCACAAGCAACCTGCTTTATGGCGAAAACATCTTTAGTAGGTAATCGTTTATTACTTTGAGCAGGCAAGCTGTTATATGAAGACGACTATCCTTTGCTAGATAAATGGCACTCAACTCCATCTCAATCCTTTCTTTTGCTTTGAACGATATGATACATCTCTCATCTCTACCTCTAAATCTTTCATGGCCCCCGCATTATCATAGCCGATCTCAGATTTTGTTATCAAGACTTTCTTGGAGGAATCCAAGATTTTGATGGAGAGAGACCATCTTTTGTTTGACTTGAGCCACCTCTCTGAGCTGAGAAATCAATAGTATACTATCCCAAGCATTAGTGATTCTTTGATTTTGTGATGATACAACTCTCTGATCTGCAAGCTGCTGCTGCAGCTTTTCACTTTTAATCAACTTCTTCTTCTTCTTCGGGGGGTAATAATCAGTCTGCTTTACTGCTTCATTATTGAAGATTCCATGAAGCCTGGGGAGGCAAGCCTTTATACCAAGACCCTTGGTCCAACCCTTTGAAGAATATGCTTCGTCCAACTCCATCTCCCTGATTTGTGCCTCTAAATTTTTCATTGCCACATCGTCATTGGCAATAATCTCAAGAATTTGTTGCAGTAGCAAGCAAGCCAAGATTTTCATTGGCATCTCTGATTTGTGCCTCTAATTCTTCAAGAAGCAAGCGTGGTTGTTATTGCATATTTGCAAGAAATGTAGAGAAAGTGTTCCCATAAGCCAAGTTACAGCAGCATAAGCCATTATATTTGCCTGCTATCTCCGGTAAGAATTTAGTGCACTAACTAGCTAGCTAGGATGGAATTTCTGAATTGGGTTATGGGTTATAACCACTTTCACCCTTTCAAATTCTCTTAATTTTTGCTTATTTTTTTCCTACACAACAAAATAGTACTACTAGTAATACTGTTCTAATAGCAAAGCAATCTCAACAATGACATTTTTGTGGATTTTTAAATAGCATTTTCCTACATGAATGAAATGAAAGAGGAGGAAGAAGAGAATTGAAAAGATTTTTGAGATAGTATTAATGTGAGTTTTTATTTACACTCATCAATTTTTGAAAATTAAAAAAAAAAAAAAAAACATCTTTCAAAATAATAATAAGAGCAGCTGAGCAAGTTCCTGTTGTGCGCACCATCTTTGCCCAAAGAGACTTCCTCCATATCTTCTCTCTTAGCTTGAAAATGGTTAGTAAACTGCTGCAACCAATAAAAACAAAATTCATAAAGAATAATCAGTGACAGGGAATGTATCAGTATCAGTGCATATAAAAAAATCCCATAAGGATATATACAGAAACAGCCCAAAGTGCTATATATCTGCTGCAACCAAACAGAGCATCACTCATTCAAATGGTTAGATGTATTTTGCTATTTTTAATTTTTATTTTATTTGAGAAGCAGAAGCCATTTCAGTTTACCAAAAAACATATATAATATATAATAGTATGATTTGCAACAGAGTATTACCTGCCTAATCCACCCAAAGATCATCACTCTCTTCCTCCACATCCAATATAATTCTTCCTCTTGGTTGTATATAAGTTCCGTCTGCAATCCATAAATTAAGTAAAAAAGAAAATACGAGATAGAAGTGATGAGAGGAAACAGATGAGATATGATGGCCATGAAGAATTCAAGTAGCATGAAGTAAGTGCATGTTAAATGGTCACACGTATAATATATTAGAGGGATAGAAAGATACCATAATACATATTTTCCACACGAACAAGGAGGGAATTTCCATAGTTGTTGTAATACTCTTCTTGAATCAACTTTGCGCAAGCCAGAACGCATTTCCGACACCAGTTTAACTTAATCAATGCTAGTGTAGTGATATCCGCAAAACCACTAGGAATCTCTTGCAAGAACTTGCAATAACTTAACTCTAAACATTCTAGCACTGGGAAATTGTCACCCACAGCATTCCAACGTTCAAAATATCTATCTTCAATTACCAATCTTTTCAATTGACGGAACCCTTCCTCGGATGGCTCCCACATTCTGTCTTCGCTAGCAATAGCACGTTTTAGTTTTAGAACCTCTAGATTCGGCAACATACCAATAAGCCTCATATCACTCCATGCCAAATTAGTCTTGAAGAATTTGAGCTTCTTAAGATTTGGTAGAAAACTAGTTGCCCATGAGATGCCGCTACATGGAATACTGTTGAGATTAATATGCCACTTTCTGATGCTTAGCTCCTCAAGATGCCTCAAATGCACAAAATCATAAAAACGACCTAGATCGTTTTCACAGTATGTACCATCAATCCCCAATTTTTTTAAATTTGGAATCCTTGTAAATAGATCCTTCGTACAGAGCTTAGAATCCAACCAAGATATACACTCTAAGTTTCTATGAACAACTGACAAAGTTCCTAATGAAACAATCCGTTCAATGCATAAATTCCTTAATAGTGGCATTTTCAAAACTCCAGATGCCTCAGAGGAACCGAGTGTAGTAGTATGAGCTCCACAAACAATAAAGCTTTGCATATTCAAATGCTCAAAAAGCTCTAAATCAAAATATTCGGGGCAAGACCTCAAAGCTAAGTATCTCAAATGAATAAGATTTGCAACCACATTTAGTACCTCATATCCATAGGAAGATGTACATTTTATGTCTACTACTCTTAGTAGTTTGAAGTGTGGAAATAGACATTCCACATTTACAGAATCACAAGAGTTGGGAGAGTGTAAGGAATGTGATTTGTGAAAGCAATTTGTCAAAGGAAATAGATCAAACCCTGATGTAGCACTTATCCAACGACAAGAGATTTTCTTCTTGTAAAATGGAAGTTTTTCATCTTCAATGGCATTCAAGAGATTTTCATGTCGAGCTTCTCTCAAACACAAATCCCGTAGCAGGTCATGTATTCTTATTGCCTTCATTTTCCCATTGTAGCTCTGTTTGCTAACAAAAACAAGACTTCTATCAACAAGATCTTGCAAGCATTCCATGGCTACTTCCTCCATATTTCGATGGTCCACTGCCCTCAAAAATCCCTCTGCCGCCCACAACCTAACCAACTTCTTCACATGTATCTCGTAGTCTTCTGGGAATACTCCAAAATATAGAAAACAAGCTTTTAAGTGGTGTGGTAATTGGTCGTAACTCAAATATAGTATTCTCAAACATGCATCATTAGAATCACCAATTACATACCTACTCACATTTTTTGCAACATTATTCCACTTCTCCGTTGCTGCCTCTATCTTGGAGAGGAGACTAGCTACTAAAGTAATAGCTAGAGGTAATCCATTACATTTCTTCACTATGTCTCTACCAATTTGCTCAAATACTGAAAGAAATTCTGTTTGACCAAACACATTGCAGAAGAGATTCCAACTTTCATTGGCATCTAAGAAAGGCATGTTAATGGTAGAGTTACTTGAACTTGCATATTCAGCCACCATTTTGAGTCGAGAAGTCAATAGTATACGACTTCCATTATTATCGTTTGGAAAGCATCCTTGCACACTATCCCAAGCAGTAGTGCTCCATATATCATCCATCACTATCAAATATCTCTGACCCATCAAGTGTTTACGCAGATTTTCTTTGGAATTTCTTTGTCTCTGTTCATGGAATTCATTGCTCTGTTCATGAAGTTCATCTCTTGATGTTGCATTAACACAACCAATAAGGCATTGGAGCATTTGTTCCTTGTTATACTCTTGAGATACAGTAACCCATGCTCGTTTGTCAAAATGAAAAGTAATAGATGAATCTTCATAAACTTTCCGAGCTAATGTAGTCTTGCCAATTCCTCCCATGCCTACAATTGACACAACTTGTAGCTGCTGTGCTGATTGTCGGATGAGCTGATCCATTATCGTCTCGAACTCCTCGTTGCATCCGACCATTCCACTATCAGACTTTATTGAAGCGTTTTTTAAAAATTTACTCACAGTAATATTATTCTCGCGTTCTAGATCAGGCTGTGATGATGTTGAACCATGGAGTAGTCCTCTCTGTGATGGACCCTTTGCAAGCTGCTTTTCACTTGTAATCTTAATCAACTTCTTCTTGAGGTAATCTGTCTGTTTTACTGCTTGCTTGAAGATTCCATGAAGCCTGAGGAGGCAAGCAAGACGCTTCGTCCAACCCTTTGCCTCTAGATAAATGGTAGTCAACTCCAACTCAATCCTTTCCTCAGCTTCGAACGCTGCATCTCTGATCTCTGCCTCTACATCTTTCATCGCCCCCACATCATCATAGGCGATCTCAGATTTCTCAAAAATTTCTTGGATAAAACCAAGATTTCCATGGAGAGAAACTATTTGTTGTTTGTATTGAATAGGCAAGCGTGGTTGTGGTTGCAAGAAATGTAGAGAAAGAGTTCCCATAAGTGAAGTTACAGCAGCATAAGCCATTTGCTCTGCCTATGTGATAAGATGATCAGAGCAGTACTAAGAAGAAATGAAAGATGTATGTGCAGTGATACAATATAGACAGGAATTCTCCTGTCAACGGTAAAGCTAAGTCTAAACAATCATTGCATGATTTTAAAATTAGTCTTTTTTTAAAGAATCCAAACCTCACAATTAGATCAAAAAATTTATGTTTTGATAATTTAATATCAAATATTCGTATCCTATAACAATTATGTCCAATTAAAGGAAAAAAATACAATTTTAATCCCTTAATTTATCTTTGTTAGCGGTTTTATTAGTCCCTAACTTGTTGTTGTTGCAATATACATCCTAACTCTTTAAAAAAGTTAGAGTTTGAACCCCTAGAACAACAAAACAATTAAACTCTATTATCATTTTGAACTCTTTATCGGGGCTCATTGAAAAGTCTCCTTGCTATCTTCGATAGTCTTGAGAGCGAGGGCTGAGTCAAACATGCTCTCTTGCCACGCCTTTCAATCACTCGATTGAGGAAGGAAAGAAAGTAGCTAGAGGCTATGGAATTGGATCGATCAAACGAGAATGATGGGATTGGGTTCAGTTAAGGTAACCTAAAGGGTTAAAGTCTAATTCCTATAGAATACATAATATTTAGTACATAATTATTTTAGTACTTTTTAATGTTTTTCTTTGATTATAATCATGTTTAGTCTCAATATTTCATTTGTAAAATGAAAAACATGTTTTAATAGGACCGCGTAGGGAAAATAAGGACGATGTGGCACAATTGAAAAGGAAAATTTTAGGCAAGAAAATGATCAAATCTCTATTTTGCACATGAAATGCCAAAACTAGCAATGTTATAAAGAACAAATATAATAAAATTTTAAAATATCCATATATTATGTAAAATTTTAATAGTGTTTAAAAGGTTTGATATTTCAGGAGTTAAAAATGCAAAGTTCTTTTAACGAGGTTTTTTTTCCTTTAATTAACATTACAAATAATTTAACCCTTTTTATTTTGATATTAGTTTGAACTTTGGTGGTCATAATATTTAAATATAATTATATGTAGGAAAACTTGTATTTCTGGTTATGGAGTAATACCATAAGTACAAACTTCGTCCCTATATTATACGCATGTCAATCTTTGACCTCTCAGTTTTGAATAAAGTGATTTTTATTTTTATTTTGAAAACTAAAGTAACGTTTTTAGTTCCTCAAAGACTGAAGCTTCTAACAATTTTAAGTACTGAAATCAAATATTGAAATTGTAATGGTAATAGAAATCAAATAGTTAGCAATGGTAATGACTAATGAATTTAAAAATAAAATGAATCATTATGACTGGCAATAAATAGAAATCGAAATCAAAATAGTGTAATGTTATACTTGAAAGCACCAGTCTAAAAAGGCTTTCAACTGGAAATTGCAAGACCGAAGCATTATATTTTTAATTGCAAAATGGCAGCATTATATATGTTGACTTTTACTACTTCATATTAAAATTTATGTGGCTTTCTACAACATGTAACAATAATTTATCGAAGGCAGCTCCAGCTAGATCCAAAATAGGAACAACTAATCAGGTTAATGTTTCAAAAATTGGCCTGGCTTTAAGAAAGATTAAGTGGGGATTGTAGATCATGTTCATGAATACAAGTGAATAAGGGTGAGCTTGGAAATAGGAAAAATAATTTTTAGAAAATAATTAAATTTTAAAAAAATATTTTCATGTTGTTAGTTTTTGCTTAAGGTTAAAAATCAGTCATTTTTATTAGTTAAAAGTAAAAATATTATATTTTTTTTGTTTGATTTATTTTTTTAAAAACACGAGCATAACTCTATTACAAAGCTAAAACATGAGCATAACTCTATTTTAATATTTTCTGTTTGATTCATTTATGTTTCTGATTCAGTTAATAATTTAGTTAACAACATTTTTGAAATCTTCGAACATACATTTACTATATAAATATCTAACATATTGTCAGGTAGATATTAAAAAAAAATTAAAAAGCAATGTTTTAATTTTTCCAGCGAGAAATCCCCAAATTGAAGCTTCTTGCGGTTCATATTAATGAAATCCCCAAATTGAAGTTTGTAGCTCGATCTTCATATAAATAAGAACAGGAAGAAGAAGAAGAAGAAGAATACCTAAATTAAAGCAGCATTAAGAATTCCCAGTCTGTCTTCAATCTTCAGCCTATCACCACAAGTAGATCAGATAGCTAAGTTTATCTCCACATGGCGGTAATTGAGTCCTTGAATTGAACAAAACAGATGGCGGCTGAGGATGATCGCGGCACTGTACTACTTCTTCTTCTTCTTCAATTCCTCCTTGCTTAGCTTGTTGCTGCTAAGGATTTTGTATGGTATGTTGAGAATTGAGGTAGCTAGTTGCAATTTAATAAGAAGAGGGATCAAATTTTCTGGGAAGAAGTGAGGCTAAAATAGCTCATTATTATATATATTATGCCCCCATCATCATGTGCATAGTTGACATTGATTACCAAAATTGCACATGTGATGGTTGGGGCAATTTCCTTCTATTCTGGCAGCAGATCAGAGCGTAGTGGATGGGGCTAATTAATATATATAATTCAATTTCAATACATCTCTCAGCTCCTCATGTGATTAAGGCACGCAGCGCAACATACAAAACTCCTACCTACTAATTAATCCACGCCACGCCGTGCACTCTCTGCTTTTACATGGAAAAATCAGTTCAAATGAAGAAATAACACCAACATTTTATACCAAAATTGAAGCACAAACCATAATAGTTTATGATGCAACACACTACGTATTCACCCAAATTCATTACACCCACAAACCCACAACTACAAAAACCATTCGCAGATTCATATATAACAGATCCTCCTGCTCTGCTGTGCGACAGAGTGCTTTTATGCTATACTAAGGAAATGACAATCATTCTCTATGATTAGACTGAAAATTGACTACGAACCAACACATGGACAGAACGATTTGCTGATCACTTAGCAAAAGATACAAAAGTGTGTGAAAATCAATTTTCAGTGATTTTATATTAACTAAGACAAGATAAAATGAGGACTATTCATTGTCATTTGATAGGCCTCGAACCAGACAGTGCATCTATTTCCACTTGAAGCTTCCCTTGATACCTCGTCTTGAATTCACCCAGCTGAGCACCTCCCGAATGGCCACTCTGTTACATAAAAATGGTTAGTAAACTGCTGCAATAAAATAAAAAAAAATAAAAAAAAAATCTCAGATGAAAATGAGTTAAATCTTCTAAGGGAAATCAAAATTACACCCAGGCTAGTATTAGTGCAAGAAGCTTCACTGTCAAAATGCTACTACACAGTTATATCAGCTCGCTCGTCACCAAGATAGATGTATTTTGCTATTTTTAAATTTTAATTTTTTTGAGAAGCAGAAGCCATTTCAGTTTACCAAAATATATACTCCGTAATATATAGTATGATTTGCATCAGAGTATTCTGCCAATTTAAATACCTGCCTAATCCACCAAAGCGTCAACAATAAACAAATGCAGTCATTCATTCATCTCTCTTCCTCCTCATCCCATTCTTGCTCTTTGTTTTTACACGTTTCGCCTGCAATTGATAAATTAAAGTAAAAAAGAAAAAAGGTGAAGACACAGCAGTTAGATAGGTAAAGGAAATTAAATACTCCCTCTGTCCCAATTTTACCTGTCTGATTTTCCATTTTAGTTTGTTCCAAAATATTGTCATCTTTCTAATTAAAATTGAACATTACCATCATTCTACTTTTCCCAATTTACCCTTATGACTTTTGATTTCTTTATTGCTTTATTTTCAAAAGTGAAAAAGTAAGAGGCATAATTGGAAAGTACATTACATTTACTTTGATTTTTTGGAAAGCGTGCAAAAAGCAAATAACACAATCAATTCGGGACGGTGGGAGTATGAGATAGAAGTGAAAGGAACCAGATTAGATGGCAATGAAGAATTCAAGTAGCATGAAGTAAGTGCATGTTAAATGGTCATACATATATTAGAGGGACAGAAAGAGACCCTAATATTTTCTGAACAAACAAGGACGGCATTTCCATAGTTGTTGTATTGCTCTTCTTGAATTTGAATCAACTTTGCCGAAGTCAGAACGGAATCCAAACAGCTCTTTAATTGAATCAGCACTAGTGTGGTAATATTCGCAAACCCACTAGGAATCTCTTGCAAAGAATAGCAATTACGTAACTCTAAACATTCTAGCACAGAGAAATTGTCACCCACGTCATTCCAACGTTCAAAGAATACATCTTCAATTACCAATCTTTTCAATTGACGGAACCCTTCCTCAGATGGCTCCCACATTCTGTCTTCGCTAGCAATAGAATTTATCAGCTTTAGAACCTGTAGATTTGGTAACATGCCAAAAAGCCTCATATCACTCCATTGCAACTTAGTATCGAAGAATTTGAGTTTCTTAAGTTTTGGTAGAAAACTAGTTGCCCATTGAATGCCGCTACATGGAATATGGTTAAGATTCCACCAAGCTCTTATGCTTAGCTCCTCAAGCTGCCTCAAGTGCACAAAATTATAAAAACAATCTAGATTGTTTTTATCGTATCCACCATAAATTCCCAATTTTTTTAAATTCGGAATCCTTGTAAACAAATCCTTTGTACAGAGCATAGAATCCAACCATGATATACTCTCTAAGTTTCTATGAACAATTGATGAAGTTCCTAATGAACCAATCCCTTGAATGCAAAAATTCCTTAATAGTGGCATTTTCCAAATTCCAGATGCCACAAAGAAATCGAATGTATCAGCAGCTCCACGAAGAATAAAGCTTTGCATATTATAATGCTCAAAGAGCTCTAAATCAAAATATTTGACGGGAGTATTTATTAAATTCCTCAAAGCTAAGTATCTCAGATGAACAAGATTTGCAAGCGTATTTAGTTGCCCATATCCAAAGTAAAATATACATACTATGTCTACTACTCTTAGTAGTTTGAAGTGTGAAAATAGAGTTTCCACACTTCCAGAATAATAAGAGTAGGGAGAGTGTAAGGAATGTGATTTGTGAAAGCACTTTGTCAATGGAAGTAGATCTGATGTTGCTCTTATCCAACAAGAAGAGATTTTCTTCTTGAAAAATGGAAGTTTTTCATATCCAATGACAGTCAAGAGATTTTCATGTCGAGCTTCTCTTAAGCACAATTCTCGCAACATGTCATGTATTCTTATTGCCTTCATTTTCCCATTGTAGCTTTGTTTGCTAACAAAAACAAGACTTCTATCAACAAGATCTTGCAAGCATTCCATGGCCACTTCCTCCATATATCGATGGTCCACTGCCCTCAAAAATCCCTCTGCCCCCCACAATCTAACCAATTTCTTCACATGGATCTCATAGTCTTCAGGGAAAACTCCAAAATATAAAAAACAAGCTTTTAAGCGGTGTGGTAATTGGTTGTAGCTCAAATATAGTATTTTGGAACATGCATCATTAGAATCACCAATTACATATCTACTCACATTTTCAGCAACACTATTCCACTTCTCCACTGTCACCTCTGTCTTGGAGAGAAGACTAGCTACTACAATAATAGCTAGAGGTAATCCATTACATTTTTTCACTATGTCCCTACCAATTTGTTCAAACACGGATAGAAATTCTGTTTGACCAAGCACATTGCAGAAGAGATTCCAACTTTTATTGGCATTTAAGAAAGACATGTTAATAATAGAGTTACCTGAACTTGCATATTCAGCTACCTCTTTGAGTCGAGAAGTCAATAATATACGGCTTCCATTATTATCATTTGGAAAGCATCTTTGCACACTATCCCAAGCTGTAGTGTTCCATATATCATCGATCACAATCAAATATCTTGGACCCTTCAAACATTTATACAGACTTTCTGCTAATTGGTCTTCGCCATCTCTTGATGCTCCAGTTGTAACACAACTAAGAAGACATCGGACCATTCGTTCTACGTTATACTCTTGGGAGACAGTAGCCCATGCTCGCTTGTCAAAATAAGAAGTAATTAGGGAATCATTATAGAGTTTCTCAGCTAAAGTGGTCTTGCCTATTCCTCCCATGCCAATGATTGATACAACTTGGAGCTGCTTGGCTGATTGTTGAGTGAGCTTATCCAATATCGTCTTGAATTCCTTGTCGCATCCAACCATTCTACTGTCAAAGTTTGAAGCGCTTTTGGAAAATTTACTGACAGTAATATTCTGGCGGTGTGGATCAGCAGACTGCGATGATGTTGAACCATGGAGTAGTCCTCTTTGTCGCATCCGACCAAGGATTGATGGACCCTTTGCAAACTGGTGTTTACTTTGAATCTTAATCAACTTTTTCTTCAGGTAATCAGTCTGTTTTACAGCTTCATTCAAGATTCCATGAAGCTTGAGGAGGCAAACCTCCTCTATACTGCTTGACTGAAGGTATATGTTACTCAACTCCATCTCAATCCTTTCTTCGGCTTTGAACGCTACATCTCTCATCTCTGCCTCTAAACGTTTCATCGCCGAATTATCATAGTCATAGGCGATCTCAGATTTCTCAAGAATCTCTTGGAGGAAACCAAGATTTTTATGGAGAGCATAAACTATCTCTAGTAAGAAACCAAGATTATTTCTAAGGAGAGAGACCACCTTTCGTTTATATATAAGAGGCAGGCATGGTTGTGATTGCAAAAAGTGTAGATGGAGTGTTCCTTTAAGCGAAGTTACTGCAGCATAAGCCATTTGCGATAAGCTGATCGATGATCAGAGCAGAACTATAAGTAAGAAGAAATGAAAGATACAATCAGTTTAGAAGCAATTCTCTCGTCAACGATAAAGTCTACACAGCTGGAATGAGTGGACTGTAGTTAGCGCGTTTTTTTTTTTTTTTTTTTTTTGTTAATATTAAATTACAAAAATATATACACCATGTGTGTCAAGTTTTTATGGATTATATTTATTCCCTTCGCCCATTAGATGTCTCGAGTTCCATTGACCGAGCTTGACTAAATTTATTTAGAATTTATTAATTCTTTCATAATATATAATATTTACTTTAGGGTCACACTTGTGTGAGACCGTCTCACGGATCCTTATTTGTGATACGGGTCGGGTCGGGTCAGGTCAACGCACCATGCAAATGTCATACTTATATGTGCAAATGTCATACTTATGTACTCAAATATAACACTGATCAACAATACAATTTTTGTTACTTATAAGAGAAAAAGTAATACATTTTTCATAATAAGTAATGTTGAAAGTGATTCTTACTTATAAGGGCAAATATAATACTTTTGAAAAAAAATGTAATACTTTTAAATCGAAATGTAAAAATATTGTATTTTCCCTTAAAAGTATTACATTTACTCTTATAAGTAACAAAAATTTTATTCCTGATTAGTATTACATTTGAGCATATAAGTATTATATTTTCCCTTAAAAGTATTACATTTACTCTTATAAGTAACAAAAAGTTACACTTGCATCTTGACCCGACCCGTCTTATGGTGAGATGGTCTCACACAAATTTTTGCCTTTACTTTAAAATTAGTATGTAAAATTTATATATTTAGAAACTATATTAAAAATATTATTAAATACAAAAAATTCAATTTAAATATTTTAATTAGTTATTTTATTTTATTTAACATATGACTAATAATCTTATTATCATTATCATAAATTATATATTATGATATTTGTGATTTATATACAGAAAATATTTGAATTGCGTATTCTTGATGAGTAACACTTCCTCCCTTTGCTCTCTCTTCACCCACTCAGTTTTCGTTCTCAAGATTTTCATGGAGAGAGACCATCTTTTGTTTGACTTGAGCCACCTCTCTGAGCCGAGAAGTCAATAGTATACTATCCCAAGTATTAGTGATTCTTTGATTTTGTGATGATAGAACTCTCTGCAAGCTGTTGCAGCTTTTCGATCACTTTTAATCAACTTCTTCTTCTTCTTGGGGTAATATTCAGTCTGTTTTACTGCTTCAATTCATTATTGAAGATTTCATGAAGCCTGGGGAGGCAGAGGAAAGTCTTATTTTATTATACTACATAGTTTAGATATTAATAAATTACTAATAGGGCGTTTGGTTGGGAGGAGGGAATTAGGGGGAAAAAGAATTGTAATTCCATGAAATTACAATTAAATGAATAAAGTAGGAATTGAAATTATAGTGTTTGGTATGCAGAAATAGGAGTACTGGAAATTGAAAGGTAAGAAGCGACAAAATAACTAAAATGCCCTTATGTTGTGGTAGATGTTGTAGTAATAGTGATAGTAATAGTAATGATAATGATAATAATAATAATAATTCTTTAAATAATAATAATAATAATAATAATAATTCTTTCAAATTTTAAAAAAAAAAATAAAGATATGGAGGAGGGGCAAAATTATCTTTACACCAACAAATTGCCCCTCCTCTCCACCGAATTGCAATTCATGCGGGGTACTCCATGAATTGCAATTCATCATTTAGAGCAAATTGCAATTCCACGAAATTGCAATTCCTTTCAACCAAACACTGTAGTTCGGGAATTCAATGAATTTCAATTCCCCCCAAACTACATTAAACCAAAGAGGCCATAAATAGTTATTTAGAAACCAATACATAATTATTGAACTTATTACTATTAGTCTTCGAATTAGTTTTGTTATATTAATTATTTAGAAATTACAAATTACTTATTCAGTTATTCTTAGTTTATGAACCTTTGTAATCAATCATATAAAAGTGAGTGTTCTAAAATTGTGAACGTAAAGTTTAAAAATTGTGAACATTGATTAATGTAATTTTGTATATTAAGATCTAAAATTGTGAACACAGAGTTTAAAAATTGTGAACATGGATCTGGGTCCACCTTACAAGGTGGACTTGGGTCTATAACATAATTTGTCAGGCCCGACCAGTCGTTATATCGTGCACCATGGTCCAAAAACGGCGCTGTTTCTTTAAGTAAAGAAACGATTGTCGTTACATCTTAACGGAGCCCGTATTTTTGGTGTGTTAATTACAAAATAAAACTACAGTGTATCTAAAGTGAAACTGTCTCACGTATTGTTTTTATATTATCAAATGAAACTGTAATAATTGAATTGAAATGAAACTGTAGTTGTGTTGAAATGAAACTGTTGTGTATATAAAATGAAACTGAATAACAATTTCACACATTTGAGTGTATATTGTCCAATGAAATTGTAGTTATATCGAAATGATACTGTAGTTGTGTTGTAATGAAACTATAGTGTATATAAAATGAAACTGAATAACAGTTTCACATATTTGAGTGTATAATGTTAAATGAAACTGAAGTTATATCGAAATTAAACTGTAGTTGTGTTGAAAGGAAACTGCAGTGTATATAAAATGAAATTGAATAGGTTATAGAAATAGAGCTACTTTCCGCGGAACCGCGCGAACGAGTGCCGGTTTTTTCATTAAAATAAATGGCACCGTTTTGGACCATGGTCCACAGTATAATTTACCACACGGGGTCAGGAAGCTCCGATTGGCGTGGTGCAGGTTGAGAGTAGAAGTTCATTTCACACTAGGGCTGTTAACGAACCGAACATAAACGAACGGAGGCTGTTCGTGTTCGTTTGTTAAGGATTTTGGGGTGTTCGTGTTCGTGTTCGTTTGTTAAGGTTTTTGAAAATCCTGTTCGTGTTCGTTTGTTAAGCGTTCGTTAGTGTTCGTTAACGTTCGCGAACATGTTCATGAACGTGTTCGTTAGCGTTAACGAACACGTTCACGAACGTGTTCATTTACGTTCATGAACACGTTCATGAACACTTAATAACCAAATACATGCACATGTTCATGAACACATTTGTTCGCGAACAATAAATAATTTGCATTCACATCTTCACGAACAATTATATATATATATATATATATATATATATATATTTTACGTTCATGAACACGTTCGTGAACACTTAATAACCAAATACCTGCACATGTTCATGAACACATTTGTTCGCGAACAATAAATAATCTGCATTCACATCTTCACGAACAATTATATATATATATATATAAACATGTTCGCGAACATTATTAAACGAACACTAAACGAGCTTGTTCGCGAACACTACTAAACGAACACAAACGAGCTTGTTCACGAACACTACTAAACGAACACAAACGAGCTTGTTCGCGAACACTTAGCAAACGAGCTTACCACTGTTCAGACTCTGTTCGTTTATTAACCGAGCTCTAAATTTTGTTTGTTAATGTTCGTTTACCTTAATAAACGAACATAAACGAACGCGTACCGAGCTCGAACACGAGTAGTTTGTCGAAAGCTCTGTTCGCTAACAGCCCGATTTCACACTAGGCATAATGTTCTATTTATACTAAGTGGCAATGAGACATAATGATGGTAAAATACTGTTCTATTAGCAATCTCCACAACCACAATGAGAGTTGTAAGGAAAAAAAAAAAAAAAAAACTTGAGTATTCTTGATGAGTTGATGGATAACAGTACACTTGCTCCCATTGCTCTCTCTTCACCCACTCTGTTACATGAAAATGGTTAGGAAACTGCTGCAGCCAATAAAAAATAAATTCATAAATAATTATCAGTGACAGGGATGGAATGTATCAGTATCAGTGCATATCATAAATCCCATAAGGATTTATACAGAAACAGCCCAAAGTGCTATCTGCTGCAACTGAAAAGAGCATCACATGGTATAATTGAAAAAACATTGACAGCAGAGTATTCTTCTTAGAGGCAAAAACCATTGCAGTTTACTAAAATATGTAATAGTATGATTTGCAACAGAGTATTGGAGCTGCAAAATACCTGCCTAATCCACCAAAGCATCCACAATAAACAAATGCAAAAGCCACTATGCAGTCATTAATTCATCACTGTCTTCCTCTTCATCCCATTCTTCCACTCAGTTGTTTACACTGCAATCGATAAATTCAAGTCGCATGAAGTAAGTGAATGTTAAATAGTCACACATATAATATATTACAGGGATAGAAAGAGACCATAATGTTTTCTGAACAAACAAGAAGGGCATTTCCATAGTAGTTGTATTGCTCCTCTTGAATCAACTTTGGTGAAGCCAGAACGGAATCCAGACACCTATTTAACTTAATCAGTGCTAATGTGGTGATATCCGCAAAACCACTAGGAATCTCTTGCAAAGAATAGCAATTGCGTAACTCTAAACATTCTAGCACAGAGAAATTGTCACCCACAACGTTCCAACGTTCCAAATATCTATCTTCAATTACCAATCTTTTCAATTGACGGAACCCTTCCTTAGATGGCTCCCACATGTTGTCTTTGCTATGAATAGCATGTATCAGTTTTAGAACCTCTAAATTCGGCAATATTCCAATAACCGTCATATCACTCCATGACAAATTAGTCCAGGAGAATTTGAGCTTCTTAAGATTTGGTAGAAAACCAGTTGCCCAAGGAATGTCACAACATGGAATATGGATGTGATAACCCCAATGTTTGATGATTAGCTCCTCAAGCTGCCCCAGCCCCCAAGTGCACAAAATTATGTAGATTGTTTTCATCCTCTCCACCATAAATTCCCAATTTTTTTAAATTCGGAATTCTTGTAAACAATTCCTTTGTACAAAGCTTAGAATCCAACCATGATATACTCTCTAAGTTTCTATGAACAACTGACGAAGTTCCTAATGAAACTATCTGATCAACGCAAAAATTCCTTAATAGTGACATTTTCTAAATTCCATATGCCTCAGAGGAATCCAATGTAGCATGAGCTCCATGAACAATAAAGCTTTGCATATTCCAATGCTCAAAGAGCTCTAAATGAAAATATTCATGGGAAGCGGCCAAATTTGAATGACTCAAAGCTAAGTATCTCAAATGAATAAGATTTGCAAGCGCATAGTACCCCATATCCATGGCAAGATGTCTGCTTTATGTCTACTACTCTTAGTAGTTTGAAACGTGAAAATAGACGTTCCAGCTAGACTTGCATGGAAATAAGAGAAAACATCATAAGGACAATGTAAGGAACGTGATCTACTGTGAATGCACTTTGTCAAAGCAAATAGATGAGAAGTTGATGATACATTTATCCAACGACAAGAGCATTTCACCTTGTAAAATGGAAATTTCTCATCTTCAATGACATTCAAGAGATTTTCATGTCGAACTTCTCTCAAACACAAATCACGCAACAGGTCATGTATTCTTATTGTCTTCATTTTTTCATTGTAACTCTGTTTGCTAACAAAAATAAGACTTCTATCAACAAGGTCTTGCAAGCATTCCATGGCTACTTCCTCCATATTTCGATTCTCCTCTGTCCTCAAAAATCCCTCTGCCGCCCACAACCTAACCAACTTCTTCACAGGCATCTCATAGTCTTCTTGAAAAACTCCAAAATATAGAAAACAAGCTTTTAAGTGGTGGGGTAATTGGTTGTAACTCAAATATAATATTTTGGAACATGCATCATTAGAATCACCAATTACATATCTACTCACATTTTCTGTAACATTATTCCACTTATCCACTGCCGCCTCTATCTTGGAGAGAAGACTAGCTATTACAGTAATAGCTAGAGGTAATCCGTTACATTTCTTCACTATGTCTACCAATTTGCTCAAATATTGAAAGAAATTCTGTTTGACCAAACACATTGCAGAAGAGATTCCAACTTTCATTGGCATCTAAGAAAGGCATGTTAATGATGGAGTTACCTGAACTTGCATATTCAGCCACCTCCTTGAGCCGAGAAGTCAATAGTATACGGCTTCCATTATTATCATCTGGAAAGCATCTTTGCACACTATCCCAAGCAGTAGAGCTCCATATATCATCCATCACTATCAAATATCTCTGCTCCTTCAAGTGTTTACGCAGACTGATAAGTGCAAAAGATGCCATCTTTATAAGGTCATTATCGGATCGTCTAGTGCACAATTCGTTGCTTTTGTGTTTGATTTGTCTCTTTATTGCGTTAAAATGATTGACATTGCTATTAGACCTCGTTCCACGCTTGGCTAATTGTTTTGTAGGTAAAAGATGTGCAAAAAGAGCAGGAAATGACAACATTTCAGATAAGTGAAGAACGAACCAAAGTTGGAGCAAAATTAGGCCAGGACTGCAGTGGACGCGCGGTGGACGCGCGTCCACCCATGCGTCTAGGCCTGCGTCCGAAATTATGCTTGCAGAAGTTTGGCAGCAGAACAGAGGTCTGCTGTAGACGCGCAGCGGACGCGGGGTGGACGCCCGCGTCCAACTTTCAGCCCTCTGAAGTTTGGAGTCTGTGCAGCAAAAGACACGCTGAACGCGCAGTGGACACGCGTCCAGCCGTGCGTCCATCGCTGAAATTTCAGCAGTTGGGCGAGATTTAAAAGGGGAATTGAGCCATTTTGCAGGGGATCCATCACACTTCAGTTTTAGATCATTTTAGACTTTCTCTCTCTAGGATTAGCCTAGAGAGAACTCTCCCAAATCACTCCACATTGCAATTCTTAGTTTAGATTAGAATTAGAGAAGAATTCCATTGGTGCAAGATTGTGATCTACATTCAAGTTCAAGATTAAAGTTCAATTTCAAGTTCAAGTTCAAATTCAAAGTTCAATTCCTAGCTAAGTCTTCCTTTTAATTTCTTGTCATTACTTTTACCTTTTGCTATTTCAATTCCAAGTATGATTAGATAGATCTTTGTGGATTTGGATTGAGCAATGTTGTATGGATGTTCTTGAGCTTTGAATTGATCAATTAGGTTTTGCAATTGCTTGATTATGAGTTTGATTGTGTGAGTGGTGATTCACTTTGACTCTTGTGTAGGGGTGATCAACCTATATGAGAGGTGTTTGGAGAAGGAGTCTCATCTACGAGAGTAGAGTTACTCCTTAGCCTAGCCTAGCACATTTCCCTCTCACCTTTGAGAAAAGGGAGAAGTAGAAGATAAGAGGCACATAACATGTTTGACAAAATGCCTCTCCTAGCTTAGTGATCACAAGGATGACATTACGGTCTAAGGAGTGAGTCCATTGACCACGAGAGTGGCGGTGGTGTTGGTGACCTTATCTCATTTTCATAATCTAAGTGTTGCTAGCCTAATATCTTAGGAAATCAAGGATACCTATATGAGTTGCAAGGTCCAAATCCTCCTTTCCAATTGTTTGTTTCCAACGTTTTGTTCCTTATTTGAATTATGTTTCGTGCACATTCCTTATTATGCTTGGGTTAGCTTTCAAACACTAAACACTCTTGTGCTTAATCCCCTTACCGCTCAAACTCCCTCCTTGCCGTCCTTTGAGAACGATACTCGGGAACTTCTTCCCGTTTTAACATCTATCTCTTTCCACCTCCCACGAAAACACAACTCATCACAGACTTTCTGCGAAGTTGTCATTTCTTTGTTCATGGAGTACATCATTTGATGCTGCATTAACACAACCAATAAGGCATTGGAGAATTTGTTCCACGTTATACTCTTGAGATAAGGTAACCCATGCTTGTTTGTCAAAATGAGAAGTAATTGATGAATCTTCATAGACTTTTCGAGTTAAAGTGGTCTTGCCAATTCCTCCCATACCTACAATTGATACAACTTGTAGCCGCTGTGCAGATTGTCGAGTGAGTTGATCCATTATCGTCTTGAACTCCTCCTTGCATCCGACCATTCCACTGTCAAACTTTATTGAAGGGTTTTTAGAAAATTTACTCACAGTAATGTTCTGTCGTTTTAGATCAGGCTGTGATGATGCTGAACCAAGGAGTGAAACACCAGTGATTGACGGACCCTTTGCAAACTGGTGTTTACTTTGAATATTAATCAACTTCTTCTTCAGGTAATCAGTCTGTATTACAGCTTGATTGATGATTCCATGAAGCCTGAGGAGGCAAGCAAGATGCTTCGCCCAACCCTTTGCCTCTAGATAAATGGTAGTCAACTCCATCTCAATCCTTTCTTCAGCTTCGAACGCTGCATCTCTTATCTCTGCCTCTACATCTTTCATCGCCCCGCATCATCATAGGCGATCTCAGATTTCTCAAGAATTTCTTGGAGGAAACCAAGATTTTCATGGAGAGAAACTATTTGTTGTTTGTGTTGGAGAGGGAAGCGTGGTTGTGGTTGCAAGAAATTTTGAGAAAGTGTTCCCATAAGAGAAGTTACAGCAACATAAGCCATTTGCGTCTGTCTATGTGGTAAGCTGATGATCAGAGCAGAACAAAGAAGAAATGAAAGATGTGATACAATTTAATTGCAAAATAACAGCATTATATTGACTTTTAGAGTTTTAGTACTTCATAATATTAAAATTGATGTGGCTTTCTGCAACTTGTAGCACAAATTGCGAGAAATATGGAATTAAACATTAGAAGAAGATAATGAGCTTAGACTTTTAGTTGAGATGGAACACATACTTTAATTTGGTATCAGAGCCATGCACAAGGTCATGAGTTCGAACGTTGAGGGGATGTGCAGTCCAACTATCAGCTTAGGCTTTTAGTTGAGATGGAGCACATACTTTAATTATCTGTCTTTGTTTTTCCCTCTCTGTTTTGTGTTTATCGAATCCAGCCAACTGCATGTTGGGAAAAATCCCACCTCCTGTGACAATTAAAAATCACAAGACCAACACGGTACACAAATACGAGATAATACACAATAGCCCAAAAATAAATATGAACACAAGAAACACAAGATTTACGTGGAAAACCCCAAAACCACGGGGAAAAACCACGGGCCACCAACAACAACAATTTCAACTATATCACAAATCTCGGGTACAAAGTTTTAGGCTACCACACGAGCCATACATCCACAAATCATCAAATACAACAACTCCTAGGCCAAAACATTCTTATAATATTCACAGGCTAAAAGGAATAATATCTCGTACTCAAAATATTCAACTACCACGAACAAGGTAAAATGAATACAAATATTACGAGATTATCCAAAGAGATGCCTGGAATAAATACAAGCTGACCTCAAATATTTGATGAAGATAGTACCCAAGAACTAGGCAAACCCACGACAAAATAGCACGGCAAAACTGCACCAAAGATGAAGGAGAAAATAGTTTGTTCCTTCTACTGATGAACCGCCGAACGCCAAAAGAAGAGGAAGAAGAAAAATGAGTTTTTCTTCCTCTGCTGAACTGCCGAACTCACTGCCTCTCTATGTTTTTTTTTTTCTTCTGTTGGCCGAAAAAGAGAGAAGAATGGGAATAAAATTTCCTTCCTCTGCTGCCGACAACATACTGCCTCAAAGAATGGAAATAGTGCATGCTTACATGCCAAATATTCCACCACTTAGACAAAAGGTGATACCACTACATTTTGTTTTTGTTTTATTATCTCCACTTGCTGCTTCCCATACCTCCCAATGCATTTAATATAGTAAATGCCACATAGGAGGGACCCAACAAATCTCCCCCTACCGACTATGTGGAAGTTATCGCCATCCCGGCGATAGAGCAACAAATCTCAAACTTTCCTCTTGGCAAAGCTTTAGTCATCATGTCTGACCCGTTATCATTAGTATGAATCTTTTCAAGTTCAAGCATCTTGCATTCCAAGATATCTCTTATCCAATGATATCTTGTGTCAATATGTTTTGACCTGTAATGAAACGTAGAGTTCTTTGCAAGATGAACTGCACTCTGACTATCACAATAGAGCACATACCTGTCTTGAACAAACCCGAGCTCCTGAAGAAACTTCTTCATCCATAGCATTTCTTTACTGGCCTCAACAGATGCTATGAACTCAGCTTCAGTGGTAGACAAAGCAACACACTTTTGCAACCTTGATTGCCATGAAACTGCTCCCCCTGCATAGGTAATCAAATAACCTGAAGTAGATTTCCTGGTGTCAATGTCTCCGGCCATATCTGAATCAGTGTACCCGGTAAGAATAGGTTTTCCTGTACCAAAACACAAACTCAAACTTGAAGTACCCCGAAGATATCTTAGAATCCACTTAACAGCATCCCAGTGTTCTCTCCCTGGATTTGAGAGAAATCTGCTAACAACACCCACTGCATGAGCAATATCTGGTCTCGTACATACCATGGCATACATTAAACTACCAACAACTGAAGAATAAGGAACTCTTTGCATTTCTTCCTTGTCTTTCTCACTAGAAGCACATTGCTTCTTGCACAATTTGAAATGCATATCAAGAGGTGTACTGACTGG
>NC_044926.1:23919628-23961642 GCF_003576645.1 Ipomoea triloba | reverse complement strand
AGTGACCTAACCTTCATTGGTCCACACACATCAGAATGTATCAACTCAAGTGGCTCTGACCTTCTTGTAGGAGGATGGTTCATGAAAGAAACCCTTCTCTGTTTTCCAGCCAAGCAGTGAACACACTTGTCCAATCTAGCCTCCTTTACCCCAGAAAGCTTACTCTTCTTGGCAAGGTAATCAATCCCCTTCACACTCATGTGACCGAGTCGTTTATGCCACAATTCTGATACACATTCTTTTTCTACCACATTCACTGAATCATCAGAAACAGAACTTTGCAAAGAGTACAAGTTAGAATGCTTGTTACCTCGTGCAACAACCAGCGAGCCTTTAGTGATTTTCCAATGCCCATCACCAAAGAAACAACAGAAACCATCATCATCAAGTTTTCCTGTAGAAATAAGATTCAGTCTGATATCTGGTGCATGCTTGACATCTTTAAGTACCAAAATTGCGCCATTGCTTGTCTCAAGGCAAACTGTACTGGTACCCGTCACCTTCACCTGACCATCATCACCCATTCTGAGCTCTCCAAAGTCACCTGGAGTATATGAAGAAAAGAATTCCTTCCTTGGTGTAACATGGTAGGCTGCACCTGAATCCACAATCCAAGTTGTATCATGGCATGCAACGTTGATGGCGTTTTCATCACAGGCAACAAGTAAATATGTTCTAACTGTCGCAACTTGATTCCCGGTGTCACCATCTTTATTGTCTTGCTTCTTTTCTCTTTTCCACTTGAAGCAATATTTCTTGATGTGACCTTTCTTACCACAATAATGACATTCAATATCCTTGTACCTTGACCTTGACTTGCTTCTGCTTTTATCTCTACCCCTCTGACCCTTTTGCTTGTTTCTCCCCCTATCATCTGTAACCAAAATATCTGACTGAGAAGTAGATGTGTCTTGAGATCTTCTTCTTGCTTCTTCATTCAAGATACCACTCTTGACATATTCCATGGTCACAACACCGTTGGGAGCAGAATTGGTCAATGAAACTCGAAATGTTTCCCAAGAATCTGGTAGAGTATTAAGCAACCAGAGACCAAGTACCTCATCCTCAAATTTGATGCCCATACCAGACAATTGATCAAGAACGCCCTGAAAATCATTAACATGATCATTGATCAGTGTACCTTCCCTGTATCTTATATTCATCATCTGTTTCAGCAAAAACAATTTGTTATTGCCTGTCTTAGAAGCATACAGGGTCTCAAGTTTATTCCATAGGCTCCTGGCATGTGTCTCATTAATAATGTGGTTTAAAACATTATCTTCAACCCACTGTCGAATATATCCACAAACTTGTTGGTGCTCAAATTCCCACTCCTCATCTGACATATTTTCAGGCTTTGCACTTGCAAACACAGGTAGATGTAACTTTTTCACAAACAGGAGATCCTTCATCTTGGCTTTCCAAATGTGATAATTTCTACCATTCAATCGTACCATATTATTCATATTTGTTTCCATCTCAAATATATCCAATTAACAACCAAGGCTGTCAAAAATACCAAATCAACAACCAGGGCTCTGATACCACTTTGTTGGGAAAAATCCCACCTCCTGTGACAATTAAAAATCACAAGACCAACACGGTACACAAATACGAGATAATACACAATAGCCCAAAAATAAATATGAACACAAGAAACACAAGATTTACGTGGAAAACCCCAAAACCACGGGGAAAAACCACGGGCCACCAACAACAACAATTTCAACTATATCACAAATCTCGGGTACAAAGTTTTAGGCTACCACACGAGCCATACATCCACAAATCATCAAATACAACAACTCCTAGGCCAAAACATTCTTATAATATTCACAGGCTAAAAGGAATAATATCTCGTACTCAAAATATTCAACTACCACGAACAAGGTAAAATGAATACAAATATTACGAGATTATCCAAAGAGATGCCTGGAATAAATACAAGCTGACCTCAAATATTTGATGAAGATAGTACCCAAGAACTAGGCAAACCCACGACAAAATAGCACGGCAAAACTGCACCAAAGATGAAGGAGAAAATAGTTTGTTCCTTCTACTGATGAACCGCCGAACGCCAAAAGAAGAGGAAGAAGAAAAATGAGTTTTTCTTCCTCTGCTGAACTGCCGAACTCACTGCCTCTCTATGTTTTTTTTTTTTCTTCTGTTGGCCGAAAAAGAGAGAAGAATGGGAATAAAATTTCCTTCCTCTGCTGCCGACAACATACTGCCTCAAAGAATGGAAATAGTGCATGCTTACATGCCAAATATTCCACCACTTAGACAAAAGGTGATGCCACTACATTTTGTTTTTGTTTTATTATCTCCACTTGCTGCTTCCCATACCTTCCAATGCATTTAATATAGTAAATGCCACATAGGAGGGACCCAACACTGCAGCTTGATCCAAAATAGGAACAGCTAATCAGGTTAATGTTTCAAAAATTCGCTTTAAAAAAAATTAAGTAGGGATTGTAGATTAGGTTCATGAATACAAGTGAATTAGGCTGAGCTTGGAAATAGGAAAAATAATTTTTAGAAATTAATAAATTTTTTGAAAAATATTTTCATTTGTTAGTTTTTGACTAAAAGTTAGAAATCAATATGTTCTATACTTTCTCAAACATTTTCAGTCCAAAGAATCAAAACTTCTACCATTACCGTTCGAATCTAAACCAAAGGTTCAACCCACCTATTTGACGCAACTCATAGGGAGAGATAAAAAGCTAAGCATGGGATAGAAATTGGAAATTTTCTTTCAAATAAAAATCTGATGAGATATTTTCCCCCCATAATGGATTTTTTTTTCTTTGACTAGATTATACTTAGTGAATAATTATTTTCGTGATTTTAATGTTTCTTCTTTGATTATAATCAGTGTTGCAAAAATCTTCCCTAGGCGCTAGGCGTCGGTCAACCGCCTAGCGTATCACCTTAAATGGTGATCTAGGCGGCTGGCATAGGCCTCCTAGCTAGTCGCCCGATTAACTATTGTTCTTTTTTTTTAATGGGCTATTTCACTCAAAACAACATCATTTTTGAGCAAAATAACCCTAAATTGTACAAACTTTATATATTTTTTAGATTATTATTTAATATTTTAGTATTAACTAACAACTTTATAAAGAACAAAGATAATAAAATTTTAAAATATCCATATATTAAGTAAAATTTTAATAGAGTTTAATAGTTTTGTTAATCTGGAGTTAAAAATGCAAGTTTTTAGAAGAGTTAGTGGTGTATATATATTGCAACCTCAAAAAGTTAGGGACTAAAACTATTAGCAAAGAATAATTGAGGGACTAAAATTGCATTTTTCCCTTTAATTAACATTACAAATAATTTAACTCTTCTGATTTAGATACTAGTTTGGACTTTCGTGGTCATAATATTTAAACATAATTATATGTAGGAAAAATATTATTTTTGGTTATTGAGTTATACCATAAATACAGACTCCATCACTAAATTATACGCATGTCAATCTTTGACCTCTCAGTTTTGACTAAAGTGACGTTTTTAGTTCCTCATAGACTAAAGCATCTAACAATTTTTAAGCACAATACACTAATAGGTTCAAACATTGGAATTGTAATAGTAATAGGAATCAAATTGAAGCTTCTTGGTGTTCATATTAATGAAATCCCCAAATTGAAGTTTGTAACTCGATCTTCATATAAATAAGAGAAAATTGTCATTTTGGTCTACTGACTATAGGGGTCCTGTTAATTTCAGTCTGCGACTTTCAAAACTGTTAATTACATACCATGACTATTCAATTTTTATCAATTTTGGTCACTCCGGCTAAATTGGCGGCCAAATGTTGCCGGAAAGTTCAAAATCCTAAAATAATAAGGGTATTTTAGTCATTTCATGCTTTTTTTTCTTCTCTGGCGAGCTTCTTCTCCGGCGAGCTACCATATTATTTCCGGCGACATTGTTGATCCATGTCCACCAAACATTGGAGCGGAGAAAGGAATAATAATCTCTTCATATTCATCTTCCTCATCATCATCTAAACAACATTTCCGGGCGTGAGGCACGACCTGCGCCGTCGCCGTGGATGCCGTAGTCAAATTGAAATCCGGCAGTGTTTCTCGACCGCTTGCAAAGTGCTTCATCTTACCCAGACTTGGCGCGTCCTCGCAGTCGCGGAGCCTAGAGCTGTCGGCCGCCGAAGCATCAGATCTTCTCCCATGAAATATTTTCCCAATAGCCGCCGACGAAGACGATCTCTCCTAAAAGGACGTTGTAAGAGACCTGACATAGTCTTTCTTAGTAGGCAGCTGCTGCTTCTCGCCGCTTCTTTTTTGGTGCTGCATCTTCTTCTTGTGCTTGATTGAGAAGAAGAAAAAAAAAAGTTGTGGCCGGAAATAATATGTTAGCTCGCCGGAGAAGAAGAAAGAAGCGTGAAATGACTAAAATACCTTCATTATTTTAGGGTTTTGGACTTTTCGGCGACATTTGGCCGCCAATTTGGCCGGAGTGACCACAATTGATAAAAATTGAATAATCCTAGTATGCAATTAACAGTTTTGAAAGTCGTGTACTGAAATTAACATGATCCCTATAGTCAATAGACCAAAATGGCAATTTTCTCTATAAATAAGAAGAGGAAGATGAAGAAGAATACCTAAATTAAAGCAGCATTATATTAAGAAATCCCAGTAGTGTGTCTTCACCCTATTACCACAAGCAGATCAGATAGCTAAGCTTATCTCCACATGGCGGCTGAGGATGATGGTGGCGGCACTGTACTACTTCGATCTTCTTCTTCAATTCCTCCTTGCTTAGCTTGTTGCTGCTAAGAATTTTGTATTGTATGAGTGTGGATTTTGTTGTTCAACGGCAAACAGATCTGTTCGAATATTTGATATGAAATGCGTATGTATGTTGAGGGATCAAATTTTGTTGGAAGAAAAAAAATTTTGTTGGAAGAAGTGAGGCTAAAATAGCTCAGCTCAATATTATATTATGCCCACCATGTGTAGTGGCTAATTAAATAATTCAATCTCCATCGATCTCTCAGCTCGTCATGCTTTTAATTTAGATGGAAAAATCAGTTCAGATGAATAATAACACCAATTTTATACCACAAACCATAATACTTTATGATGCAACACATTACATATTCACCCAAATTCATTACACCAACAAACCCACAACAACTACAAAAACCATTGCTAGATTCATATATAACATATCCTCCTGCTATGCTATGCGAGAAACTGCTCTTATACCATATTGAGGGAATCATAACTATTCAATGATCTTCTTAACAAAAGACAAAAAAGTTAGTGATTTTATGTCAGCTGCATCTGTTTGATAGGCCTCGAACCAGACAGTGCATCTGTTTCCACTTGAAGCTTCCCTTGATACCTCGCCTTCAATTCACCTCTCGAATGGCCACTGCCTCCGCCACTTTGGGACATACCACCTTCATTCGGGACACACCATGCACCTCCATTTCTTCTCTCTTGTAATAAGTAAAAAAAGAAAACTTTTGGAGTATTGTTGATGAGTTGATGGATAATAGTACACTTATTAGCTTGCTCCATTTGCTCTCTCTTCACCCACTCTGTTACATGAATGTATCAGTATCAGTGCATTAGTGCATATCAAAAATCCCATAAGGATTTATACAGAAACAGCCCAAAGTGGTATATATCTGCTGCAACCAAAAAGAGCATCACTCATTCACTTGGATGCCATAATTCAAAAACATTGACAGTGTGACATTGCAAGTTCAAATTTATATAGTCTTTATAAGTTCAAAACTATCAATGCTCTATAATATTATGAAATTTGGATACTTAAATTAAACAACTTAAAATAATTAAGCACATTCAACTTAAAATAGCAAGACCAAACAGCTTTCAGAAAATCGTAAGCTCTTTCAGCAAACACACTCAAAAACTAAACTAATAAAAAGCAGAATAAGCAACAGTAGTTTACTAAGCTCTTTCCATCACCAACTTCTTCTGACAACCAGAAACCATTGCAGTTTACTAAAATATATTGAAACATTCTGGTCTAACACTTATCCAAGGACAAGCTTTTGAAAACAAGTGCTGTAATTTCCTCTTGTAAAATGGAAGTTTTACTACTAGTAATTATTTATTTCCTACACAACAAATTAAAATAGTACTACTAGTAATACTGTTCTAATAGCAATCTCCACATTGAGTATTCTTGATGAGTTGATGGATAACACTTATTCCATTTGTTCTCTCTTCACCCACTCTGTTACATGAAAATGGTTAGTAAACTGCTGCAACCAAGAAAACAAAAATTCATAAAGAATTATCAGTGACAGGGAGGGAATGTATCACTATCAGTGCATATCAAAAATATAATCCCATGAGGATTTATTTATACAGAAACAGCCCAAAGTGCTATCTGCTGCAACCAAAAAGAGCATCACTCATTCACTTGGATGCCATAATTCTAAAACATTGACACCAACATTGCAAGTACAAATTTATATTATTGTCTTTATAACTTCAAAGATGATACAAATCTATATTTATCAACACCCATTTCCGAACGAACATGGAAGGCATTTCCATAGTTGCTGTTTTGCTCTTCTTGAATCGACTTCGCGGAATCCAGAACGGAATCCGAACACCTGTTTAACTGAATCAGTGCTAGTGTGGTGATATTGGCAAAACCACTAGGGATCTCTCGCAAATACTTGCATTCACATATCTCTAAACATTCTAGCAGAGGGAAATGGTCACTCTCGGCACTCCAATGTTCCAACCATTCATATTCAATTACCAATCTTTTCAATTTACGGAACCCTTCCTCGGATGTCTCCCATATTTTGTCTTCCTTAACAATAGCATGTTTGAGTTTTAGAACCTCTAGATTCGGCAACAAACCAATAAGCCTCATATCATTCCATGCCAAACTAGTCAAGAAGAATTTGAGCTTCTTAAGATTTGGTAGAAAACTAGTTGCCCATGAGATGTCGCTACATGGAATATGGTTGAAATACCACCCTCTGATACTTAGCTCCTCAAGCTGCTCCAGGTGCTCAAAACTATAAAAACAATCTTGATTTTTTTCATCATATCTATCACAAACTCCCAATTTTTTTAAATTCGGAATCATTGTAAACAAATCCTTTGTACAGAGCTTAGAATTCAACCATGATATACTCTCTAAGTTTCTATGAACAACTGACAAAGATCCTAATGAATCAATCCGTTGAATGCAAAAATTCCTTAATAGTGGCATTTTCCAAATTCCATATGCATCAAAGGAATCCAATGCTCCATGAACAATAAAGCTTTGCATATTCCAATGCTCAAAGAGCTCCAAATGAAAATATGTGGGGCAATGGCTATACATTATAGACCTCAAAGATAAGTATCTCAAATGAATAAGATTTGCAAGTGCATATATTACACCATGTTCACAGGAAGGCATACTCTCTATGTCTACTACTCTTAGTAGTTTGAAGCTTGAATATAGACTTTCCACGCTTCCAAGGTAATCAACATGAGGATGGTGAATGGAATGTGATCTGTAAAAGCACTCTGCAGAAGGATGTAGAGTAAACACGGATGTTCTTCCCATCCAACGACAAGAGATTTTCTTCTTGTAAACTGGATGATTTTTATCATCAACTTCATTCACGAGATTTTCATATCGAGCTTCTCTCAAACACAAATCACGCAACAGGTCATGTATTCTTATTGTCTTCATTTTACCATTGTAGCTCTGTTTGCTAACAAAAACAAGACTTCTATCAACAAGATCTTGCAAGCATTTCATGGCCACTTCCTCCATATTTCGATGGTCCTCTGCCCTCAAAAATCCCTCTGCCGCCCACAACCTAACCAACTTCTTCACATGTATCTCACAGTCTTCGGGGAAAACTCCAAAATATAGAAAACAGGCTTTCAAGTGGTGTGGTAATTGGTTGTAACTCAAATATAGTATTCTGGAACATGCATCATTAGAATCACTAATTACATATCTACTCACATTTTCTGCAACATTATTCCACTTCTCCACTGCCGCCTCTGTCTTGGAGAGAAGACTAGCTATTACAATAATAGCTAGAGGTAATCCATTACATTTCTCCACTATCTTTCTACTAATTTGCTCAAACACTGAAACAAATTTTGTTTGACCAAACACATTGCAAAAGAGATTCCAACTTTCATTGACATCTAAGAAAGACATATTAATGGTAGAGTTACCTGCATATTCAACCACCTCCTTGTACCGAGAAGTCAGTAGTATATGGCTTCCTTTATTATCATCTGGAAAGCACCTTTGCACACTATCCCAAGCTTCTTTGCTCCATATGTCATCCATCACTATCAAATATCTTTGACCCATCAAGTGTTTACGCAGACTTGCTGCTAATTCGCTTGTGTCATTGCTGCTTTGTTTATCACTTGATGCACTAACACAACCAACAAGGCATTGGAGCATTTGTAGCAGATTATACTCATGAGATACAGTAACCCATGCTCGTTTGTCAAAATGAAGAGTGATAGATGAATCTTCATAAACTTTGCGAGCTAAAGTGGTCTTGCCTATTCCGCCCATGCCTACAATTGATACAACTTGTAGCTTCTTTGCTGATTGTCGGGTGAGCTGATCCATTATCGTCTTGAACTCCTCGTTGCATCCGACCATTGTACTGTCAAACTTTATTGAAGCGTTTTTGGACAATTTATTCACAGTAATATTATTCTCGTGTTCTAGATCAGGCTGTGATGATGTTGAACCATGGAGTAGTCCTCTTTGTCGCATTCTTTCACTTTGTGATGGACCCTTTGCAAGCTGCTTTTCACTTTGAATGTTAATCAACTTCTTCTTGAGGTAATCAGTCTGTTTTACAGCTTGAATGAAGATTTCATGAAGCCTGAGGAGGCAAGCAACACGCTTCGCCCAACCCTTTGCCTCTAGATAAATGTTAGTCAACTCCATCTCAATCCTTTCTTCAGCTTCGAATGCTGCATCTCTGATCTCT
Organism: Ipomoea triloba; assembly: GCF_003576645.1. Taxonomy (NCBI): domain Eukaryota; kingdom Viridiplantae; phylum Streptophyta; class Magnoliopsida; order Solanales; family Convolvulaceae; genus Ipomoea; species Ipomoea triloba. Next base: position 23,952,647 of record NC_044926.1, on the reverse strand, counting down.
GCCTCTACATCTTTCATCACCCCCGCATCATCATAGTCCATCTCAGATTTCTCACGACTTTCTTGAAGGAAACTAAGATTTCTATGGAGAGAGACCATCTTTGGTTTATACATAAGAGGCAGGCGCGGTTGTGATTGCAAGAAGTGTAGATGGAGTGTTCCTTTAAGCGAAGTTACAGCTGCATAAGCCATTTGCGTCTGTCTATGTTGTAACTGATCAGAGCAGAACAAAGAAGAAATGAAAGATGTGATGCAATTTAGAATGGAATTCTCATATCAACGCAAAAGTCTAAACCTCACAATTATAGCCAAAAATTTATGTTTTGATTATTTAATATCAAATATTGGTATCCTATAGCAATTATATATGTCCAATTATTTTAATTAACGGAAAAAAATGTAATTTTAGTCCCTTAATTTTTTCTTGCTAGCGGTTTTATTAGTCCCTAACTTTTTGTTGTAGCAATATATACAACTTAACTCTTCAAAAATGTTGCAATTTGAACCCTAGAGCAACGAAACAATTAAATTCCATTAAAATTATACTTTGTATTTGAGTATTTTAGTACTTTTTAATATTTCTTCTTTAATTTTAATTTCATTTGTAAAAAAAAAAAAACATTATTTAACAGGATCTGTTTTGTGTTTATCGGCAAATTATTGCATGGACCATGGTCCACACAGCTGTGTGAACCAAAAATAAAAAGTACATTATTTTTGTACTGAAGGTACATTATTTTNTCTGTTTTGTGTTTATCGGCAAATTATTGCATGGACCATGGTCCACACAGCTGTGTGAACCAAAAATAAAAAGTACATTATTTTTGTACTGAAGGTACATTATTTTTGTACTGTAGGTACATTATTTGATAATATATATCAAATAATATACCTTCAGTACAAAAATAATGTACCTTAAAATAATGTACCTACAGTACAAAAATAATGTACATTCAGTACAAAAATAATGTACTTTTTATTTTTGGTCCACACAGCTGTGTGGACCATGGTTCATGCAATAATGATCTGTGTTTATCGAAGCCGTCCATCTCCAGATTGATCCAAAATAGGAACAGCTAATCAGGTTTAAGAAAAATTNTCTGTTTTGTGTTTATCGGCAAATTATTGCATGGACCATGGTTCATGCAATAATGATCTGTGTTTATCGAAGCCGTCCATCTCCAGATTGATCCAAAATAGGAACAGCTAATCAGGTTTAAGAAAAATTAAGTAGGGATTGTAGATCATGTTCATGAATACAAGCGAATAAGGGTGAGCTTGGAAATAGGAAAAATAAATTTTAAAAAATACTCCGTAATTAATTTTTAAAAAAATATTTTCACTTGTTAGTGTTTTGCTAAAGGTTAAAAATCAGTCTTTTTTTTATTTAGTTAAAAAGTAAAAATATTACGGAGTATAATTTTCTNATTGATCCAAAATAGGAACAGCTAATCAGGTTTAAGAAAAATTAAGTAGGGATTGTAGATCATGTTCATGAATACAAGCGAATAAGGGTGAGCTTGGAAATAGGAAAAATAAATTTTAAAAAATACTCCGTAATTAATTTTTAAAAAAATATTTTCACTTGTTAGTGTTTTGCTAAAGGTTAAAAATCAGTCTTTTTTTTATTTAGTTAAAAAGTAAAAATATTACGGAGTATAATTTTCTGTTTGATTCATTTTTAAAAAGTTTGAACAATTTTATTACAAAGCTATTTCTTATAAAATATAAAATATAAAATATTTTAATAATGATAATAATTACTCCCTTCGTCCTTCTTCCGTCTTATCATTCTATGTGTTTGATTCGGTTAATAGGTTAACAATATATTTGAAATCTTCAAAGTTTAAACATACATTTAGTATAGAGCAAATTACCAAAATGGTCCCTCGACTATGTCGATTTCTCCAATTTGGTCCTACTCATTTTGACTTGGCTAATTCCATCCTTCGACTATCAAAATTTTAACCGTTTTAGTCCTCCGGTCACTTAGACAGCTTATTTTGAGGGATATTATTGGAACTTCACTTAGCACTGACTGGCTTTCCTCCGATAATGCTTGGATTTTGATTGTTTTCCGACTTTTATGGTTTATTTAATTAGTGAGTTTTTGTTGCTTTGGATCAATATGATTTATGAGACTACAAGTTTGTCTCTTTTGGCCTTCTCAAATAATAAACAAAGATGGCGCTTTCCATGCTTCTCGACGGTAACGACACGGCGGATGGATGCAATTCCATGTCTCCGCTAAATATAATCTGCATCCTATATTAATAGCTTGGGACACAGATAGTTAGGGTTTTTCATACCCTCAAATTGCTTTGCAGCAAAAAATTGAGTCGATTCACAGCAACCCTTTCTTTGTTCTTGCTCTCTACTTCTTTCATTCTCTCAAATTTCTTCCATTCTCCATCAAATCTATCTCCCTTCGCCATCTTCTCTCTTTGGTGACCGGAGGACTAAAACGGTTAAAATTTTGATAGTCGAAGGATGGAATTAGCCAAGTCAAAATAAGTAGGACCAAATTGGTGAAATCGATATAGTCGAGGGACCATTTTGGTAATTTACTCTTTAGTATATAAATATCCAACATATTGTCAGGTAGATATTTAAAAAAAATATGTTTTAATTTTTTCTCCGAGGAATCCCCAAATTGAAGCTTCTTGGTGTTCATATTAATGAAATCCCCAAATTGAAGTTTGTAGCTCGATCTTCATATAAATAAGAACAGTAAGAAGAAGAAGAATACCTAAATTAAAGCAGCATTAAGAAATCCCAGCCTCTTCACCCTATCACCATAACCAGGTAGCTAAGCTTATCTCCACATGGCGGTAATTGAGTCCTTCAACAAAACAGATGGCGGCTGAGGATGATATGATGATGGCGGCACTGTACTTCTTCTTCTTCTTCAATTCCTCCTTACTTAGCTTGTTGCTGCTAAGGATTTTGTATTGTATGGCTGTGGATTTTGTTGTTCGACGGCAAACAGATCTGTTCGAACATGGCGTTCATTTGATATGAAATGCCCATATGTTGAGAATTCAGGTAGGTGCAATTTGATAAGAAGAGGGGTCAAATTTTCTTGGAAGAAGTGAGCCTAAAATACCTCATTATTATGTTATATTATATTATGCCCATCATGTGCATACCTCAAATTCATTAACTTAATACTTAATTTCCCATCTCTCAGCTCGTCATGTGATTAAGGCAGCGCAACTGGAGTACTTCAACATATAATCCACGCATTGCACTCTCTGCTTTTAGATGGAAAAATCAGTTCAGATGAAGAAACCATATTTTATGATGCAAAACAGTAAGAATTGAGCCAAATTCATTACAACAACAAACCCACAACAACTACAAAAACCATTGGTATCTTCATATATAGCAGATCCTCCTGCTATGTTATGCGAGAGAGTACTTTTATGATGTACTGAGGGAATGATAATCATTCTTTACAATCAGAATGAAAAATTAACTCCGAGCCAACATGTGAATAGTACGATTCGCTGATCGTTTAGAAAAAGACACAAAAGTATGTGGAAATTTTATGTTAGCTAAGATAAGATAAAATGAGGACTCGTCATTGTCATTTGATAAGCCTCGAACCACCGACAGTGCATCTGTTTCCACTTGAAGCTTCCCTTGATACCTCCCTCGTCTTCACCCAGCTGAGCACATCCCGAATGGCCACTGCCTCCGCCAAGTACTTTGGAAGAGTAGACTCGCTCCTATCGAAGGTATAGTGGCAGGCGCGATAAAGGTCCCATAAGGATTTATATAGAAACAGCCCAAAGTTCTATCTGCTGCAACCAAAAAGAACATCACTCAATCACTTGGATATATGACATGATTGAAAAACATTGACAGCAAGATTGCAAGTTCAAAGTTATATTGTCTTTATAACTTCAAAACTACCAATGCTATATATATATATATATATTATGAAATTTGGATACTTTAATTAAACTTCGAATAATTAAGCACATTCAAGTGAATAACATTTTTCTTATGGGAAGTTGCCATTTTATCTGCTTTCAAAAATCTATTCTCAAAATAGTTCCATATACTCCTTAAAATAGCAAGACCAAACAGCTTTCAGAAGATCGTAAGCTCTTTCTGCAAACACACTCAAAAACTAAAATAATAAAAAGCAGAATAAGCAACACCAGTTTACTAAGCTCTTTCAATCAACAACTTCTTCTGACAAGCAGAAACCATTGCACAGTTTACTAAAATATATAATAGTATGATCTGCAACAGAGTATTCAATCTGCCAAATACCTGCCTATTCCACCAAAAGATCACTCTCTTCCTCCACATCCCATTCTTCCTATTTGTTGTTTACACGTTTCGTCTGCAATCCATAAATTAAGTAAAAAAAAAAAAGGTGAGCACACAACAGTTAGATAGGTAAGGAAATATGAGATAGAAGTGATGAGAGGAAACAGATGAGATATGATGGCCATGAAGAATTCAAGTAGCATGAAGTAAGTGCATGTTATATGGTCACACATATAATATATTAGAGTTGAGGGATAGACAGAGACCATAATGTTTTCCGAACGAACAAGGAGGGCATTTCCATAGTTGTATTGCTCTTCTTGAATCAACTTTGCTGAAGCCAAAACAGAATCAAGACACCAGCTTAACTGAATCAGTGCTAGTGTGGTGATATCCGCAAATCCACTAGGAATCTCTTGCAAAGAAAGGCAATGACGCAACTCTAAACATTCTAACACAGGGAAATTGTCACCCACAGCATTCCAACGCTCCAAAATTGTATCTTCAATTACCAATCTTTTCAATTGACGGAACCCTTCCTTGGATGGCTCCCACATTCTGTCATCAAGAGCAATAGCACATATCAGTTTTAGAACCTCTAGATTCGGCAACATACCAATAAGCCACATAGCATTCCATGGCAAATTAGTATCCATGAACTTGAGCTTCTTAAGATTTGGTAGAAAACTAGTTGCCCATGAGATGCCGCTACATGGAATACGGTTGAGAGAATGCCACTTTCTGATGCTTAGCTTCTCAAGCTGCCCCAAGTGCACAAAATTATAAAAACAATCTAGATTGTTTTCATCGACTCCACCATCAATCCCCAATTTTTTTAAATTTGGAATCCTTGTAAACAGATCCTTTGTACAGAGCTTAGGATGCAACCAAGATATACTCTCTAAGTTTCTATGAACAACTGGCAAAGTTCCTAAAGAAACAATCCGTTCAATGCAAATATTCCTTAATAGTGGCATTTTACAAATTCCAGATGCCTTAGAGAAATCCAACGTAACATCATCTCCGCAAATAATAAAGCTTTGTATATTCCAATACTCAAAGAGCTCTAAATCAAAATATTCAGTGCCATTAAGTACTAAATTCCTTAAATTCCTCAAAGCCAAGTATCTCAAATGAATAAGATTTGCCAGCGCATTTAGTACCCTAAATCCATATGAACACATCCATTCTATATCTACTACTCTTAGTAGTTTGAAGTGTGAAAATAGGCGTTCCACACTTTCAGAATTATAAGAGTAAACACCATATGGATAATGTAAGGAATGTGATTTGTGAAAGCACTTTGTCAAAGGAAGTAGATCAAACCCTGATGCTGCTCTTATCCAACGACAAGAGATTTTCTTCTTGTAAAATGGAAGTTTTTCATCTCCAATGATATTCAAGAGATTTTCATGTTGAGCTTCCCTCAAAAATGGAAAGTTTTCATCTCCAATGACATTCAAGAGATTTTCATGTCGAGCTTCTCTCAAACACAAATCACGCAACAAGTCATGTATTCTTACTGTCTTCATTTTTCCATTGTAACTCTGTTTGCTAACAAAAATAAGACTTCTACCAACAAGATCTTGCAAGCATTCCATGGCCACTTCCTCCATATTTTGATGGTCCACTGCTCTCAAAAATCCTTCTGCCACCCACAACCTAACCAACTTCTTCACATGGATCTCATAGTCTTCCGAGAAAACTCCAAAATATAGAAAACAAGCTTTTAAGTGGTGCGGTAATTGGTTGTAACTCAAATATAGTATTTTGGAGCATGCATCATTAGAATCACCAATTACATATCTACTCACATTTTCTGCAACATTCACCCACTTTTCCACTATCTCACCTGTATGAAAGAGAAGACTAGCTACTACAATAATAGCTAGAGGTAATCCTTCACATTTGTTCACTATGTCTTTACCAATTTGCTCAAACACTAAAAGAAATTTCGTTTTACCAAACACATTGCAAAAGAGATTCCAACTTTCATTGGCATCTAAGAAAGGCATGTTGATGGTAGAGTTACTTGATGAGCTTACATATTCAGCCACCTCCCTAAGTCGAGAAGTCAGTAGTATACGACTTCCATTATTGTCATCTGGAAAGCATCTTTGCACACTATCCCAAGCTTCTTTGCTCCATATATCATCTATCACTATCAAATATCTCTGCTCCTTCAAGTGTTTGCGCAGACTTTCTGCTAAGTTGTCATCTCTTTGTTCATGGAGTACATCATTTGATGCTACATTAACACAACCAATAAGGCATTGGAGCATTTGTTCCACGTTATACTCTTGAGATACGGTAACCCATGCTCGTTTGTCAAAATGAGAAGTAATTGATGAATCTTCATAGACTTTCCGAGCTAAAGTGGTCTTCCCAATTCCTCCCATGCCTACAATTGATACAACTTGTAGTTGCTTTGCTGATTGTCGGGTGAGCTGATCCATTATCGTCTTGAACTCCTCGTCGCATCCGACCATTCCTCTGTCAAACTTTATTGAAGCGTTTTTGGAAAATGTACTCGCAGTAATATTATTCTCGCGTTCTAGATCAGACTGTGATGATGTTGAACCATGGAGTAGTCCTCTTTGTGGCATCCTTTCACCTTGTGATGGAACCTTTGCAAGCTGCTTTTCACTAATTTTAATCAACTTCTTCTTGAGGTAATCAGTCTGTATTACAGCTTGAATGAAGATTCCATGAAGCCTGAGGCAAGCAAGACTCTTCGTCCAACCCTTTGTTAGATATATGGTAGTCAACTCCACCTCAATCCCTTCTTCAGCTTTGAACGCTACATCTCTCATCTCTGCCTCAAAATCTTTCATCGCCGAATTATCATAGGCATAGGCGATCTCAGATTTCTCAAGAAATTCTTGGAGCAAACCAAGATTTTCATGGAGAGAAATTATTTGTTGTTTGTATTGAAGAGGCAAGCGTGGTTGTGGTTGCAAGAAATGTAGAGAAAGTGTTCCCATAAGCGAAGTTACAGCAGCATAAGCCATTTGCGTCTGTGTATGTCTATGTGATGATCAGTGCAGTAGCGCAGTACTAAGAAGAAATGAAAGATGTGATGCAATTTAGACAGGAATTCTCGTCAACGCTAAAGTCCAAAACCCATTATTGTAAAATTATATTAGCAGTGGCGTGGGTTAGCAGTTTGTTTTTTTCTAGGCCTATTCTCAGATAATTTAATATCAAATATTTTATCCTATCACAATTTTGTCCAATTATTTTAATTAACATTACAAATAATTTAACTCTTTTGATTTATTTAAAAAAAAAAACTCTTTTGATTTTTTTATTGCAAAATGGCAGGCAGCATTATATTGACTGTTAGCACTTTATATTAAAATGTATGTGGCTTTCTGATCTGCAACTTGTAACACTAATTGCGAGTAATATGGAATTAAATATTAGAGGAAGATAATGACAACATGAGACCAAATTGTTTAATGTTAAGTGGGAATCTTACACCTCAAATCTATGTCTTTTTTTTCTTCTTTTTTTTTTCCCTCTATTTTGTGTTTATCGAAACCAGCTCCAGCTTGATCCAAAATAGGAACAGTTAATCAGGTTAATAATGTTTCAAAAATTTGCTTTAAAAATAATAATAAGTGTTGCAGTTGGTTATATCCGTTGACAGTTAGCTCCTAACCGATGAATCTTGCACGTACGGTATGTGATATTGAAAAGAGAAAGAGAGAAAAGGATCAGCAATAGTATATGAGGTAAATCCAAATTTCATTCAACTAGCATCTTCATACAAATACATATCAACATATATATTGATAAGGATTAAATCACTATATGTATTGAAGTGCATAGCAGTATATGTATATGTAAAGTATTGAAATTCAGGAGAGAATTTAGTCCAAACCACTCTTGTATTCATTGATCTTCGATAGAGAGAATAGAGAGCATTTTTGGTTCTTAGGCATTTTTAGAGAGAAGTAGAGAGAGGGCCAAAAAGTCCTCACTTTGAAGGGTTAAGGTCCCTTTTATAAGGGTAGCCTCGTACTCGAATACGGTCTACGTACCAAATACCCAGGGCCGAATACTTGGAGTATATTCCCTATCATATATATCAACTAGATCAACGGCTCAAATCAATGAAAATTTAAATTAAAAAGAAAAAAAAAAAGGAAAAAGGCGCGTTCTGAGTTGAAAGAAACAAAGTGTAAAAATGGCGCACCTTAACTATTACAAAGACACACCTTAAGTGTTAAAATTACGAACCTTAACTGTTAAATTGACGCACCTTCAGTACAGTGTTAAACATGGCACACCTTAAGTGTTACAAAGACGCATCTTAAGCTATGAAAAGATACATCTTAAGTTTCAACAAAAAACGCACCTTAAGTTTTCAATTGAAGAACTGATGCACCTTAAACATAGAAATCACACACCTTATGTGTAAAAAGAATGCACCTTAAGCTATGGAAAAACGCACCTAAAGCTTTAGACTGACGCACATTTAGGGTGTGTTTGGAAACCCGAAAAATGATTTCTGGAAATCATTTTCCGGGTTTCCCATGTTTGGCAACACTTGAAAAACCCAGTCAACGGAAAATGATTTCCGTTGACTGGGGAAAATGAGGCCAAATTGGCGGAAAATCACAACGCATGGTCGACAGGCTATGGTTTCCGGCGCCGGAAACCAGAGCAGCACAGCTTTGGTTTCTGCTGCGGAAACCAGAGCTGCTGGTTTCCGGCGGAAACCATATCTGATCTGGTTTTCGCCGGAAACCCGGGGGGGGGGGGTTATTTTGTTTTTTTTTTGTGTTTTTTTTTTTAATTTTGTTATTTTTTGTTTGAAAGATAAATTTTATGATTTAAAATATTATTTTTATTTTATTATAATAATTTTAATATTTTAAATAGAATAAAAATATATATAATTATACAATTCTACCCATTTTCCAGAAAACGAACCAAACACCCAAAGACAGTTTTCTAGAATACATCCAAACACGGAAAATGAATTGATTTTCCGGAAAATGACTCATTTTTCAGAAAATATTTTTCAGAAGTCATTTCCCTGCTTTCCAAACACACCCTAAGTTTCAACAAAAAAATGTACCTTAATTCTCAACTGATAGAAGAACTTACGCACATTAAGCACAAAAACCACGTACTTTAAACACAGAAACTACGCACCTTAACTTTCAACAATATGGAAAGTGACCAAACTGTCACCGCGTTTTAAAAAAAAAATTCTTCAATCTGGACTGTTGATTTTGATTAGATCAATGGCTGAGATTAAACCCCATCTTTAACCTGAAGCATATTACCACACCTGATCCTTCATCTATATGTGTGTATTAAAGTTCCATATTTAATGCATGAATAATAACACTTTTATTCTTTTTCTTCCTCATTATTCAACTAACACTTAAATAATGGATATTTTCAAAAAAAAAAAAAAAAAACACTTAAATAATGGATGGATATTGCATCATTGTACCGATCTTGACTTAATGTAAGGACGCCTCTTGCCCTCTTACTAGGTAACATACAAACATAGTAAATAAATAATAGTAATAATAATTATATTTTTGAGATTTTAGTTTAAAAATTTAAAGAAGTTCAACATGTTAAAATTTTAGTTAAACACTAAAAAAATGATTGACTCACAGTTTATTAACATTAAAGAAAAAAATTCAATAATTTTATATTTTCACTAGGAATTAAATAGTTACGGTTTAATAAAAAAAATAAAGGGAAAAAAAATCCTTGAACTATTCTTAAAACTTTTGTGGTTTAGATACTACTTTGTAATGTATATAGACATCATTTTGTAATGTATATTTAGTTTGGTATAAAACTAGACTAGAATAATAATAATTGTCAATGAAAGTTGAATTTTAGTTGATAAACTGAACCGCCCAAATTACGATCCAAGAATACGAAGATTAAACCATTTAAACACAACATAGTAAAAGGGGCGTTCCGAGAATCGAACTCGGGACCTCTCGCACCCAAAGCGAGAATCATACCACTAGACCAAACGCCCATTTGGCTTTTCTAATGCTATTTAATTTATTAATTGACTATTCATACTAATGAAGGCTTTTCCAAATTGACAAAAAACTATTAAATTACATTACAGCTTTAATTTCACCAAAAAATAGTATTGAGTTTAAGATATTTATTGTGTAGTTTTTAGTCAAAACAATAAGATTTTATATTAAAAATATGATAGAGTTGTGTGCATATACCACAAAACTAATTCTCTAACAAAATGTGTACAACTTCACTTGATTAACAAAGGGAGTTGAGATGTGAGACAAAGGCATCATCCATCAATTTTTTTTTTAATAACTTAAGTTTCCTGATTTCTTTAAATTATATCTTAAATCCTATAAATTTGCTCCAGACCTATGAAGAGAAATCATTCATAAGATTTTAAATATAATATGTATGATGTGCAACAAAGCATTCACCAACCTTCAATCCTCCGAAGCATCTACAACCAACCACTATGCACATTCATAATTTGTCTTCCAATAATAACACTACTATCATTCCAATTCACCTCACTAATAGAACTATTTTATAAAATCTAATTAAAGACTATCTTAATTAAGATGAGAGTTGTAGAGAATTTTACTTGTATTTTTAGTTCTTATAAGTTTAATTAATTTATTCTATCTTGTATGAAACTTTTTTTAAATACAAATGGGACTCACCAGCTCATTTGATAGAAGGAGGTGGGGGTGGGATTGCAAAGTGTAAGAATGTGGGAATAGTCGAATTAGAGCAAAAATATGAAATGCAAAGACTAGTAGATAAAGCTAATGGTAAAGTTTATAGTGGACGACCTAAGCAAGTTCCTTTGCCTACTACTAGTTCATTATATTGCCTATGAATGAATCGGCTCAACAAATTCGATCTACCAAGTGCATTTAATAGTTTTAAAAGTTAGCCTGCACGAAGTTAGTTCACTAGTTCAATAGATAGTATTTAAGAGAAAAGATCAAAGTTCAAAACTCAGCAGCAACAGTATATATAGTGGAGGTTTTCCTTTTAATTTATCAAGAAATCCATACTACATTAATGCATTTTCATTCTCGGCTAATCATTCTTTGAGTGGCTATGTATACACCCTCAACGCGCCCCACTGCACTCTGCTGGTGTGCATTGCTACTGTTTATTTTTGTTAATCATTTGGTGAGGCCAACATTAAGAGACAAAAACTCACATTTCCTGCAAGAACCTTTGTCTTGTCTCTCCAATGCTCTCTCTCCCACATAGGATTAATAAAAGTTACAAAAACCTGTCCCAAAAACTCTATTGTGGTTGCTCTAAGAGCATCAGTAATAGTGAGTTTTTTGTGGTTTTTGACGAATTTTTGTATGTGTAATTAGGAAAGAGAATATGAGAGAATAAAGATCAGAGATAAAAGAAAATAGAAAAAGGGGAAAAAAAAAACAAAAAGGTTGCGAAACTGACAAGATGAAATAAACAAAATGATGAAATAAACGCGCCCGGTGGGCGTTTGCTCTGCGCTCAACGCGCAATAACTCTACTTCTTCTCTCTGACGCAATCACTGTTCCAAAAATTCATTTTTGCAGTTGAACCCAACTCATTCTCTCTCCTTCTCTTCCCTCCACATCACCTATCACTATTCCAAAAATCCCTAAAAAACCATTGTTATGGATGCTCTAATAACATTAATGTCACATCAGTAAAGTTAACCAATGATATTAATGTCACATAAATAAAGTTAATTAATCGATCAATTTTAATGTACTTTCTCTATATCAGTTGCAACCCAGTCAATCTATCGCTAGATCACAATTGATGCTATTCAAGTAGTTAAAAGCACTAAGCTACAAGGTACTTGTTCAAGCAGTAGATGCATTGATACATTTGTTGGAAGGACTTTTCAAAGGCATGAAAGAAGAGCTGAAGTATCTCTGGCTAAGTTCATAAAAATTCAAGTACTTGTTTCTCAAATATTTTCTATTATTTAGTTACCTTTACTAGGGGTGTAAACAAATCAAATAATTTTGATTCGATTCGTGATTCGAATTTGAATAGTTATATTCGAATTCGAATATTTCGAATACGAATCCGAATTCGAATACACATTTTGATTCGAATGTTATTCAAATCAAATACAAATCAGGATAGATTCGATTCGAATATTCGAATATTCGAATCGAATCTATCCTGATTTGTATTTGGATTTGAATAACATTCGAATCAAAATGTGTATAAAGGATCTAACTTCGCCTCTTCAACCAACTACTTCGCCCTCTTCTTGTCCTTCCCTTTTAACGGCAGACCACCCCGACGGTGGTAAGGAAGCACTACAACAAGGAGAGCAACTCAGCAAGGCAGGGCAGCAACTCCTCACAGCCACTGTCGTTCGGCGATGGCAACAATCTTCACGGCCGCGGCAATTTTTGTTATATTTTATCTTAATTTATTGAAAAATTTAGAAAAAACAAATATTACGAGTCATTTCGAATTCGAATATTCGAGTCGAATCGAATATATTCGAATAAATTGGTCGAATCGAATACGAATCGGAATTTAGGATTCGATCACTAAACGAATTTGAATTCGAATACTCATCAAAATAATCGAATTCGAATCGAATACTGAAGTATTTGACTCGATCCGATTCGTTTACACCCCTGACCCTTACCATTTAATTTTGAAGTTGTTTTTACTTTTATGTTTTTTATCTTTGCCAAGCTCCTCTCTTCTCGAAAATCTATACATTCCTAATCAGTGTATAGACAACTATCTCTCTTTCACAAATTGAAATTCGAAAAAAAATGAAGCACTTACAACACCTCTTCAAAAACCAAGAACTACGAGATTAACCCTTTTATTACGAGGTGTCGGAGGGATCATAGATCCGTGACGCGATCCCAGTCTCTGCCCAGATCATATCATGCACCCAAAAGAGTGGTTAAAAGCAATTTGGAGTGTAACAAACAAGCTATATATATTTATAAACTGTAAATATTTTTAAAGGTAGCATTACAACCCCAGGATCTAACATACAACAATACAAGGGATTGTAAATGACACAGGTAACTGATGGTTTTCACAACTATATATATATTGTGCTTATTTCAGATGGATACAGCCTATATACATGCATATAATATAGTGCTTTATTCAGACTGACTATCAACATAATTGTTAGTTATATTGCTCAGAGATCATGGTTCTCGACTGAACTCGATCTCTATCAAGCAGTAGTTGCATCACTTGGCAATGTGCTTGCACGTTTTGCCTCATAATCCTTTACAGCAGCCTTTATTGCATCCTCAGCAAGCATGCTACAGTGGAGTTTAACGGGAGGGAGAGAGAGATGTTTTGCAATTTCCCTGCAAATATTATTGAAATAACACCAAGGAATATATATTAGCATTACTCCTAAAATGTCTCTCTAAGAAATTGTGCGACTCTTAGGCATAAAGAGTATCAAAATATCAAGGAGTGCAAGACCACAATTGTAACTACTTATATTTGTAATGTATGGAGGCAGGAAAAAGGCACGAACGCAATGATGTATATAAACATGCAAACTAAAAGCAGCAAATGAATAAATAAGGTTATTACGGTAACCAAGACCTTGTGGTCTAGTGGCACCCGGTTGCACTCTCATATGAAAGGGGGTGGGTTTGAGCCTCAGTGGAGGCGATATTGACTCTTTGTGCTTCAGTAGGTTGAGAAAGTAGTTATGAACAGATATTGCATTGTAACAGAGTCAATAGTACTCAAAAAGGTTATTACGGTATAGAATACTAATGAAGAAAAGTGAATGTCATAAGGAAAAAATGAAAACTTACGTATTCTTGATGGATAGCACTTCCTCCATTTGCTTTCCCTTCACCCACTCTGTTGCTGAAAATGAGAAACACAAGGTTAGTAAACTGCTGTAACCAAAAAGGGCAATTGCTTGGTACAACTGAATAAGATCAACTGCAAAATAAGACCAAACTATTTTGATAGGCTCCTTAAAACAGCTTACGAAATTATGGTCAAAACAGCTATAAGCTCCCAAACACAGTTTGAAGAAATTAACATAAGTACTTATAATATAGATAAGCTAAAAATAAGTTCATCCAACTAAGCCTAAGAGGCTAAGACCAACACACTAGTAAAACACCCATTCAACTAATCATTAACCACCTAAACCTATTCACTAACCATGGCAGCCACATGGCAAATATACTCCATGAATGTTAAGAAAAGACTCATATGACTATCTAGCACAGTATCTTCTTCAAACAAAAATCTTCTAAATAAATCAAATTAGTGCCAAGTGTCAGTAAAACAAGCCTTCATTGTCAAAATGATTCCCTTCATTGCATAGACCACTCAAATCTTTTACTTGAATACTAGTTAACCCTCTGAATGCTTAACAGGCAGAATAATACTCAGCCACAACCTGCAGACCTATAGTTGGTATCATCTTGCAACCTTGAAGATGAAAACACAGTTACATCTTCTAAAGAAGTAGAATATCAAACCACCAATAAACAGTGGGCAAATTATACCATGGACCAAGCACCTTGGATTGTGGATTGTACAAACACATATAATATGTTAACTGCATATACATAATATGTTAATTATAGCAGTTACATAATTTATTAACAAAAAATACATAATATATTAAAGGATAAAGTACAAATAAGCCACTGAACTATTTAGGAAACAGCAATTAAGCCATCGAACTGGAATAACCCCAAATAAGCCATTGAACCCGGAAAAGGAGAGCAATTAACATTTATCAGGTTAACCCAACAATTGCTTAACATTTATCAGGTTAACCCAACAATTGCTTTTTTTACGGCTTATTTGGGGTTATTCGAATTTAGTGGCTTAATTGCTGTGTCCCAAATAGTTGTGACTTATTTGTACTTATATATTAATTGGGAGCACATAATCTGAATATCGTTTTGGATCGGGACCATGCTATAACAATTGTAAACAGTTTGCAAAATAAAATTTTACCATCAAAATGCATTCTCTTTTGGATAGACCACACAGAGTTTCGATTTGTATATACCAATGAAGACAAGATAACATTTTCACCAAAAACTGCCTATGGCCAAATCAATTTTCTGTTATAAATTCACATCAAATAAACAGGAAAAACAAAAGTATTCAAATTCAACCAAATAGGAATTTCAGAGGGTTAGGAAACAGACCAACAGATGAGGAAGCGATAGCGGAGCCACAGCCGAAGGTCTTGAAACAAGCGTCGACGATCTTTCCAGTCTCATCATCGACCTTAATCTGGAGCTTCATCACGTCGCCGCATGCCGGGGCGCCGACCAACCCCGTCCCGACCGTCGGGTCATTCTTGTCGAAGGAGCCAACGTTGCGGGGGTTGTTGTAGTAGTCCACCACCCTCTCGTGGTAGAGCCGCGGCAAACCCACCGCCCTTTCCGCCGCGATTCGCTGGGAACCCAGCCCTAGAACCCTGTTCGATAACTGCCTAAACATTTTTCTTCGATTTTTTTTTTCTCTTGATCCTTGATATTCGTTTTGATTGATTGCGTTTAGGGGAATGGAATAGAGAGTTTGAGGAATGTGAAAGTGGCGTATAAAATACGCCCGGGGTTTAGATAAGGCGGTGTGTGGCGGTGGACGGAGGTTCTGGTTATCTAATAGAGAGTGTGAAGGGATAGACAGAGACCTTGATGCCCGGCATCAAATGCAACCATATTCTCTCTTCTTTTGGCGGCAGACATGGGCTTTCCGGTGAAGGGTAAAAATATCAATTTAGACCATAGAAGTGTTCGGTAAATTGTGGATTCGTCAATTGTTCCATGTTTGGTTACTAGGCTTGTGCATCCGTGGATACGGATAGATCGGATTTTCAATCTGTCTATTCGATCTATTTTTTAATTAAGTTTTGGTCACGCGCCCCTTTATTTTTTTACACTATAGCTTATCGGATATTAAACTTCGGATTACGGTTATTTAAATTTGGATTTCAGTTTGTATTTGGATATTATTAAAGTAATTTAAAATGATTTTTTAAAGAAAAAGTTAATAAAAACTGAAACAAAATACTACTTTACTTTACAAATACTCTAATAAAGTTATTCAACGTCTTCTAGACAAAATACGTAAATAAGTAAAGAAAATAAAACATACAAGTTACAACTTACAAATTACAATCATAACACCCTTGTTCTGAAAAAATCCGCTAAACAAGAGCAAGCGGGGTCCATAGGATAGTCATAGTATAGTCTTCTCCTCTTTTCCAACGCAATAAAGTTACACAGAGTCTCAAAAATATCGTGAAATTCAATATTTGTTCATATAAGTCACATATAAGTAATTAGAGTTTTAAGATTTCTAAAAATTAACTTTGAATAGTGAAATTCGATATTTGTTCATATAAGTAATTATATTTCACGGCATCCAAGTTGAGAGAGATAAATTGAACAAGTATGGTCGTCCTCTGTTGGGATGTACTATTAAACCTAAATTGGGGTTATCTGCTTAGGACTGTTATAGTTACGGCCACCGTTCACCGGGGCTTCGGTCGCCGGCTCCCCTGTCATCAGGTCACCAACTTCCTTAACCTTCCGGCACTGGGCAGGCGTCAATAATACCATTGTCACTGTTACAGATGTACGGGGTCGCGTAGTTTCTTGGTCCTCCGCCGGGACTTCTGGATTCAAGGGAACAAGAAGAGGGAACACAGATTCGCTCGTTGAGACTTCATTCGATCTTGATAGATTTCTCAATACTAATTATACACTTAACACTTACAGAAACATATACAATAACAATTTTAGAACAAAAATCTAAGTTTAACTTCAACAAAATTCTAAGTAAAGCTTCGCTAGTCCAGTCTTAAATCTTTCAGCAATTAGCAGTTCTACACTTAACAGTTAACACTACTCTTCTTCCTATTAATATTAAAACTTAAAACAATATTAGACAAGTGTAACTAAGTAAACAACTAACTAGCCTTGTGGTCTAGTGTCACCCGGTTTATACTCCCACATGGAGCGCATGTACTCCTCCTTATCTCTAGGGTCTAGAATATTGGCAAAAAAAAATGACAAAATTCATTTTTTTTGGACCCCCTCAATATTTATCAAACTTGTTTTTCATTTGTTTCTTCATTGTCTGTTAAATAAATAAATACAGAAAGCATATAAAAAATTACAAATGAAAATAGAATCAAGCCAATCAAATCAAGCACAAATCAAATCAAATTAAAATTGTTTACCTTTGATGTCCCAGCCTTAGCTGTAACCATATCTTCCAGCATGCAACTCAAATTAGAGATCTCAGAGAAGAATGTGTTAGATGTGACATTAAGAGAACCAGATATTATCACTATCATTGATAAGCGCAAAAAATAGTTAGGAAAAGGGTCGAATTTATGACTTGAATGCAACGTTTTTATGTCCATTTGTGATCAATTCGTGCATAATAAGCTTTGATGTGTTCATTCTTGCAAAACTCTACCATATATTGTGTTTCGAAGCTATTCTCGTAGGACTAAACAAGACCCGAGGACAAAGAAAGAAACAACGAAGAAGCGAAGCAGATAGTAGACCCCCACGCCAGCTCCCACGCGTGGACCCTCTGCATGGGCGAGATCATTAAGGGCAAAATTGGGAATTAGCAATTTGGAAGACTATTTAAAGCAAACCCTAATTTTTGAGAGGGGGATCCTAATTTGTTAGATCTAATTTTCTTCTTCCCTTAGGGGATTTTTCCCATCTTTAGTTCTAGATTCTTAGATAGGGAATTATATTAGATCTAGAGTTTGTTTTGGGGAATTGAAGATTGAAGTGTAATATTGCTATCTCATAGATTGGTAATCTCTACTCTATCTTTACATTTCCATTAGTTTAATTGGAATTTCTATTTTAGTTCCTAATTGAGTTGATGCTTTCATTTGTTTTTATTCTTGCAATGATTAGCTAGCTTAGATTTGGAGATTGGATGTCTCAATCTAGTTATTGTGTTTGATTTGATGCAATTCTTCCATTGATTCTAGAAATGTTGATTTAGGGTTCTTACATCTTGTGTGGTTGATGCTTATCTTGATTTGCTTCTATTTCCGATTGGGATAGATAGTAAAGTTAGGGGAAGTATACATTGCACGATAGCGGGTCTATATGAGTCCTAATCGACCACATCCCCGCCCTTGGTTAGGAAAGACGAGGCCCGGGAGGAGTGGTAGACCAAGTGTTTGTTAAAATACCCCATCTAAATGAGAAACCAGGAGTCCAGAGTGTGACGTCACCCGGTGATGGTGCCGTGGGCTCTCTTGATCGAAACCTAGTTGCATTGTCTAGAATCCCCGTAGTGATATCAAACATGAGACCTAGATAGGACATCCATCTCCCTGCTTCCTTTAATTGTTTGTCTTAGTTTTTCCATTGCTTATCTCTTGCCTTATGCTCCTTTTGTTTGCTAGCAATTCTCGTTACTCTTGCATCTCAACATCCTAAATGCCAACACTTAATTCGATTCCAATTTGTCATCCTTGAGAACACGACACTCGGGGAACTTCTTCTCCATTTTACCTTCTTGTTCCATCTTTGCACCTCACCTAAAACGAAAACATCAAAATGGCGTCGTTGCCGGGGATGACAAACAGTATTTGAATTGTGTTTTGACATTTAGGAAGTTAATTGTAAGAGTTCTTGAATTGCTTTCTTTTTGCTTATTTTCTTCTCTTATGTTGTTACTTGATTGAGGAAGTGAGCATAGTTGTCTTTGTATATCTTGAGGTTCACTTGCAACTACTTTCAGTCGCTTGCACTGAGACTCGAACCCACTCCCTTTCATGTGAAAGTGGTTTTTATTCCCTCATTTAGGAAGTATGACTACATTTTATATACATTGTGACAGCATCTCATTTGAAAATTTTGAGGTTGAGCATCTTTCATGCTTATAGGTTATTATTTTCATCTTATGTTCAACAGTGGAATTTTAATATGGATGGACTGTTTATTTGTAAATTTATCTATAAAAAAAATCTCTGCTTCTACCTCTACAAATTATTACTACTTTTTAAAATGTAAAATGTCCTAAAACTTCAATTTCGATGCTTTTTGACATCTTTAATTACCTTATTCATCATGTACATTTTCTAAGATGTAATTGATGAATAGAATAACAATTGAACATTTCATGGTATTCAATAGTATTAATAATATATTCATGATAGGAAATGCTATAAAGTATATAGTATAGATTTATTAATTAATATTTATGGGTGATTCCCTTAGGGATTTGCATCCATTTACAAATCTCAAAAGAGTTTATCTAAAATCTAACAAACTCTTGAAGGAAGGAAAAATCTATGATATTCACAATTCGTTGTGCAAACCTCTCGCATGAGGTTTAAGTCGTGCGAGCACAAGTATATTATGAAAGCGAACAATGACACTTTTGATTAGTGTTACGGATCAAGATGAATCCGATTTTTCCAAACACATGTTTAAACTCAAGGATTTTGGGTCATTATTGAAGGCTCTCGGAGGTGTGGATAACAATCAGCTAATTGGTAACTGTTGGGTTGAGCTTTTCTCCTATGTGGTAAATAGCTCATGTTTGGACCAAGCTTTTTTGTATCCACTATATTTTTATTGGATCTCCATTTATCTTGAGCCCTAATTATTACAGTTGTTATATCGTGGACCATGGTAAAAAAAAAAAAAAAAAAAAAGGCACAGTTTCTTTAAGTAAAGAAACGGTTGCCATCACATATTAACGGAGCTCTGTAAATGAAACTACGGTTCATCTCAAATGATACTGCCTCAGCTCACATTTGTTTTTATATTATCAAATCAAACTGTAGTTATATCAAAATGAAACTGTAGTTGTGTTGAAAAGAAACTACAGTGTATATAAAATGAAACTGAATAACAGTTTCACATATTTGAGTGTATATTGTCCAATGAAACTGTAGTTATATGGAAATGATACTACAGTTGTGTTGAAAGGAAATTGTAGTGTATTATAAAAGAAACTGTAGTTGTGTTGAAAGGAAACTGCAGTGTATATAAAATGAAACTGAATAACAGTTTTACATATTTGAGTGTACAATGTCGAATGAAACTATAGTTATATCGAAAAGAAATTGTAGTTGTGTTGAAAGGAAACTGGAGTGTATATAAAATGACACTGAATATGTTATACACACAGTTACTTTCTGCGGAACGGCGTGAAATGGGTGTCGATTCTGCCGTTTCTTTTCATTAATCAAAACGACGTCGTTTTGATGCATGAACTACCATGCATTGTGGACCGCGGTCCACAGTAAAATTAGCGTAATTATTATTATTATTATTATATTATATATGTAATATAATTTTAGGGATTATATATATATATTATAATTAATTTATTAAGGAAAGTGAGTCAACTTTTCGGCTAAGGGTCCGTTTGGAAAGCATGAAAATGACTTCTGGAAAATATTTTCTCTAAAATGAGTCATTTCCTGGAAAATAGTTTCATTTCTAGTGTTTGAATGCATTATGGAAAACTGTCTTTCTGTATTTGGTTCATTTTCTAGATAATGGATAGAATTGTATAAGTAAATATTGTAATTATTTTATTTAAAATATAAAAAATTATAATAATATTAAAATAATGTTATTTATTAAAAATAGAATTTTTTTTTAAAAAAAAAAAACATAGCACAAGTACAGATTTTCGGCGAAAATTAACCTGTACTGATTTCTGCCGGTTTTCCACCTCCTTGGTCCACGGTCATGGGTGATATGGCTTGATTTTGGCTGAAATATGTGAAACGGCGCTTTTGGCAATTCCGGAAAATGACTTTTTCTTTGTCAACGGAAAACATTTTTCGTTGATCATATTTTCCGAACGTCGCCAAACACCGAAAACTCGAAAAACATTTTTCGAAAGTCATTTTACAAGTTATCAAATCCAAACAAGGAGAAAACCTTTTTGGCTAAAAGGAAACCCATTTCCTTTTTTCTCGTTGTTTCTCCATTCGGCAGGCTAAACGAAACAAATTTCCTTTTTTTCTTTGATTCATTCCCATTATATATATATATGAGTGATTATGGATGGAATATGGTGACCACACCAAAGAGGAGGTGAAGCGCAGTAAAACAAAATCATTTTTTCTTATTTCTCCACTATTTTTCGGTGACACGGCAATAGCGTGTTCGGCAGGTTTTGTCACACGTTTGATGGTTTTGTTGTGAGTTTGCCGAGGTGTGGTTTCTTCATCAAATACTTTTTGGACGTCAACTTGTTTGTTTCAGACAATTTTTTAGGTATTCTCGTAATATTTGTATTCTTTTCATCTTGTTCGTGGTAATTGAACAATTTAAGTACGAGTTAGTATTTCTTTTTAGACCTCAGAATTATAATAGAAGTCTTTGGCCTATAGTTGGTGTATTGATGATTTATAGATGTATGACTCATGTTGTAGTATGAAACTTTGTACCCAAGATTTGTTATAGTGGAAACTTTGTTGGTGGTGGTCCCGTGATTTTTTCCAGTAATTTTGAATTTTTCCACGTAAATCGTGTGTCTCTTGTCTTGACAATTATTTTGAGTTATTGTGTATTGTCTCGTATTTGTGTACCGTGTTGAGTTTGTAATTTTCATTGTCACAAGAAGTGAGATTTTTCGTTATTTGCATTTCTTTTTTAGGCAAAAACTTGTGTGAGACCGTCTCACCATGAGACAGGTCGGGTCGGGTCGGGTCAAGGTGCAAATGTAACACTTATATGCACAAATGTCATACTTATATGCTCAAATGTAATACTAATCAGGAATAAAATTTTTGTTAATTATAAGGGTAAATGTAATACTTTTAAGGGAAAATACAATACTTTTACATTTCGATTTAAAAGTATTACATTTTTCCTCAAAAGTATTATATTTGCCCTTATATGTAAAGGGCAATTGTCAACATTACTTATTATGAAAAATGTATTACATTTTCTCTTATAAGTAACAAAAATTGTATTTTTGATTAGTGTTATATTTGACTATATAAGTATGACATTTGCACATATAAGTATGACATTTGCATGGTGCTTTGACCCGACCCGACCCGTCTCACGAACAAGGATCCGTGAGACGGTCTCGACCCTCTTTTTTATATTCTAACAATTCATTTATAACTGCTAATTTAAAATGGTTTAGTTGGTTTTCGCAGGGTTTAACCGATTTAAATGTTCAAAGTGTGAATGGTACACTAGTGCACCTTTACTAAAACGTACATATTTGTGCTCTTTTCCTATTATCTTTCGACCAGAATTTGTTCCATCTCCACTAACGGAGCTTTTACTAAAACAGTGTTTCCCTAGTATGATGGCTACACATAATGGAGTGCAGTATGATGGCTACACAAGCCTTTAATATAATAATTTATAATAAAGTAAATGTTTAAATAATAAAATAATTTTTATTATTTTTAATTCAGTAATAAAAAATGATAGTAATCTGAATTCAATTCATAACATTGAATTAAAAAAACAAAAACAAAACAAAAAAAAAAAAAAAAAAACACAACATTGAAATTAACATATCTTAAGAGCCCTACTATGGGTTTTTTTCCTGACAATTTCTTCAACACCTACTCCCTTGTTGTTGTCCTCTATAACTTTTGCGGCGCACATTTGAGGGTTGTAAGGTAATTACCCTACTGGCTACTGTTCTGATGATGCTCTTCGGTTGGCACTGGATAAAGGTCACTTGCATAACACATTCTATAATAGTCTAAAGTAAACACGGCAGGCACAAAGGAGTCTGGGACATTTCTTCGGACAGGATTTCGGACAAGTATTGGTACGCTTGGGACCACTGGTCCTTTATAGCACTCATTGCCTTCTAGTAATCAGATTTTGTTACCACAACACCCACTTCCCAAATTAGTGATTTGAGCCTCTTGTTTCTGAACTTCGTCATTACATTACTGCAGATATGGCGTAGGCAGTGTCGGTGGTGCATGTGTGACGAGTGTAGTTGTGGCAACGCATTAAATGCGACATCAATGCATTGGTGCCTATCCGAAATTATGCATATGGACTCATGGTTTGGAAATACATGTGTTGCTAGTAATTGTAAAAACCAAGTCCAGCTATTATCGTTCTCAAAATCCACAATAGAGTATGCCCATGCCAATGGAAAAATTTCTTTGTTTCGATTCATACTTACAGCCAACAGTAAATGCCCTTTTTATTTACCATATAGATATATACCGTCTATGGTAATTACTGGAAGGCAATAACGAAAATCATCCTTCACAGTCCAAAATACATATTTGAACTCACAGTAATTAGGACCCCTTGTTGACCCTGTCGTTCGAAAGTCAATAACTAAGCCTGGATTCGCTCTCACTAGTGATTGCAAATATTTGGGCAAGTCATCGTACGACTTATCCCATTCGCCGTCAATATTTTGAATCGCTATTTCTTGGGCGTACCAATCTTTCTTGCACAACACAGTGATCCCGTACTTCTCTTTCACATCTACCTGGATATATATTCTTGACTTTATACCCAGGATCAAAAACTAATTTTTCTGCGAGTAAATCAATTATGAATTTGCTAGTACAATTGTGGTCATCGCCACCATAATCCACCCTACATGTGTGATTAGGGTTAAATTTTTTAATGATCAATTCGGCGCTCGTGCCACGCATTTTACTTGTTGACAAGGACCAAAAACATGGTTGCTCACCACCAGTGTTGTGCAAACAAATTGCCTTCCAACATTTGCGGTCATTGAATGTTGTTTTGAATTGCTTTCGTTTTACTATATTGTGCAAAGACACAGCTTTTTCAATTCCTCATTTGACATACGTACACCGATCTCTAGGGAGGTATTGTGTAACCCATTTGACATCGGGTTTCACTATGAATTACCTCGCCACCCCAGTATACTGAAACAATGGCATAGTCTTCAACATCTACATTGCAAAATATTAATGTGGTAAGTATGATAGATACATTATGATTTATATAAAAATAATTTACAGAAATTATTTGCACATATCCATCATATTTTGCAAGCACTTTAAGAAGAAGTTGGGGTAAATATTCGATTGAGTAGGTTGACTAATTGAATAGGTTTAGGAATACGAGTTTAAAGGAATAAAGGTCAAATACGCCACCAAACTACACACGAAACTGCCATTGAATTCAAAAACAATGCAATTGGGTCCCTGAACTACACAAATCCATGCAAATTAACCCAAAGTGACTTGTTTGACTTGATCTTCCGGTTACCAACTTTAAAATTAATATTTTAAAACAATTTTAAATAAAATAATTAATTAAAATTAAATTTAAAATTTAAAATTAAAAAAGGACCCAATTGACTTGTTCCTGTTTTTTTTTTAAATTAATTAATTAATTTAAAATTATTTTAAAATATTATGTTTAAAGTTGGTAACCGGAAGATCAAGTCAACAAGTCACTTTGGGTTAATTTGTATGAATTTGTGTAGTTCAGGGATCCAATTGCATTGTTTTTGAGTTCCATGGCCTAATTGCAGTTTCGTGTGTAATTCGGTGGCTTATTTGACCCTTATTCCGAGTTTAAATAATGTTGATGCATTCTCCATTTCAGATATATCAATTCATAATTATTTCATTCGGTGCATCCTCAGAGAATATATTCGATTTGTTCTTTAAAAAAAGGGGGAGAATATATTCGAAAGTGAATAATTTATTCATAGCTTTGTGCATGCTGGGAAAGTGAATAAATTTTTCACTTTCACAGCACAAAGCTGTGAGGATGTGCCACTCGTGACTGTACAGTACATCTTTTTTTTTTTTCTTTTTTTTTTTTCATTTTGTTTCGTTTTATTGTTTCACGAATCACGAGTCTCTTTTTTGTTTTTTTCGTTCCGTATGTAGGTGAGACTTTGTCTTCTCTGGACTCTGGTGAAGAAGAAACTGAAGAATGCAGGGAGAGAGAAACAATATATTTTAGGGAAAATTGTAATTTATACCTTTCTATAATATGCCAATTATTAATGTCACTCCTGAATTATTAGTGGTGTAAATATTTCTCCACAATTTTAAAAAACGGTACATATGTTGCCCCTCTCGTGGTGTAAATTAATATTGCCCATTCTTTGGTACGGGAGGAGTAATATGTGTACCATTTTTGATAATTGAAAGGTAACATTTATATTACTAATAATTCAGGGATGACATTGATAATTGACATATTATGGAGGGACAAAAATTATAATTTTTCTTATATTTTATTATTTATAGGGAATCTTTGGTGAAGCACATGGGAGGCTTTCAAAACATCCATTCCATTCCTGGGCAACCACAGAATTGACCCGTCTTCTTTTCCTATTTTCTTTTTGATAACAATAATCTCTCTCTCTCTTCTGATCATTCATTTCATCCTAATTCTTCCTCTCATCAACTTGCTAGAGAACAGAGACTCAAATGGCGTACGCTGCTGTAACTTCACTTAAAGGAACACTCCATCTACATTTCTTGCAATCACAACCACGCTTGCCTCTTCAACACAACCAAGAGATACTTAATTCTCTATGTGAAAATCTTGGTTTCTTGCAAGAAATTCTTGAGAAATCTGAGATCGCCTATGCCTATGATAATTCGGCGGTGAAACGTTTAGAGGCAAAGATGAGAGATGTAGCGTTCGAAGCTGAAGAAAGGATTGAGATGGAATTGAGTAGCATATATCTTCAATCAAGCAGTATAGAGGCTTGCCTCCTCAGGCTTCATGGAATCCTCAAGCAAGCAGTAAAACAGACTGATTACCTCAAGAAGAAGTTTATTAAGATTGCAAAGGGTTCATCAATCACTGAGGTTTCACTCCTTGCTGCTGTAACTTCGCTTAAAGAAACACTCCATCTACATTTCTTGCAATCACAACCACGCCTGCCTCTTATATATAAACGAAAGGTGGTCTCTCTCCATAGAAATCTTGGTTTCCTTCAAGAAAGTTTTGAGAAATCTGAGATCGCCTATGATGATGCAGGGGAGATGAATGATCTAGAGGCAGAGATGAGAGATGTGGCGTTAGAAGCTGAAAAAAGGATTGAGATGGAGTTGACTACCATTTATCTGGCAAAGGGTTGGATCAAGCATCTTGCTTGCCTACTCAGGCTTCATGGAATCTTCAATGAAGCTGTAAAACAGACTGATCACCTCAAGAGGAAGTTGATAAAGATTACAAGTGAAAAGCAGCTTGCAAAGGGTCCATCACAAGGTGAAAGGATCACTGACAACGTTTCATTCCTTGGTCAGATGGAACAAAGAGGACCATTCTTTGGTTCAACATCATCACAGCCTGATCTAGAACGCGAGAATAATATTACAGTGAGTAAATTTTCCATAAACGCTTCAATAAAGTTTGACAGTAGAATGGTCGGATGCAACGAGGAGTTCAAGATGATAATGGATCAGCTCACCCAACAATCAGCAAAGCAACTACAAGTTGTATCAATTGTAGGCATGGGCGGAATAGGCAAGACCACTTTAGCTCGAAAAGTCTATGAAGATCCATCAATTACTTCTCATTTTTACATCCGTGCATGGGTTACTGTATCTCAAAAGTATAACGTGGAACAAATACTCCAATGTGTTGTTGGTTGTGTTAATGCAGCATCAAATGACAACTTAGCAGAAAGTTTGCGGAAACACTTGATGGGTCAGAGATATTTGATAGTGATGGATGATATATGGAGCACTACTACTTGGGATAGTGTGCAAAGATGCTTTCCTGATAATAATAATGGAAGCCGTATACTATTGACCTCTCGACTAAGGGAGGTGGCTGAATATGTAAGTTCAGGTAACTTTACCATTAACATGCCTTTCTTAGATGCCCATGAAAGTTGGAATCTCTTCTGCAATGTGTTTGGTCAAACAAAATTTCTTTGGGTGTTTGAGGAAATTGGTAGAGACATAATGAAGAAATGTGAAGGATTACCTCTAGCTATTGTTGTAGTAGCTAGTCTTCTCTCTAAGACAGAGGCGGCAGTAGAGAAGTGGAATAATGTTGCAAAAAATGTGAGTAGATATGTAATTGGTGATTCTAATGATGCATGTTCCAGAATACTATATTTGAGTTACAACCAATTACCACACCACTTAAAAGCTTGTTTTCTATATTTTGGAGTTTTCCCTGAAGACTATGAGATCCATGTGAAGAAGTTGGTTAGGTTGTGGGCAGCTGAGGGATTTTTGAGGGCAGAGGACCATCAAAATATGGAGGAAGCAGCCATGGAATGCTTGCAAGATCTTGTTGATAGAAGTCTTGTTTTTGTTAGCAAACAGAGCTACAATGGGAAAACGAAGACAGTAAGAACACATGACTTGTTGCGTGATTTGTGTTTGAGAGAAGCTCGACATGAAAATCTCTTGAATATCATTGGAGAAGAAAAACTTCCACTTTACAAGAAGGAAATCTCTTGTCGTTGGATAAGTGCTACATTAGGGTTTCATCCACTTCCTTTGACAAAGTGCTTTCACAAATCACATTCCTTTCACTATCCTTATGCTTATTACTCAAGTGTGGAACGTCTATTTTCACACTTCAAACTACTAAGAGTAGTAGACATAGAGCGTATATATTCCCATGGATATGGGGAACTATATGCGCTTGCAAATCTCATTCATTTGAGATACTTTGCTTTGAGGTATTCAACAAATACAATTTCCGGCAAATATTTTCGTTTAGAGCTCTTTGAGCATTGGAATATGCAAAGCTTTATTGTTCATGGAGTTGATGCTACATTCGATTCCTTTGAGGCATCTGGAATTTGGAAAATGCCACTATTAAGGAATTTTTGCATTCAAGGGATTGTTTCATTGGGAACTTTGTCAGTTGTTCATAGAAACTTAGAGAGTATATCATGGTTGAATTCTAAGCTCTGTACAAAGGATTTGTTTACAAGGATTCCGAATTTAAAAAAATTGGGAATTTTTGATGGATACGATGAAAACAATCTAGATTGTTTTTATAATTTTGTGCATTTGGGGCAGCTTGAGGAGCTAAGCATCAGAAAGTGGCATAATCTCAACCATATTCCATGTATCGGCATCTCATGGGCAACTAATTTTTTACCAAATCTTAAGAAGCTCAAATTCTTCTTGACTAGTTTGGCATGGAGTGATATGAAGATTATTGGTATGTTGCCGAATCTAGAGGTTTTAAAACTGAAACGTGCTATTGCTCGCAAAGACACAATTTGGGAACCATCCGAGGAAGGGTTCCGTAAATTGAAAAGATTGGTAATTGAATATACATGTTTGGAACGTTGGAGTGCCATGGGTGACCATTTCCCTGTGCTTGAATGTTTAGAGTTACATAAATGCGATAATTTGCTAGAAATTCCTAGTGGTTTTGCGGATATCACCACACTAGCACTGATTCAGTTAAACGGGTGTTGGGATTCCGTTCTGACTTCAGCAAAGTTTATTCAAGAAGAGCAATACAACAACTATGGAAATGCCCTCCTTGTTCATTCGAAAAATATTAGGGTCTCTTTCTATCCCTCTAATATATTATATGTGTGACCATTTAACATGCACTTTATGCTACTTGAATTCTTCATGGCCATTCTATCTGTTTCCTCTCACTTCTATCTCATTTTTCTCTATCTCATATTTCCTCATCACCTATCTAACTGCTGTGTGTTCACCTTTTCTTTTTTACTTAATTTATGGATTGCAGAAGAAACGTGTAAACAACAAATAGGAAGAATGGGATGTGGAGGAAGAGAGTGATATATGTTTTGGTGGATTAGGCAGGGCAGGTATTTGAATTGGCACAATACTCTCTTGCAAATCATACTATTATATATTATATAATTTGGTAAACTGAAATGGCTTCTGCTTCTCAAAAAATAAAAAATAGCAAAATACATCATCTATATATGTTGATGAGGAGAATAATATTTTGATTGGATTGTGTATTGGTTGTTTGATATTCAGGATGATGCAACTGTATATAATAGTAGCATTATATTATATTTTGACAGTGAACCATTTTCCAGTAACAGGGTGGGTGGAGAGAGAGCAAATGGAGCAATTAAGCTAATTAGCTAAAAGTTTTTACATACAAGCTAAGAGAGAAGAAATGGAGTAAGTGTCTTTTATGAAGGCTCCAATCCTCGATCTTCTAATAATCATTCTTTTCTGCTTCTACTTAATTGTCTCTTCTATTATATTGATTCAACTTTTTTTTTCTACACAATCTCTTATATTTTGTAAACTATTCTGATCTGTTAAGGGAACTCTTCTGATCGATCTGATTCAAAGTCTCTTCTCGCCTTACTCATCTTCTATGAGATTGTTTGTTTATGTTCAGATGATTTTTTGGATAGATTATTAAGTCAATTACTATAACTGATGATTTTTTGAAAAAATTAACATGAAAATTAATATGGACCATTTACTTCGTTGATCTGATGGCTGTGTTTTATTTTCCTTTTAATGACTTCTTTTTATTTAATAAGTGTATTTTGAGTAATTTATATGGGTTTTTATTTGTAAATATTATATTTTCGATATGTTAGGCATATTTTTAAGGATAAACTTAATATAACTTTTGATTCTTTTCTGATTTATCATTAGGGTCTTCTATATTCTCTGTGATTCTGTGTCGATGGTGATTTCCTTCGACTATGTGTGTCGGCAAGGAAGAATGAAGCGATGGAGAACAGGGACAATGAGCGAGGACACCGTGATTTATTGTCTCGGCTGATGAGTGCCACCAATGAAAACGACAAGTTTTTGAACGACACATAAATATGTAACAACCTAGTTGGTCTTGTCGTTGCCAGCTCCAATAATACAAGCGCAACACTTTCCTTCACCATCAAATTTCTTGCTGAGATTCCATATATCTATGACAAGGTGTATTAGTGTATAAAGGTAATTAATTCATTAAGAGATCGAAGAATGTTCCGAGACTGAATTAGGATCTCGATTCATCGCTACTATCCTTCTAGACTTCCCCTGTCGCGATTCTGCCTGAGTCGAAGTAAAAACAAACGGAAAAGGGATGGCCGTTGTTGTAGTAGAAACGACTATCATTAGATGAATTCCCATTGCCGCTGAGGCAATTGCATCGAGGAAACCTGAGATTGACGAGCGCCTGGGTTTATTAGGGTTTTGTTTTAGATATTCTATTTTCATTATTTAATTGAAAAGTTAGGTCAAGTTTTGTACTTGTTCATCATGTTGCACAAAATCGATCTTTTGCTTTTGTTTTGTTTTTGCACACCACATATAACAGATGTGCATACAGTGTAATGGGTATCAAGTATGTGCTTTCGTATCATACTAAGTGCACATAAGAGTCTACATAAGTGTGCACATTCAATTTGTTTAGTGATCACGGCACAAAATAAAAAAGGGGGTAGTGCACACATGAATTTACCAAACTGCACACAGTTATACACAAAAATGGGCACATTTAAGTTTGTTCTCATATATCTTCTGCTGTTGATTGTCAAGTGTATGGGTTCCTATTCCGAACGAAGTAATATGCATACATAGAGACGAAGATGTGCACACGTTAACCCGAGCATTTCATGCACGCTCCATAGCGATAGTGCACACAAACTTATGTATTAATGCACATCAACTAAAAATATACAGAAGTAACAATACCTAGTAAGCACAAACGTTTATTGCACGCAAACTTATACACTGATGCACACAAACTTATATTATAATGTAGTATTATATTGCATGTTTGAAGCATATTAAAGTGCACACAATAGAGCATAAAGTGCACACACCACACTATCTCGACGCGATGACATACGAAACAAATCAAAGTCAACTAGTGAAATACGTACTGATAAAAAATCCCTTAATAAATAAATAAATTACTAAATAACTAATGCAAGCAAAATAAATTGATGTAGAGAATCCTATTCTACCATAAATACATTCCTAAAATCATGCAAAACATCCCAATTAAACAATTTCTCTTATTTTAATTGCTATTTTACATTCTGTTTTTGCGCTTATTAATTACTCTCTCTGTCCCATTTTACCTGTCCTACCATTCATTGGTCAAACCAACTATTTTTTCATTGCTTTTTTTTTAGTGATTTTTTATTATTTTTAAATTTAATTTTTTGTGTTTAATAGAACTTTTAATGTAGTTTCTAAATATATAAATTTTATAAATTAATGCTAAACTTAATATTATGAAAAACTGGATTAAAAATAACTTCAGTCAAGCCTCGTTAATCGACCCAGACAACCAAAATGAGACGGAGGTAGTACTTTAATTTCCTATTAATTAATTTTAATATTACCGAAAATATCTCATCCATCCAAATTTTTGATTGCTCAATTTAGTAGGTGACAGGATAATTGGGCAAGCAGCACCCGACCCGAATCACAAACAGGCAAGTGGACTCAGAAGTCAAACGGTCACTCGTTACACTTGAGGAGAGGAGTTATTATCAACAGCTCCACTGCCATTGAAGGCTCACCATCATTGAACAACCATTACAAGTCACAAAGAGTCGTTGTACTGTATAAGAGGAGCCCTGATGTAGTGGAGAAGGGGGACACTTTGTTTCTTACACACACAACATTACTAGACAACACTATTGTACTACTGATCATATTGAGATTAATAATACATTCCGGTAACAATACTTGCCGTCAGTAGGGGATCATGATGTTTATCCATTCACTTTTTTCTTCCTCCAATTAAATTTAAACACAAGTGGGAGTAAAAATTGGGAGTACATCAAATATTTTTCTGAAAAAAAATTCTACAAAAATTCTATTCTGATAGAGTCTATAAAAGTTAATAAATTTTTGAATACTAGTATACTTTTAAAGACAATAAAAGTCTGAATCGAATACCAGTATACTTTTAAAAAACTCTTTAAAAGTATGAATCGAATACCGATAGACTTATAAAGAGACTTTAAAGGTTTATAAAAATTTTAACTCAATACACCCCTTAGAAAAAAAGTATAATTGGTGACTAAAATTTTAGAATCATTTATCAAGATAAAAGAGTTCATTCCTCCTAATATAATATATTTAAAACTTAAAATAACACAATAAAAAATGTAATTTTAGTCATTCAATTATTCCTTAATAGTTATTTTAGTCTCTAACTTTTTCCTGTTGCAATATACACCACAACTCTTCAAAAAAGTTATGCACTATAATTTTAATCTCTAAAACAACAAAACTATTAAACTCAATTAAAATTTTACTTAGTACATGTGTATTTTATTACCTTTTAATATTCATTCTTTAATTATAATATTGTTTAGTCTCGATATTTCATTTGTAAAATAAATAACATGATTTTAACTGGGTTGTGTAAAGAAATAGGAAAAATGTACCACAATTGAAAAGAAAATATTTATGAAAGAAAGTTGTTAATTTTTTATTTTGTAGATTAAATATCAAAACTGACAATGTTATATAGAACAAATATAATAAAATTTTAAAATAAACATGTATTAAGTAAAATTTAATAGAATTTAATAGTTTTATTGTTCTAGATAGTATTGTCAAAATGGGCCGACCCGCCCTACAGCGGGCCTAATTTCTGGCGGGCTTTTGCAGGCCGGCCCGCGGACTGAGATTCATGCAACCCTAGCCCGCTTCAGGTGGGTTGACGGGCCCCATTGGTCGGCCCACGAACTTTTCTTTTTATTAGTTTCTTTCTGAATATATATATATATATATATATATATATATATATATATATATATATATATATATATATAT
>NC_044926.1:23909657-23918315 GCF_003576645.1 Ipomoea triloba | reverse complement strand
ATATATATATATATATATATATATATATATATATATATATATATATATATATACATTTATTTATTATTTTTTTTTTTTCAAAAAATAGGGTCTAGCTCGTGGGCCCGGATCTTAACGGCCAGGCCGATTAGGTCCGCTCTTTCACGAGTCATCTTTTTTTGTAACCTTAATTGCCCCACTGCGAGGTTGGTGTGGGCCAACCCGTGAGGTTCGACCCACTTTGGCAGTACTACTTTTCAGATGTTATAAATGTAACTTTTTCTAAAAATTAGAAGTGTATATGGCAGTGATAAAATATTATGAGCTAAAACCGTTGAGGGATTAAAATTACATTATGTTCTAGAGGTATACCGTATTCCGAGTTATAACAGCAACAAATCGTCAAGAGGGAAGTTGATCGGGTATTCGGGTGAGTTAAACACTTAAACCCAGCCATCAAGGGAGTGATCGGTGGAGAACGAACAACAATGCGGCCTCAGATAATACTATTCGGGGATTCCATCACCGAGCAATCCTTCAGATTAGGAGGATGGGGTGCTGCTATTGCCGACAATTACTCTCGCAAGGTCAATTCTCTCTTCCCATTTTCATTCTTTCACATCTCTGCATAATTTATATCGCTTTTGTTATGTATGCATTTGATTCTTGAATGTGTATCTTTGTATGTATAGGCTGATATTCTGAATCGTGGGTACGGTGGATACAACACTAGGTGGGCTTTGCTCTTGATGCATCACCTCTTCCCTCTGGTAATCATACTCTAATTTCCCAATTTTTTTAAAAAATATTTTCCTAGACGTTTTACTGACTATTGTATTCTCGGGTGTGGGGATGGAATTGCCGAACATCTGTATGTATTCGTTCATATGTATATTCTAATAAAATTCGGTGGTTGGAGATTCTGTTAGTACTTTGATCATCTCAATATGTGCTGCTTTTAATTTCTGTGGTAAATTTGTTTGTCTTTATACTTTTGGAGTTTTCAAGGACTCTATTGGTTAGAGTGGTTAGAGATAGTGTCATTTTGGGATCAAGAAAATTCAGATTTTAAAAATCTGGAGAGAGAGAGAGAGAGGCTCTGTGGTTTTAAGTCTATGATTGTGGAGATGTGTATATCTATAATTATGCGTAATAAACTGATTGAAGAGAAGCTGTAAGTGCAATCTGAGGAAGAATTGGCCAATAGGCAATTCTCGGCAATCATTATGAGGCTTGAAATAGTAACTAGCAATAATAATTTCATGGTTAAGATTTGAGGTCAATCTTGGGCTTTAATTGATGGTTTTGTTGGCTTGTTGCAGCAATCTATCACGTATCCTGCTGTTACCACTATTTTCTTTGGGGCAAATGATGCAGCGCTTTCTGGGAGGACAAGTGAAAGGCAGCATGTGCCTCTTGAGGAATACAAAGAAAATCTAAGAAAAATGGTTCAACACCTGAAGGTTCTAATTTTATTCTTCAGAAACACCATTTTACTAGATGCTACTCTTTTCAAAGCCATTGTTTGGTAAATAGAATGAATTATGGGAATCTCTATGTAGTTGCTATTTCTGTTTCATCTTGCTTTTATGCATTTGGTCATCTTTCTTGTTTGATGCTAATTATATTATGTTCATGATCCCCCCCCAATTTCAAGTCCTATATGTTTACTTTGAAACAGTCAAGTAATTTGTCTATTTCTCACTGGTCTTGACAAACATTCGCAGAAATGCTCACCCACCATGGTACTTGTGCTTATAACTCCACCACCAGTTGATGAGGAAGGCCGCCTAGAATATGCTAGGTATGAACCATTTTAAGTCGATATGTGAATTCTCAATAATTAATGCAGTTGCGTTTCTTGATTTATCTGATAGAAATATAAACTCATTCAGATATGAGTTTCAACTACCTACTTGGAATTTTTATCAATGCCTTCCTATGACACTATAACATCCTAGACTTGTCCAAAGAAAAAAACAATGCCAGTATAACATCTTTTAGCTGTTTTGATCACTAAGAACTAGTGTGCATCTATATTTCCTTAATTTTGTGTCCCGCATATATTTATTTTTATGCAGTCTCTCTTCAACTATAAACAACTGCAATAATAATTATGCTAAGAATGGAGTTAATACCCAAAATGATCCCCCGACTATGTCATAATTCCCATATTGGTCCTTGATTATTAATTTACACAAAATGGTTGCTTAACTATGCAAAATTTTACTCATTTTAGTCCTCTGTTATACTGAGGACTAGATTGAGTAAATTTTTGCATTTGGATGTTGAAGACCAATTTGAGAATTATGAGATAGTTGAGAGACTATTTTGGGTATTACTCTGTATCTCTTAAGAATATGTTCCCACCTCACTTTACTGAGCCAGTTTTCGTGTATCTCAACATTCTCGGGCAACTTCAAATGGTAGAATTTATAATCATCATTTTTGAATTTTATGTGACATGCAATTCTTTCTTTTATATTTGTAAATTCTATTCATCTAAAATTCATAATAATTTTCAAAGTTTTAAACCTTTTTTTTGGAAAACGTGCTATGTGGAAGTAGTCTAAATAAAATGAGAGGGAGTATTTGCAACAAAAGCTTTAACCTGCATATTTTCAGCATTGATACCTAAGGGAAATGAGCATACCAATCAATGTTATTCCTATAAATAGTTTTCTAATTTTCCAAGCAGGTCTTTACATGGCGACAAAGCAATGGAATTGCCAGAAAGGACAAATGAAGCGGCAGGAGAGTATGCAAAGCAGTGTGTTGAATTAGCCAGGGAGTTGGGCCTCCCGTCAATAAATCTATGGTCCATAATGCAGGAAACCGAGGGTTGGCAGAAGAAATTCTTAAGGTCAGTGGTTATATGTGCGTCTTTAAACATGTATAGACAAACAGTTCGAGGTCGAATAAGAAATTCAGTGGAGGGTAAGGGTTAACGGTCTTGTGGTTTAGTGATAATTGTCTTTCAAAATGAGAACATTTCTACTTTTGATTCTTTTATCTGGACCTGAAACCTGGCTGAGAAGTGTGAACTATGATGCACCTATTAACTCGTGACACACCAACTTTTTGCCATTTTGCAGTGATGGTTTGCACCTCACGCCAGATGGCAATGCTGTTGTCTACGATAAACTCGAGAAAGTTCTTAGTGAAGCTTGGTTCTCTGCTGCACAGTTGCCCTCCGATGTTCCTCACCACTCTGAAATTGATGGAAAGAATCCCGAGAAAGCTTTCATAATACAATGTCCAGGAGTACAACAATAAACTTCTCTAGAGGAGGTTGCGGGTTTCCCTTGTTACTCAAAAATAACAATAAACTTCTCTAGAGGATAGATCTTCAACATGTCTTTGCCTGGTTGCAATAATCTTGTGATATTTCTTGAGCTGGTGCAATGTAGTTGCAAAGAAGAGCAACAGTGCAAAAACTTTATTTCAGTTGAGATTATCATTTGTTATCTTTTCTGAAATTTTTTCCAGCACAATCTGAATGCTGGTGTGCTTTCATAGGATGGAAAATATTGTGTATGCAAAACCAATTTTAAGTTTTAATTACACCATTCTTTTGTTTTTAATTAGTTTAAATTTCATTGATTTTGAAAAGTTATTTTTAGAACTATTTTTTATGGCAATATGGAATTTAAGATTAGAGGTATAGTGACATATAGGTAATACTCTCTCCATTCTATTTTATATGTGATACGATTAATAATACTTAACTAAGTTATTTACTATTCAATTTCTTATAATATTTGGTTTATTATTAGTATATAAAATTTATGTATTTAAAAGTTACACTAAAAATCATTAAATATAACAAATTAAATTTAAAAGTTATAAAAAAATATATTAATAAATAAAATAAGTACAGAAACAAAAGTTAATTCAACTAATAAAAAGTGGCATTTAAAATCAGTACCAGAACATATACTGCCTTGTAATATTTTTACATTATGTTTCTTAGTATTAGACTAATTTTCTTAGTATTAGACTAATCGTAAGTCTCCAAATAACCTCCAATTCTCAGAAGGATATAAATCACAAATTATCCCGTTGGTCTTGTCTCCAAATAACTCCCAATTCGGTAGTCTTGTCTCCAAATAACTCCCAATTCTCAGGAGGATATAATCGCAAATCATCCAATTGGTCTTGTCTCCAAATGTCTCCAAATAACCCCAAATTCTTAGGAGAAGATAAATTGTGAATTATCACGTTAGTCTTTAATTTTTCACCACTTACCTGTATACTTTATGCATAAGCAATTTTCTTTTTTGTGCACAAATTCTCAGGAGCATACTTATTTTTCTCTCCCTTGACCTCTCTTTCCTCCACGTCATTATGCATGGTTTCAAAAATCATTAAAAAAATTAAAAAAAAAAAAACATTGATGGGTTGCTCTAAATTCTCACTTATCAGTGGAATTTCCAGGCCAATCTTTAATTGACTTTGAACCATCAGAGGACAGTGAATCAGTCTGTTCACTTTTGACTTCCTTTCAACGCCAATCTTAGCTGACTTTGAGCAATCAGTGGACACTCAATACTCTGATCACTTGTTTCATATCTGTTCCCCATTCC
Source organism: Ipomoea triloba (assembly GCF_003576645.1). Lineage (NCBI taxonomy): Eukaryota > Viridiplantae > Streptophyta > Magnoliopsida > Solanales > Convolvulaceae > Ipomoea > Ipomoea triloba. Next base: position 23,913,750 of record NC_044926.1, on the reverse strand, counting down.
CCAACGCCTTCATCTTTACATACACATCTGCTACACTCTTTATGCAGCATCTCACCAGCAAAAGAGAAAATGGCAGAAACAGTTTTTATAAGCGTCGTTGCAGAGGGAGTTCTGAGAAAGCTATTTTCCCTTGCAGCAGAAGAGCTATGCGCCCTTTGGGGCTTCAAGGAAAGCCTCAAAAACCTCGCTGAAAACCTAGAGATGATCCAAGCATTGATGATTGATGCAGAGAACAAGCAAACAGATTCCAGGGCGGTACGCCTTTGGCTCAAGAAGCTCACGGCCGTCGCATTTGATGCCGATAATGTTTTGGACGAGTTCGCCTACGAAATTCTGAGAATCAAAGCCATAAGCGAGAACAAGGTTCGGGATTTCTTCACTCTTTCAAATCCACTTTTACTTCGTGTGCAATTCGGTCAAAAGGTTAAGATTATTGATAGGAATCTTGAGAAGCTTTATAAGGAATCGAATGATATAGGGCTTAGGGTAATTGAGGGTTTGGGTAGGGATTCTGAAGCTCAATTATTGAGGAAAACTGATCCTTGTGTTGTTGAATCAGAAGTTGTGGGTAGGGCAAGTGATGCTGCTAAGATTGTAGATATGTTAATCAGTTCTGATAATGAAAGGGATTTAGCTGTGATTAGCATAGTGGGAATGCCTGGGCTGGGAAAAACAACCTTAGCTCAACTTGTTTACAAAAATGAATCTGTGGTGAGAAATTTCGATTACAGGATGTGGGTTTGTGTATCTGATGATTTTGATGTTGATAGGCTCTTGGTTGAGATGGTGCAGTCTCTCACCCTAACCAGTTTCGAGGTCTCGAACAGGGAGGCAATCGTGAAAAAGCTGCAACAGAATTTGAATGGGAAGAAGTATTTATTGGTTCTTGATGATATCTGGAATCAAGATCAGGGTAAGTGGGATAGTATGAGGAGGTGTTTGATGGAAATTGGTGGTTCTAGAGGGAGCAGAATTATGATAACCACTCGGAGTGAAGAAGTTGCTACAGCAATGCAGTCGTTTTCAAGCCACAGGCTGGAAGTGTTGCCGGATGACGATGGATGGACACTGTTTACGCAAATAACATTTTCGAGTGGAGGGGTGGAGGAGACTCCGGGGTTGAGGGCTATTGGTAGAAGAATTTTGCAAAGATGTCGGGGTGTGCCATTGGCTATAAAGACATTGGGAGGTTTAATGTACTCTAGGAATAGCGAAAGCGAGTGGTCCATGATAGAGAACAGCGTGACTTGGAGTTCATCCAAGAGTATGGATGGAGTACTATCAACATTGATGTTGAGTTACAAACACTTGCCCTCGTTATCATTGAAGCAATGCTTTGCATATTGTGCGATTTTTCAAAAAGATTCCATAATGGAAAGGGATAAATTGATTCAACTTTGGATGGCGCAGGGCTGGATTAAGGGTTCTAAAGAAGACCGGATAGAGATGGAGGAAGTGGGAAATAACTTTTTCAATATATTGCTGAGAAATTCGTTGTTCCAAGATGTCGAGAAGGATGAATATGGTAATGTCAGAACTTGCAAGATGCACGATCTGGTGCATGATCTTGCATTGCACGTATCAAAAGACTTCTGCTTAACTGTGGATCCTAGAGATATGAATGATGATATCGAGACTGTACATTTATCATTAATTTGCAGAGAAGGGGTTAAATTGAATGTTCCAAAGGGTCCTCTTCTCAACCTAAGAACTCTGTATATAACTGCAGGTTTCAATGCAGACATTTTGACAAGTGCTAAGCATCTTCGCGTTTTGATTTTAGACGGTTTTGGAATTAAAGAATTGCCAAGTTCGGTAGGAAAGTTGAAACATCTAAGATACCTTGACATCTCAAAGACTTCCATCAAGAGATTGCCGAATACCATCACGCAGCTTTACAATTTGCAGACACTGAGATTGAATATCTTGGAGGAGATGCCACGAGATTTTCATCGTCTGGTTAATTTGAGGCATTTTTATATGGAAGACATTCGTGACAACAGGCGGCCTTGTTTATTTCTTGGGATAGGGAAGTTGGTTTCTCTCCAGACATTACCTTTCTTTGTTGTGAGTTCTGACAGTCGATGCCAGATTAGTGACCTGGGATGCTTGCCCAACCTGAAAGGTCACTTAAACATTTACAGCGTCGAGAATGTCAAAAATTACAATGCAGCACGAGAAGCAAAGTTGTACGAGAAAGAGAATATTCATACCTTACAGATCCGTTGGCATCCATTGGATCGAAGAAGGAAAGAGTTCGTTGATGAAGGAGTGTTAGAGGGCCTTGAGCCGCACTTCAACTTGAGAGACTTGACAATCGAGAGCTTTAAGGGTGCAAGGTTTCCATCGTGGCTTGTGGAAAATAAACTAAAGAACCTAATGAAGATAACATTGTGGGATTGCAACTGGTGTGAACAAATTCCTACACTTGGACACCTTCCCAGTCTAAGGATTGTATCAATAACCGGGATGAACAGTGTGAAATATATCGGCCCGGAGTTCTACTGTCAGACAAATATTGATTGCAAAAGCAGTAGTGTTACCTTATTCCCATCCCTAAGAGAACTCACTTTGAGTGGAATGGCAATTCTAACCCAATGGTCTGAAGCAAAATTACCATCAGCTTCACGAACGAAGGTGTTTCTTCACCTGGAAATATTGAAAATCGAGGGATGCCCAGAACTGTCAAGTCTACCAGAAATGAGCGGCCTAACGTCTCTCCGTTACTTATCCTTTGTGAGATGTGATAAACTGGCTTCTTTACCAGAGCGGCTGGGAAGTTTGGCTCTTCTCCAGGAACTAGAAATAAGGAAGTGCTCGAATCTGGCTGCATTGCCCGATGTAACTGGCCTACAATCTCTGCGCAAGCTAGATATTTCAATGTGTGAGAAGTTGATTGCGTTACCAACTGGTTTGGAACTCTGCAAAGCACTCGAGAACTTGTGCATTCGCCAGTGCCCGTCTTTGTTCCCCGAGGGTCTGTCTCAGCTTGTTCACCTCAAGGAACTAAGGATAGGCCATTTCTCACGTGAGCTCGATTCTTTCCCATGGCCATCAACACCCTCTGGGGCAACTCCTTTTGCATCTTTAGTCTCCCTAACACTGTATGGATGGGCAACGCTCAAATCTCTGCCCAACCAACTCAAAGAACTCTCGGGTTTGAAGCATCTGTCCATAAGAGAATTTGGGGTGGAGGCTCTTCCTGACTGGTTCTGTTGCCTCTCATCTCTTCAATCAGTCTGCTTTACATTATGTGCAAATCTTGCTTATCTGCCCTCCATGGAAGCGATGCAATGTCTCAACAATTTACAGGCGTTTGAAATTATTGTTTGCCCTCTTCTGGAAGAAAGATGTTTCGAAGGGAGCCGACCGGAGTGGCACAAGATTTCCCACATTGCTAAGATCAGGACAAATTACCAGACCATTCAATGCCTCTATTAGACTTGCTTCCATGGATGGTTATTGGCTCAAGCTTCTTGTTCTCTCACTCTTAACATCTGTTTAGCCCAGGTTATTTAAGAAGTAATACTACATGCACCTTTACTTCTTTCATTCAGGTTTTTTTTTTTTTTTTTTTTTTTTTTTTTAAGAAGATTAAATGGATATGCTCCGGGCTGACTCTAAACAAGTGCAAAGTGAGCGACTGCACAAGATTTTTAATTTTTGGGACAAATACATATTTGGTTATTGTCACTTATGACAAAAACATTATTCAAGTGCCATATATATTCAGCTATTTAGTTAAAATATGTATATATATGTATACGTGTATATATATATATATATATATATATATATATATATACACTTGTGGTCTAGTGGCATCCGGTGTCCCGGGGAGTGGGTTCGAGCCTCAGTGGAGGCAACTGTTGACTCTTTGTGCTTCATTAGGTTGAGAAAGTAGCTATGAACACTACATTGTAACAGAGACATTGCTGTTGACTCTTTATGCTTCATTAAGTAGCTATGAACAGAGTCAGTAGTACTCAAAAATATATATATGTGTGTGAACAGAGTCAGTAGTACTCAAAAATATATATATGTGTGTGTGAGAGAGAGAGATCAAATGCAAAGAGTTGCTTAGGTAAAAAAT
>NC_044926.1:23870698-23908575 GCF_003576645.1 Ipomoea triloba | reverse complement strand
TTTTTTTTTTTTTTTTTTTTTTTTTTTTATAAGAAGATTAAATGGATATGCTCCGGGCTGACTCTAAACAAGTGCAAAGTGAGCGACTGCACAAGATTTTTAATTTTTGGGACAAATACATATTTGGTTATTGTCACTTATGACAAAAACATTATTCAAGTGCCATATATATTCAGCTATTTAGTTAAAATATGTATATATATGTATACGTGTATATATATATATATATATATATATATATATATATACACTTGTGGTCTAGTGGCATCCGGTGTCCCGGGGAGTGGGTTCGAGCCTCAGTGGAGGCAACTGTTGACTCTTTGTGCTTCATTAGGTTGAGAAAGTAGCTATGAACACTACATTGTAACAGAGACATTGCTGTTGACTCTTTATGCTTCATTAAGTAGCTATGAACAGAGTCAGTAGTACTCAAAAATATATATATGTGTGTGAACAGAGTCAGTAGTACTCAAAAATATATATATGTGTGTGTGAGAGAGAGAGATCAAATGCAAAGAGTTGCTTAGGTAAAAAATGTACTCAAAAATATATATATGTGTGTGTGAGAGAGAGAGATCAAATGCAAAGAGTTGCTTAGGTAAAAAATATGGTTAAATTTCAGCCATTGATCTAGTGTAGACATTAAAATTTTTTTTTTTTAAAATGCGTTGATAATTTTGTGTGAATAAGTTTATATTAAAACATTTATTTTGTTAGAACAATTATCCTGGTAGGCATTGATTTCTATAAATATGTAATATTTATATTGTAATTTTCTTTAAAAACTTTTCTGATATATCATATATTTTGATAGATACTATATAAATTTATGTATTGTAATTGAATAAATTCAAATTTAGTTACCAAAAAATAGTGTATTATAAATTTAAAGACAATATCATTTTTAAATTTTAACTAAATGATACTCCGTAGTCCGTATAATATTGCAAGGAAAATAATAAATAAAATTTAGAAAGAGAGAAAGATTCGGAGTTGGTTGAAAAAATGTTTGAAATTTGAAGGTTGATGGATGTATTTCAACTATTTATATTTGAGAGGAAACAGTCTGCAAAATTCTTAATATAAAGAAATTATTGATAGGGATTATTCCCCGCTCATCGTACCTAACCCCCGGTCTATTTAAATTGACCGGTCTTCTATCGCTCGACCGGTCTAACTGACCTTCTCGGGGAATCCATAGCCGGTCAAGAGCCAATCCTGATCAAGACCCAGAGCTCAGACTGACCGGGTGTCCTGTTGTCCTTGGACGTCTTCCTCCTTGATGTCCAAATCCTTTGACCTCGCGACACCTGGCTTCCGAGTACGGGACTCACCTTTGGACCGGTGCATGGCCGCCACACGGCCGCCATGCCGCTGGTCTAGTACCTGTCTTCTGACAGTCTATATATACCGCATTTAATGTTGTAAGGGGGACTTTTGGCTGTTTTCTATATAATAGTCAAGTAAACCAAGAACATCTGACCCACTATCGAAAGTAACCGAGCTACCCTGGGGTATAAACACCTTGTATCCGTCTATTCATTAATAAAGAGTATTTATTGCACGTATCCGCGTATTTACTCTATCATCTATAAAAGTATTAACTTTTTGAATATCACTAAACTTTTAAAAACTCTTTAAAAGACTTAATCGAATACCACCCCACTTGTAATCAATCGCTATACTGTGGATCAATGTCTATAGTGCACCGTGGACCCTGGTCCTATACGACGTCATTTTGAATTTTAAATTTGACGGCGACCATTTGTTGTTTAGTTCACGTTATAGGTTTTTTTTTTTTTTTTTTTTATAAACTGTAAAGCATGTGTATATGTATAGTGTTATGCGTTTCTGTGTCTCATGTTATGCAATTATGTACCTTAAGCGTATGAATTTTGTACCTGAAATAAAGTAAATATAACATGCATTTTTCTGTCTTGTGCTATGCGTTTTTGTGTCTTGTGTTATGCGTTTTTGTGTCTTATGTTATGCAATTCTGTACCTTAAAAATATTAATTATGTACTTTTTGAACTAAAGTTAATATAAAACATATGTATGTGTCTTATGTTGTGCGTTTCAGTGTCTCATGTTATGTAATTATGTACCTTAACTCTTAAGCGTATGACACTAGATCAAATCAAGTAATATATATTTAATTTAAATTTTTGATACATCTTATGCAGATGAAGAGGTGTAATTTTGTATTTTAACTAACATTATCGACAAACAATCCTTTTTATTGAGAGAGAAAAATTGGTTGTCAATAAAAAAAATACAATACTTTCATGAAAAATTCCTTGGAAATGTAAAAAAGGAAAATAAAAAAAGGATTATTTTCATATTTCCCTACGTACAAGCAAGTTTATTGATAAATAATAAATATTAAAAAAATATATTTATCAGAGATATTTTTTTTAAAAAAAATATTTACCGTCACGAATAAAAGGAAAAGGTGGAGGAAAAGTGAAATTAAGTATAAAAAATAAAATAAATTCTTTAAAAAACTTTAATTAATTCTAATATATGAGCCAGGCCCATAACCCATACAAAATATTATTTTTTTCCATCTTCCTTCATGCAAAAGGAAATTATGAGGTTGAAGTACTAATAAGTAGTAAATAAATAATGGAAATTAACATTTAATTTCTTTATTAGGTTCTTGTATCTAGCTCTGACAAATTTTACAATTAAGATCACCATAAATGACAAGTAGTAATTTCTTAATTTAATGCAAGCAAGAGAGATCAGTTACAAAACAATAATCTCAATCATTTAATACATCAAGCTACTTTTATTTATTTATTTATCTTTAGAAAAATAAAGCCAAAATATATTTCTGCAAATACTTGGTGGTTGAAAAAAATTCAAACCTCTATAACATGTGATAATTATATTTAAACTTTAAAATTTAATAATTTAGTATCAAATATTTGTATTGTGTCATAATTATTAATCAAATTATATTATATAATCCTAAAATAATTTGCGGATTTAGTTATTATATATGGATCAGTTCAGGTGCGAAGACTCTCCCAAAGTCCCAAGTGAAAGATGGGGTGAAATCTGAGTCGTTGATCTAATCTAGATCATCGGCTCAAATCAAGAAAAATTACTTTTTTAAAAATCGTGCTTCTACCAACCTACATGTAAATGATCAATTGTCTAAAACTGATGCATCTTAAGATATAAAACTAAGCACCTTAAATTATTAAATCATGCACCTTAAGGTATAAAACAACGAACCATAAGTTTAAACTGATGCACCTTAAACTATAACAGTGATGCACCTTAAGCTTTAAATATACGCACCTTAAGCTATGTAAATATGCACCTAAAGCTTTAGAATGATGCCTTAAACTAGAAAAGTGACGCACATTAAACTTTAAATATACGCACCTTAAACTATGAAAAGACACACATAAAGCTTTAAACTGACGCACCTTAAAGTTTCAACAAAAACGTACTTTCAAATTGCCCAATACGCAAAAAGACCAAATTGCCACCACGCTTTTTTTAAAAAACTTTTCTTTAATCTAATAATAAGCTGTTGATTTTGATTAGATCAAGGTCTGGAATTAAACGTCATCTTTTACATGAAGCCTATTACTGCATTTGATCTCTATTTTATATATATATATATATATATATATATATATATATATATATATATATATATATATATATATATAAATCAAAATCATCAAATGAGAATTAGACTTTCCTTAAAAGTGTGGACTAATCTAATTCAATTCGTTCATTTGTGAAGACCAATGACTAGAAAATAAGGCGGAAAAAAGAGCATGTAAAGTCAATTTCTTAAATATTAAGTTTGTAATATTTATGAAATGGGTTGATCTTGTCCCCCCTCCCCCTTCCCTCCTTTTTTTTTTTCTCTCTCATTTTTCTATCGTTATATCTACTATAGAATTTTTTTTGGAAAGTTGGTCTAATTTGAAATTTTAAATTGTATGAAGCTGATATTTTGATACATGTTTTTTAAATGATGTTAATAAGGTGTAACTTTTTAAATAATTTGTGTGTCAACTAGTAACTAATTATGCAAAGTCTGATTAGATTAGTTTTTTCTTGTGCCTAATATTATGATTTTATATAATTGTCACAATATCCACAGATATTTAGTTTTAAATTTTCAACTTTTAAAGGTATGTCGAAATATAATTGTTATGCAAAATTATATATAATTGTCACAATACATGAATATTTTATTTTAAATTATCACAATTTAAATGTTTGGAAATAATTCTTATAAGACATGAAGTTATACATGTTTGAATTTATTTTTATTTTTTTACTAATAACTCTTTCACAACAACAAAAAGAAAACGTAATAAATAAATCAAACACACACACACACACACATCACTAAAAAGTGAACCACAAAGCACTTATAAGTGCACCACACACTAGCACGTAGTGTATCGCCGAAATATACATGTTACGGTGCTTAAAATTACGAAATTATCAATGCGTATTTTCTCTTCTTCATTGATTTCCATCCATACGACCGCACAGGAGAGCAACGCCGCACTAGAGCATGGACACACACACACACACATACACACAGAGGAAAAATTGTAATATATGCCCCTCACAAATATGTCAATTATCAATGTCACTTCTGAATTATTAGTGGTATAAATATTGCCCATCAATTTTCAAAATGTGACATATATTGCCTCTCGTCAGAATTACTAATGGTGTAAATGTGGTTACCTGCCGTTTTCCCTATTCGAAGATCACTTCTTTTTTTTTTTTTTTTTTTTNTTTTTTTTTTTTTTTTTTTTGCCAAGGACCTTGTAGTGTAGCGCACAAAGTTGCTCTATCGTATAGGAGGTTGTGACTTTGAGCCTGAGGTAATATTGACTCTTTGTGCTTCAATAGGTTGAGAAAGTAATTATGAACAAATACTGCATTGTAAAGAGTCAGTAGTATTAAAAAAAAAGATCACGTTTTTGTCCTCCATTTTTCTTTTTTTCGTTTGTTCTCCTTCTACCGACAATAATGTTTCTCCTTCTTCCTACCAAGGGAGGGGTAATATATGTCACATTTTAAAAATTGAGAAGCAACACTTACACCACTAATAATTCAAGGGTGACATTGATAATTGGCATATTTGTGAGGCCAGGGATATAAATTACAATTTTCCCTATATATATGAGCACAATCTTGTGAGAATTGTTGCCCAGAAGAAAACTATGAACTAATTGACTATCTGGAAAGATCTAACGTATTAGAAACAATTTAAAAAATGCATTGACATTTTTGTAAATAGCTCAAATTTTGAAGTGCAGGTAACATATGCTAGTGTTCAAGTAAAATGTGCAAGTAACATCACTATAAAGTGAAACTTTTTACATTATAAAATGAAAGTAATTAACTTAGCTTTCACATTCGGTAAAATTAATGATAACGTTATGTGCACTTAATATTGCTACACCCTATGGTGTTATTAAGTGCACTCCATAGTGTTATTACTTGCACTTAAAGTTTCAATTATTTACGAAAATGCAACCATTTTTTTTCCTCTTTGACTTCTTTAAAGTCATTAGATCTTTACAGATGGACGGCTCTAATTGATTCCTAGTTCTCTCATCCGCCCTCTTATTTGATCCGAATCCCCCCCCCCCCCCCCCCCGCACACCATTACTTAATTAGCTTTATAGAATTCTTCTTTAAATAGTAAATTTCCACTATTATTCACCACAAAATTATAAGATTGGCACTATACATTCCATTTAAATATAAATTGAAAATAAAAAAGGAATGTAGGATGATAATTAGGTAATTAATTAATTTAGGCATCATCACCAATGTTAAAAATCAGATTATTAAAATATTAACCATAAATTATACTATTTTAATCCTTTTAATTCCTTAGGCAATTTTTTCATTTAATTTTTTTCTGTTTTTAAACTTTAGCACCCATTCTCATATATGTATTTACCTTAAGAAGTTAAGATCAGAGTGGGTAATTATGTTGGGTAAATGTTGACTGTTAGTCAACTATGTTTTTAGTGCTTGACTAATTTCTTGCTTATCACTTTCACCTGGTTAATGCCAATTTGACCCACTTAATGCAAATATTGACCATTTTCCTTAATATTAAAAAAAAAAAAAAAAACCATTTGTCCTTGGCAGCACCACTTTGTCCAATCTGTCACACAAAGTCTTCCTAATGCAGTTCAATTGATATTTTTTGTGTGACTTGCAGACTATTACACACATGACCGAGATTTATTCAATGCATACCCTAAAGTAGTTACACATCAAAATTTAATTAATATAATAGAGTTAAGTTATTATCACTACTGTATTTAAAAGAAATTATTCAAACAATTTGCTAAATTAAAATCCAAAGTTTTACTTAAAGAGAACCAGATCATTTCTACTTGAATCATATATGGTTGGTACCATAAGACTATTCTGTTTAGTATTGTCATATTCTCTTTTTAATATTTAACTCCTTATGTAACACTGGCCTATAATTCATTTTTTTAAATGTATTTGATTAATAAATTAATTAAAATCTTAATTTGTGGTGGGATCAATTAATTTATAAATAAAAAATGTCAAATATAAAAACTTTTAATATCATATTCAAGGTAATTTTAAATTCTTTTAAAAAATACTTATTGAGATAACTATAACCAAAGGAAAACTCGCAGTCATTGGCGGGCAAACCCCCGCTCCTGTACAATAATTCACAAATCACACTAGGAAGACCTAGTGAAACAAGCTTGACCGAAATGATATTGACAAAATTTGAACTCGTAACCTTCTAATACGATATTCATACTTCATCCAGTCAACCACCCCTTTCGGAGCTAATTTAATTAACTTTGAGAGATGTGTTGCTACATATAAGGCAAAATCCATTTAGAGGAAATTCTATTTTGTTACAATTTAGCATAAGAAAAAAAATGTTTAAATAGGGTAAAATGAATTATTAACCTTAAATAAATGTGTCTGTATTTTATCTTGACTAAATTGGTGATAAAATTCATCTCTTTCTAACTTTAGAATATTATATTGTAGAAATTACCTTTTAGTGCAATACACAAGTAGAACATTTACATAGGCATCCTTTCAATTCATCGAGAGATAAATTTAAGAAGGAAAAATAGTATTTTTTTCGTTTTGAAGTGTGTCTGAAATATTCATCGCAGTATAATTCATGTATATAAGTATATCCAATTTAAATTAATAAATATTTTTATAATACATTTATAGTTTAAAAAATTAATTTATTTTTTAGAATTATTATTTATTTTTCAACACCCCTTTCAATTTAGTATTTATTTGGGATAACTAAATAAATTGACTTAAAAATAAGTTTTTTTTTAACAAAAAAAAAATCAATTGTAAAAATATTTGTAAACGGTTTTTCTCCCTTTATTTGACTATAACAAATTGAGTAAGCAATACAAATAAATTTAGAGTAGTCATTTTATTTGAGTCAACGCTTTTTTTTAATAAATAAATGCATATCTTGATATAGTCCGTAATATTTTTTTTTTCTAGATTTTGTAAATGTACCAAGTAATCTCGAATGACACACAATCCCACACAACGGTTGGATTGAACAAATGACTTGATGGCTGAGATGAATTCATACACATTTAATGTCTCTCTCTCCATATTTACTATTGATATTATGCTATAAAAGGCATAAAAGGAGGTGATATAGAGAGCTAGAAATGAGAGATTGAGACCACCAATATTGCATCACCTACTTCTTCTTCTTCTTTCTCCTCCTCCTCCTCTCGAGCTCGTCTTCAATGGAGTTCGACAGTAACTCGACTCACGTGGGCCCCGCCCTCCAACCCTTCCCCATGTCAACCAACTATTTCAAGTCAGAATTCGACGACGTTTTCCACACAGACTCAAAGGGCTATAACTTCCAGGATTTACACCCGTTTGATCATCATTTCTCGTCGTCATCAACATCGCCCCTCGTGGGACCGTCACCAATCTCCTTCTACCCTGATCTCGCCATCCATATGAATGGCTTCGACCCGTTTGATCCATTCTCCAATGACAACTCCCCATCTCATCACCAAAACCTCAATCTCTTCAAACCCTCCCAAGAAAACAGCGAAATTGCCCATAACAACAACAATGGCGGCGCTGTGGGAGGATACTTGAGCTACCCAAACCCCAAAATCTTGAGCTTTCATCATGATTTGAAGCCTACAAACGTTGTTGTCCCCGATGAGAGCTCTTGCGTTTCTGCTAATCCAGGTTTTCGCAAAGAAACCGGTGGGAGAAAGAGGAGCAATAGGGCTCATCAAACCACTGATAACAATGGTGCATCTGCTTCCATGAAAAAACACTCCAAAGGTAGAAAAAAAACCAAATCATCCAAAGGGCAATGGACTGTTGAAGAAGACAGGTAATCAAAGGGAGGAATTAAATTAAATTAAATCACCATTGATTATATTATCAGCTTTAATTTATGTGACAGAATTTTGTTTTGTTTTGTTTTGTTTTGTTTTTTAATGATTTTAATTAAGTTTTTGCAGGCTATTGATTCAGCTGGTAGAGAAGCATGGAGTTAGGAAATGGTCTCACATTGCTCAGCTGTTGAAAGGGAGAATAGGGAAGCAATGCAGGGAGAGATGGCATAACCATTTGAGGCCTAATATCAAAGTAATTAATTATAAATTCCTTATTTTATTTAATTTCTTTTTTTTCTCTTTTCTATGATATGTTTTCCATATTATACATTCTCATATTTTATATGCATATACATATCACCTCTGGTTGATTGATTTTTCTTTCTCTTCTGGGGGTACTTTCTCTTTTTGAACATAAAATGTTAACATTTTCTTCATCTTATTTCTCAAAACAATTTTTTTTTTTGAAAAAGAAAACAAATTATTTATTATCACCTCTAAGTAATGTGTATATATATTGATCACAATTACACTGAATGTTTATCCAAGACCAAGTCAATAAGGGGCAAGAGGTGACTCAAAAAATCCCCATTGTTTTCCCCAAAATTTTTAACCTATGTACAAATTATAATATTCTTTTGAATTTTAAGCATTTAAATTAATTTCATAATTCCACTTATTTATTTAGGGTTGATGGGGGCATTGGCTGGTTAGATGCCCAAGAAATGGTTAAGTTTGTGTTATCACTAAACGACATATGTTGAGGGGTGGTTAGCCAGGGTGTGTAGTTGATCACTTGGGGGTGAGTAATGCATAACCAAATGGAACAATTGAGTTTTGTGGTTGAGCACTTGGGCATGCAAGCCACGATTAGCACATCTAAGACAAGGCGGCACTCGATGGGTATGTGTAGTCAATTGGAGTGGGAGTGGTTATGATTATGAATAGTTAAATTGGGCAAATGGATAGGACAAATTAGTAATGCGAGTGTTACACAATGTCACAAAAGGGGCCGGGTTAAACATATATGTGAAAGGACAAAGAGGTACGGTGGGAGGGCGTGGCTCCAATTTTGCTATATAAATCACATGAATATGTAAAGGGCACAAGGGATTTTTTTTAACTAGTTTATATTGACTTTTGTAGTAGAAAGGATATTGTAACCTAACAATCCATTTATTATCCAATTCAAAAAACAACTCATTTTAGCTATCTAGCATCTCATTTTACTCATTATTCCTTTCATTCTTTTTTATTTTTTTTACATTTCTTACCCAATTTGTGTCGGACTTGAAATGAAAAAACCATATACATATATATATAATTTTATATGCTTAAATATGGAAATAACTTATTTGACCATACATATTGTATATGGGTGCATGCAGAAGGACGTATGGAGTGAGGAGGAAGATGAGATCCTGATCAAAGCTCACGTAGAAGTTGGGAACAAATGGGCAGAAATCGCGAAACGCCTCCCCGGAAGAACTGAAAACTCCATCAAGAACCACTGGAACGCCACCAAGCGAAGGCAATTCTCCCGCCGAAAGTGCCGCACCAAGTGGCCCAGACCCAGCTCTCTCTTGCAGGTAAACTTTATTTTATGGATGTATTATTTATTAGTCAAACAAATTCATTGTTCTTTACTTATTTTTTTAATATTTTTAAATTTAATTTTTAGGTTTATAATATTTTAATGTAATTTTTAAATATATAAATTTTATGGTAAAAACTTGCGTGAGACCGTCAGATAGATCGTGTCAAAGTGAAAATGTGATACTTATACGCACAAATGTCATACTTATATGCTCGAATGTAATACTAATCAGGAATAAAATTTTTATTACTTATAATGGTACATGTAATACTTTTAAGAGAAAATGTAATACTTTTACATTCCGATTTAAAAGTATTACATTTTGCCTCAAAAATATTATATCTTTCCTTATAAGTAAAGGGAGCATTACTTATTATGGAAAATGTAATATTTTGATGGAAAATATAATACTTTTTCATCAAAATGCAAAATTATTACTATACATTTTTCTTAAAAAGTATTACATTTTCTCAATGACAAAAATTTTATTCCTAATTAATATTACATTTAAGCATATAAGTATGACATTTGCGTATATAAATATGGCATTGCATGTTTCTTCAACCCGACCCGACCTATCTTACAAATAAGGATCCGTGAGACGATCTCACACAAGTGTGACCCATATTTTAATGTAGTTTTTAAATATATAAATATATTAATACTAAACTTAATATTATAAGAAATTGAATTAAAAATAACTCCAATAAAATCTCGTTAACCTATTCAGACACATAAAATATGACAAAAAGAGTATGTACTTTCACTTAATAAATTATATACATACTACAATTAACATATTATGTGATGTGCATGTAGTTAAATAAATTATGCACATAATTAACATAATATGTACTTTAAATTTATTTATAGATATAATCTGAACTACACTCATATAATATGTTAATTGAGAACACATATATAATCTGAATGTCTCTTTAGAGCACGATCTACAATGTAAAGCAGACGCTGGACGCTGGTCCATGATATAATTTGCCTATAAATTTGTGATTTTACCATCTTGTAGAACTACATTAAGACCGTCCTGAACTCGGAGAAAAACTGTGGCGGGGCAAGCCGGAGGAACGCGTCAACCAACGCCGAGGCATCCACGGTGGTGGAGCCACCGCCACCTCCGCCACCAAAGGCGGAGCCGATGGAGTACTGCGGCGGGGACAATTTAGTCCCGGACTATGATTTCGCATTGGATGAGAAGTTGTTTGCAGGGAATGGGATTGAGTCTTTCATTGAAGATATTCCAGGTGGCCCTCTGGTATTGGATGAAAAGTATATGGAGGAGATGGCCTATGACATGCCTCCCATGATGTTTGGTGAACCAAAGGAGCTTGATTTAATGGACATGATCTCTCATGTCAATCTCTGATCATATATCCTTATTGAGAACAAAACCCCTTAATTGCTATACTTTAATATTTACATCCCTTCAAAACCATATGATATAAGGGTGATTTCGGACTGGTGTTATATTATTCCCGATACAACCATGTAAATTTAGTAGATTGCATCTAATACTGTTGGTATTAGTGTTAATATGCTATGTCTGCTCTGTGATTGTATCGGGTATAATATGGCATAATAGGGTTCCCCTAAAATATGTTAGGGAAATTATACCTATCTATCTATATAAATATACATACAAAACATTCTATGTGAATGTGATATACTGTGATATGACTTGAGGATAATATATAGAAACTGTTATAACTTTAGTGAAACTTTTGAGTGTTTGATACTGATGGATTTCTTGGCTGTGTTTATCATTGCATTCGTGTTCATTTACTTTAATAAAGTTTATCATCATTCCATAAAGTTTACATAATTTGCTATAAAATTTTACAATATAATGACTTTTTACTACAATATTGTTGTTGATGTAAAGGTTTTTTTTTCAAAAAAAAAATAAAAATTGCAAAGGTTAAACCAGCCCCAAGTCCAGCAAGCCCTATGCCAATCACAATTCCATAGATCATGTGGTATACAATTGTGTGGACCATGAATAAAATGTACATTTTCAATATATTAAGTGTACATTATTTGTGTACTGAAGGTACGGTACACTTTCTGAAAGTACTTCATGCACTATTGTTATTGTTCACACGTGTCTTTCTTCTCTCCATTTGGAGAATGCTGATTATTGATGATGATCTTGCTACTTGAAGTCTTTAATTCTTACTCAAAAATGTAAACTAAACTTTAATCTTGAATCTAATTAGAAATTCAAATGCAATTTGAAAATTTAAGTGTTCTAGGTTTAAGAACATGAGAGAATTAACTTCCTATTCTCAGGTCTAAGTCTAACTAACTACCTAGACTAATTAATTGCATAGACTCATTAGACTCTCCAAATATATAGGTTGTTGAAAGTAAGCCGTGACACGCGCGACCTCTTGCACGAGCGTGCAGCCAGCTTGTACGCATTGAAGCATATATTCTGGAAATGCTGGCACGAGTCCTTGCATGAGCATGCATACCCTCGTGTGCAAATAATGGTGCTGGCATGAGCTCCTCGAGCGTGCACTACGTCATGGCAGCAAAAATGGTTCCATCCTATTTTGTTTCACTTTGTGCAAAATACCCTTGAATTAATCTTATTTTTCTTCAAAATATAAAAGCCCTCAAAATTAGACCTTAAACACAATTTATAGCACATTAGACCCCTTTTAAGCATAACTAAAGTCGATTCAATCCTAAATTAGCCTCAAAATACCCCGTAAATAACGTTGCATTTGACACTTACTAGTCTCTTTAGAAAAATCAATTTACGAATCATTAGGAAGATTTTCTAGTTGTTGTGCATGAACTACAGGTTCCTCCACCCCATCAAATTCTACTTTTGGAACTACATTCATTTCATATTCTATCATCAATTATTCGTTCATCCAATTCAAATGCACTCTCAATATATATATTCACCATATTCACTATCAATATATTCATATTCTTCCTCTTGTTCCCACTATTCACAATCCTCATCTTGCCCCTCACCTACACCCTCTCCATGAACAACCCAAACTTTCATTGGATCAAACAAATCAACTTTATTTATTACATTCCAAGCTATAGACTCTTACACTAACTCCACTAACCCATCTTATGCATTAAAAAACAATTAGAAGTTTATTTCCATGTTATACCTCAATTGCTCTATGTCTGACTATAAAGAATGTTTTACTATTCTATTGATCTTTATTATAAATATTTCAGTTTATGATTTAATGAATTAGTCCCTTTATTTAAAAAAAAAGAAAAAAAAATAAACTCAGACACTTATTTGTGATTTGTCTTAATTTATATGCAAAATTGTATATCAATATATCATATTAATGGCCCACTGCAACTAAGTACAGAATCCAACTGGAAATCCACTACACCACATCCAATACACAATTAAAAGATAAAGAAAATCCAAACAAAACTTTAAACCATGTGGTCCACACAACAAAAATACACAATACTTTAACACATCATACAATTATAACATAAATACATAATAAAGAATTACTAACATCATATTAAACAATACTACTATGGGGACCAAAATGCATTACAAGCCAAATTCGCACTAAAATGCATAAAGCTAAGTATTCATATACACTACTACTAAAGTGAAACCTATATATTCTTTCCTACTTGGAGATTTGTCGAGTTATTGCCTTCAAGCCATATTTGTGGTCTTGTTTCTTTCAATTGCGAGGAGAAGGACTCTGGCCTCTAATAGAAGATGAAGCTTTTAGTGTTGAATTGGGAGTAAAATTATGTTTGAAATTGCAAATCAGAAGAGGTCAAATTGCTAAGGAGGGCAACGTTGACTTAGAGCTAATTTGGGAGTCAATGGCTTAATTGGCATGTTTGTCCCCAGTGTTAACGCTGATTTCATGTAAAAAAAAAAAATCATTATTGATTGATTTGAAATTCGAGGACCATTGGGGGTCAAGCCACCATATTCAAAATATCATTGAAGTTATTAATTACATGAATAATTTTAAGGACTGAGTTTACCATAGGCGTATAATTCATACATCATTTTTCAATTTCAAAAATTAACTTTCTTTTAGAGCAACTACAATAAGGTATTTGGGCTAGTTTTTTCCCTTCGGTGGAGGGAAGAGAGTGTGAGTTGAAGGAGAGAGAAGAGAAGAGAGAAAAGAAAAATGAAATTGTTGTAATATGATTTTTTGTGAGACACTGAGACATGTAGGGAGGAACAAACAAAAACAAAAAACATAACTACTGCACGTTGGCAAATTATACCATGGATTAGTGTCCACCTAGCATTGTGGATCCTAATCCAAAATGACATTTAGATTATGTATCTGCAATTAACATATTATGTGTTTGCAGTTATCTATAAATAAATTGAAGGTATATAATATGCTTAATATGCTAACTGCATGCACATAATTTATTTACTATAGATAGGTGCATGCGCATAATTTATTAACTATATATAAGTACATAATATATTAACTATATATAGGTACATAATATATTAATTACATATATTATTAACTGTAAATACATAATTCATCGTCCACTGTGCACATTTCTTTTTTTTATTCCCTTTTCACCTTCCTTCTCTCTCTCTTTTTCTTTTCTAGAAAAAAAAAACTTTTTTTTTTCTAGAAAAAAAAAAAGAGAGAGAGAAGGAAGGTGAAAAGGGAATAAAACTCCATAAAAAATCAACTCTATTGAAGATGGTATTCGAGCAATAGTTACACCATGTACACGGATCTACCTTACAAGGTGAATCTATGTCCAAAATACATAATTTACATACTGAATGTATGTTCACAATTTGAATTGTGAACATTTAGTATGAAACATTCAATATGCAAATTGTGAACATACATAATTTATATACATAATTTATATACTAAATGTTCACAATTTATACACTAGATGTTCAGTATTTCTAACATTATGCCTAACTTTAATAAGCAGCAAATATAGAAGGCAGCAAATATAGAAGGCAGAAAGAAAGGGAAAGCACATCAATCAATCAAATATAAACAAAAGCCGGGCGCTCTATAGCAAAGAAAATATTTGACGCACCATCATATAGCAATATGGATTTGGAAAACAGAATCTCTTAGCAAATTCTACAGTTTAACAGGTTTTTTTTCTCCAAAGTTGCGGACGAGGCACTACTAAAGCTACAAGAATATATGGAACAGCCACTAACTCTTAAAGGAACTACAAAGCTATGGCAGAACAGGTTCAACACGGAGAGATTATCAAGTTTTCAGACACTATCTGCCAAAAGAATTCGACAAAGACAACACAATGGAAAATTGCAGCCAGGACACCCACCGGTGCTGCTTCATCGTGCTAAAGGCCTAAAGTTCAAGCTGTTTTGGGCTTAGGCTTGATGCGTTTAACCCTTGAGTACAGGAAAACTCCCGCAAGGGCCACCCCGGTTCCTGCACACAGATGATGAAGTTGCGGTTAGGTCAATTAACACTTAAGGGTCAAGAAGTGCGAGCAGAGGGGGGCAAGGGAGTCTATCTTATTTTAATTATCTTTAGGTTGAAGGATTTTGAGTGTGAGATATGATACCAATAGCATTGATTGCTGTTACAGGTGTACGGAAGAAGAGAACTGAGGTCACAATGACTACCACTCGCTTCACACAGTTACCCACAGAATGGGTGACAGGAGACACTCTCTGCAATATCATGTAAGAAACCTGAACAAAGAAATACTTGTTAGCACTTTTGAAATTATATATGCCATTGTCATTCAATGAAAGAAACGGTATCATGTCACACTACCTGAATGCGCTCTCTCTTTCTCTCACACACACACGCAATAACTAGAAAATAACACTACTTTGCTTAGGTACATCCTGAACTCAAGGACTATTTAGTATCCACGTCCATTTTGTGAACTCAAGGACTATTTAGTACTTGTGTATATTTGAATTTAAAATCACCATCTCTTATCAATAAAAACTAAAGGCAAACCATAGCACTACTAGTCCACCAAAATATCAATACTATACAAAACACAGTCACCCACTTGTAAAATCTTTCATTTTCATGCAATATCTATCGTCATAAATATAATTATCTGACTGAATTTTATGATAGTTAAATGACAGCAAAAAATCCAGGACGTTAAAATTGGAAAAATCCGTGCTTATTACTTTACCACAAATGAAAATTTTGAATGCTTAGAGACTTACCTGTTGATAAGCATGGAAGCAGAGAGCCGCAAGGAGAGACCTAGTGTAAATCTGGTTGACATTCAACCCCTGACAAAGAAACAAGAAAGAATGAGTGCTAAGTGGTCCTCATACTTTCAGTCAAACTAAATCACATCATTCAAAATGGGAAAAGTCCTCCACTGAGAAATGAATGTCTGGATAATTCGGTAAAGATTTCCTCTTCAAAACTACTTACAGCAGATTGGAGGTATGCAGGTGTGAACTTGACTCCTTCCATGAACAGAGCAAAAGGGGCCAATAAGAAGAAGGACATGATTGTAATTATTGAGAAGAGAGTAATGTTGTCCAATGATTCCTACATGAAGTCAAATATGTAGGTCAGACACTCCAATAAGTTAAACGAAACCCACATTTAAAAAAGAACAAACCAAGGGATTAAAAACAAAGGACAATATTGTGAGAATGTAGCCTTATTTGGAAAAATATCAAAGTAAATCAATCTGTTGCATACTTGCATGCAGAAAAATTGCAATTGAACACGGCATTTGAGAGATAGTGAGACAGAGTAAAAAAATTAACAAAAAAGAAATTTATTCTTGTTCAATTGTTTCAGGAACAATGAGAATAAAAGAAAGTAAGGAGAAAAGTCACCTCTTTCTTAACCATAAACTTTTTGCTGAGGACATTACGAGATTGATTGGTCAAATTAGAGGCCATAGCACTCCAAAAGCCAGCCCTAGTAATAAACACAAGCTACAGATTAAAATATGCAATGTATAATGAGCACTGATAACCCCAAAACCTTTCCAGGAAAAAGGAGATTTCAAAATGGGGAAACAAATAAAGACTGCAGATGTAAAGAAAGCAAGGAAATACAAGGCCTGACAAAGAAAAGAAAACAGAGGGATCAGAACTTCTCACCAATTAAAAGAAGGCTCAGTCATTGAGGCTAGTGCCACTCCACCAACAATTGGAAGAAGGGAAGACACAACCCACACAGTAGGAAACTGCAATGAGATGGCCAGTTAGTGCAGAAAAAGTAAACTTGCGAACAGACAGGCAAACATTACCATAAATCAACATTTTAAAAGAATAAGTTGTTTAAATTTCCTTAATCCTTACAGAGGAATTACTAGAAATATAAGAAACCACCAAAAATTTTCTCAGAACTATTGACCAAATAACATAAATGCTTTAAAGAAAATTGCAACCAAACAACATGCACACCTCGCCCAAAAACATAGCTGAGAGGACAACAGAGAAGAAGGGCTCCATAGCTTTAATTGTGTGAGTGAATGAAACAGCAACTTTTCCAAGACTCATATTGGTAAACAGGTTGCCTAAGGTATGCACCACAGCCAATGGCAGGATTGCTGCAAGCTGTCAATTAAAGAAATGAAGTAAGATTCTGTATATCTAGTATCTGCAGAGCAAAAAAATAAAATGAGTAGATAAAATCAATCTAGTTCAACATCAAGATACCTGTGCACCGCTGATTTTAGGTCGTTTGTAAAGATTTAATGTCCACATGAGAGTAACAAGGACTGAACCAACAGCAAATTGAACAAGAGTAACTGTTACCGGGAAATGGAAGACTTTAAGAACCTACAAAAATAAAGAATCATCAGAGCAATCCACCTTTCCAAAATGGGGAGATTAAAAATACTGCAAAAGTCAACATTGTAAATCAATGTTCATTGAAGACCAGTTAAAGAGGCAGTTAAGATTTTCAATTATAATCCTAACTATAAACAACAAATTTCTATTGTCATCTTTAGCAATTGGATTCTGAAACAATTGAAAGTACACCACAATAAAGCTGATGGAGAAAAGGCAGCACATTCGCAAAAGATAATGGAATAAAGTAGCAAAGCACTACACAGTCAATAAAAGCTAATATTGGCAATTAAAGGAAAATGCTGTTTGTACCAAATCTTTTGTATCAAATCTTTGAGCCACTTGACACGCCGGCGGAGTAGCATTACCGGCAACTAAATTGGGAAATGTTTTTAAAAGGCAAAACCAAAAAGTAAACCAACCAAAGGCTATATTCAGAATTTTGAGTGCAATAAAACTAAACTTCATTCTCTGGATATTTCAATTAGCTAATGTCATCCTCATTTTCTTCGCACAATAGGCACGTATGTGTACACAAACATCACATGAATATGATAGAACGCGCAGCAAACAGAAGTGAAATAAGGTATCCAAAATACATGACCGCAGATCGAAGAAATTTGTGGCAAAAATCAAATGTAATTCAACTGATTTATCAAATGAGAAGCAAATATACGACAGATGTGTATGTGCATAGAGCGACAGAGTACCTGCTTATTGTAGATATTGAAGTAGATATTAAACAGGTACCAGAGCCCGAACAGCGATCCAAGCACGAGCGTGTCACCCAACTTGTTAGACTGCGAGGCCTCTCCGGCGCTCTCGGGCACAGACGCGGCCCGAACCTCAACTCCACCCGATTCGCGTTCGGAAGCGGGCAGCGGGGAGGAAATCCACCCGTCTAGGCTCAGTTTCGGGGCGGAGGAGCTGGAATCCGAAGAGCAGCGGATCGAGCCAAGCTTCCTTGCTGCGGCGACGCCATTGGCGGAGCCGAGACGCAGCTGAAGCGGCGCCGGACGCGAAGGCGAGAGAGAAATAGGATTGAAGCGGTAGATGGATGAGGCGGCGGCGCCGGCGGCATGCTTTCTCGGAGCCGAAATCGGCGAAGAAAACGAGATTGCCGAGCTCTGCATTTTCGCGATTTTCAGATGGCGGAAACTGCAGAGGCCAAATAGACAGCGCAGTATACTATAGATATAGTGCAGTGTATGTATAGGGAGTGCAGTGGGTAGGTAGGTGTATGGGTGGGTGGGTGGGGTCACCGTTACGTCCTTGGGGGCTCCGTCAACAAGGGAGGAGTATGGCGGAGTGTAGTGAACAAAGCAGAATTTGATCGCTGGGTTATTATTGGGATTTTATCGGATCTGTAGGGGCACTTATGGAATATCGCTAAGATATTCTCAAATGTCTGCTGCCCGGGGCGGGTGGCGGGCATGGGAATTTATACCGTGGATCAGGGTGCACAGTGCATTGTGTACCCCATTTCAAAATGTTAAGAGGATGATTTTTGTGTATTTTAAATAATCATTTTGTGTATTTTAGGTAATTATTCTGTGTATTTTAGGTAGGTATGTCAATCGAGCCCGAATCCGATGGGCTAGCCCGAAAAAACTCGAAACAGACAGGGTTATAGCCCCAACGGGTTAGCCCGATAAAAAAATTAGCCCGACGAGCCCGAAACCGATTAGCCCGATGACCCAATAGGGCTAGCCCGAAATTAAATGGGCTAGCCCGCTAGCCCGATAGCCCGAACAATTAAAAAATATTTTTTATTATAAAAGTGATGTGAAACCTAACATACTTGAAATTTATAGATGAGTTCATCTTTAGTATTTTCTTTTTATCACTATGTACATTTTTAAATGAAATTTTAATAAATATATAAATATAAATATAAATATATATTATATATAATTAATATATATATATATATATAATATATATATATATTTATTTATTTATTTATTTCTTTATTTATTTATTAATTATATATAATATATAATTAATATATATATATATACAATATATATATATATATATATATATATTTATTTATTTATTTCTATATATATATATATATATTTATTTATTTATTTCTTTATTTATTTATTAATTATATATAATATATATTTATATTTATATTTATATATTTATTAAAATTTTATTTAAAGATGTACCTAGTGATAAAAAAAAAATACTAAAGATGAACTCACCTATAAATTGTTAATTTGTTATGTTGGTATTTAATATTTAGATATTAGATTTTGGATTTGAGTTATGTGATGTTTCATGCATAGTTATTACGACGCCCCGTTAAGTCACGACACCCCTTGACCGTCTTGTCGCCTAGGAAATGTTAAAATTTAGGAGTCTTAAACCGAACCGAATTAAATTCGAACCGAAATCGAACCGTTGCAATTGCATTTGTTTAATTTTAATGTGCTCAATGCTCATCCGGTTGACCCGTTCTAACGAATCCGGATCGGTGACGACTTGACCCGTTTTATATATCGAATGTAAGTATTCATTTTCGATTTTAGTTCAAATAGTCTAACCCGCCCGATAAGCCCGACAACCCGAAGGTTAGGGTTAGGGCTAACCCGAATCCGAGATTAAAATAATAATTAACCGACAACCCGAATCTGATAAGTCCGACAACCCGACAGGGCTAGCCCGAAACCGATAGGGTTGGCCCGATTGACATCCCTCATTTTATGCAATCGTTCTGTGTATTCATGTTATTAGCACAGATTGTAATGTGTTTGTGCATTCGAATGTTATGAGTATGAGTTCTGTGTATTTTGTGTCAATATTCTGTGTATTCTAGGCAATCGTTCTGTGTATTCTAGGCAACCGTTCTGTGTATTCATGTTAATAACACAGGTTGTGATGTGTTTGTGCATTCGAATGTTAGGATACACAGAATATAAGGCCAAGTATTATCTCTTATGTCCCATGTTTTTCAAATTTCACAATGTTGTTTAAATATTCACCTTTTGTCGTGTGTGTTTTTGTGATCTAATGGACTTGTGTGTGTTTTTTGTTCTTGCTTCTTCGTCATTGTTTTTGTTGTTGTTCAAATTACAGTTATATTTTAGTTTTTTTTTAAATAAAACTGTAATAAGATCTGAATACAGCGTCGTTTCGGACCAGGGTCCACAATGCATTGTGGACCCTGGTCCACGGTATAACGATCCGATTGGACAAATTATTACGTGGATCATGCCTCCACATAATTATATCGACTATGAATGTAATATACATTTTTAATATATTAAAAATACATTATTTAAGTATTGAATGTATGTTATTCGATAATATATAAAAAAAAACTCATGTACTTTACGTATACAAATAATATACTTTTAATATATTAACAATTAACAATGTGTTTTTTATTTATGGTACACACAAATGTGTAGACCATGGTCCATGGAATAATGATTGGCAGCTGATAAGGCAATTTATATCTTGGACATGCATTCATATAGCATTATGGACTCTGAATCAAAATTACGAGGTAAATAATTTATACTTGTAAGGTACAGAATTTTATAACACAAGACACAAAAAATCACAACACAAGACGTATACAGATGTTATATATTTATTTATTTTTCGAATCTGATTTAGATATATAATTTGTGTTAATTGGCATAGAATTATGCAACACAAGACACATAAATTCATAATATAAGACACAAAACTAATTTTGTTTCATGTACAAAATTTATACTTTTAAGATACAAAATTTCATAACACAAGATACAAAAACTCACAATATAATACGTATACACGTACGCTAAAGTCCACAGTGCACCGTGAACCATGTTCTAAGGTATAAGGATTGGACCGATAAAGTTTGTAGAAACAAAAGAATAAAAAGGAAAAAAAATAAAAATAAAAAATAAAAACCATATCTTCACCAACCTCATAAGACAAACTTACACTTACCAAACACTTCATTGTAGTAACATGTTTATGAAAGCTTACACTTACCAAACACTTCATTGTAGTAACATGTTTAATTCATAAAATAGAGAATATAAAAATTAGATTTTATATATTTAATAAAATAAAGGTGTTGAGAGTAATTTTTCTCAATTATTGAAAATAAACTTAATAAATAATACAATCTTTTTAGTATATGTTTCATTTTCATTAAGCAATTTATAAATTGTGTCACTCATTTAATTGCTAATGAAGTTATTTTTATGTTACATTATAAGTGTTACAGGGTTGATCTCGAAAATACAAGGAAATAATGGAAATACAAACAGAAAATTATCCACGAAGAATAATATTACAGGAAATATTACAACCTACAAAAGGTTGAAAACCTGAACTACGGTTGAGGATGAAATCCGGACGAATTCGAGTGGTTGGAAGCACGAGTCGTGTTGCCACTCTCCTTAAAACCTTATTTACCGCCTCCCGGGGTGCTGGAGCGTTGCGGTCTAGGTTTCCCAGGATAAAACGTACTACGATTCAATCGTTCGAGCACACGAACTTGGATCCGGCGAACTAGGAACGTGGGTTCAACGCAGGTGGCTAGAAGGAAATGTGAGTAGAGTTTTTGAGGAGAAAGCAGTGTATTGCAGTGTGTTCTTGGTGTGTTCCAAACCTGCTGCTCACAACGAATATATAGTGGAGGAAATGGATCAAAGCATTAATTATGGCATTAACAATTCATTTGTAACCTCCTCCCACTAACAGAAATTTAATTCTGCCATTAACCAACACTTACACCCACTACCAAGTCCCATTATTCACGAAATAACTCTGAAAAAAAATGATTGGAATTAATCAAATTAATTCCGTAATATCAAGAGTCACTTCTGAACGGACACAGTAAGTGAAACGTCGCGTTCGAGAGGTTACTGGAGTCGCAGTGCGAGACATGGTTCAGACTGTGAACCATCGAGACATCGAGAAGTGCAAGCTTCGAGACATCATGCCGGGAGCGAGACATCGCACTCGCACGCGAACGATCGACTCCGTCCGCGAGACATCAAACTACCTCTCGAGGTCAGCTCTTTTGATGTCTCGAACGAGATATGTATGTATATATATATATATATATATATATATGTGTGTGTGTGTGTGTGTGTGTGTGTGTGTGTGTGTGTGTATGTATGTATGTATGTATGTATGTATATATATATATATAGAATTTTATTCAAATGTGGTTGCGCCCTTACGTGCGGCCGTACGGTTTACACCACTCAATGTTGAGAAATGCACCACTCAATATTACGAAATGCACCACTCAATAACATTGAGTGGTGTATTTCATATTTAAGAAACACACCACTCAATGTATTGAGTGGTGTATTTCGTAACATTGAGTGGTGCATTTCTTAACATTGAGTGGTGTAAACCGCACGGCCGCACGTAAGGGCGCGGCCACACCTGAACATGACCCTATATATATATATATATATATATATATCACACACACACACACACTATTATTTAAAAATATTAATATTATAAATGAGCAGCAACATAATGCATTTGCAGTTGAATTGAGACAAGATTTTTGGATATCAATATGTGGAAGTTGTTGAATTGAGATAGTTGAAATCAAGTATTATGTATATCCATATATGAATATGAATTTATAAGGATATATCTCTAATTAGAAGAAGACTATATTTTTTCTCGAAAAAAAAAGAAGACTATATTTAAACAAATTTTATTCATTTTCAAAGACAAAAATATTGTAATACAACATTGAGTACCCTTAAAATTACAGTGGAATATATTCATCACAATGAATTTGAATTTATTGTATTAATTTCAAATATATACACAACAAAAATTTACTCGAATATCTATGAAACTTCGATAACTAAAAAAATGCATTATATCTATTTCAAAATGATTTACTAATTGGGTTTAAATATTGGGCGCAAGTCTTCGCGCAAAGCGCGTAGAAAAAACTAGTCTTTTTATATGGGTTAATTATATTGTATCTTTATTGGAAAAAAAAAAACATTTATGGGACCTAAAAATTAGGCCTATATCGTTGGATAGAATCAATCATGCATTCATGCCCAAGCAATGTAAGGTGATGAATAAGTGTTGAAAAATGCAAAGAATACATAAAGATATTGTCAATCTTTAATCTATTAAATCCTCACACTTATGCTCAACGAACTTAATTTTCAACATTATACTAACCTTTATTATGAGAAATAAGTTATATCATTAGATTATCTTGTGACATTTAAATTTCATATATAATAAAAATCTTTATTGATTAACCCTCATTATAGACTAATCTAGTCATTATATCATGGACCAAGGTTCATAGTGTACTATGAACCTTGGTGCATGCATATATGTCTTATGTTGTGAGTTTTTGTATCTTGTGTTATGAAATTTTGTACTTTAAAAGTATGAATTCTGTACATAAAACAAATTAGTAATTATGTCTTATATTATGAATTTATGTGTCGTGTGTTGTGGAATTTGTGTCTATAAACACAAATTATATACTTAAATCATATTTGAAAAATAAGTAAATTATGTATCTTATACCTTACGAGTATAAATTATGTACCTCATCATTTCGATCCAAGATCCATAATTCTATGTGGACCATGGTCCATGATATAAATTGCCAAGAGAAATAAAACGTAAAGAATAAGTTTATTAATGAAAAATACTTAATTAATTTACAAATAATTTTTAACACTCAACTAATAGATTTTAAGTTTGATAATTAGTTTATATATATTGGAATAATTTACAGTCCTATATGTGTACACTTGTTCTTGTGGATTTTTTTTTTTTTTTGACAAGAAAACTTATCGTTACTACCGAAGGTGTACACCAAGTAATTAATAGTCTGTAAATCACATATAAGAGATAAATCGCATTAGAAAGACCCCGACATGTTCAACCGAAAGTATATTAGCAAAAATAGAACATGTAACATTTAGATATAACAAAGAGTCAAGTCAATAATTGACTCCATTGAGACTCAAACCCACTCCCATCCATATAAGAGTGTAAATCGAGTGCTGCTAAACTACAAAGTCTTTTGGCCACACCTTATCCATTAGTTACCAATTAACATGGTAGTCACTAGTTAGATAAGTAAACTTGGTAGGCAATATCATTTAGTCACATTACTTAACAATGTTTATTGATAATGTTAAGAATATTACTTAATTGTTACGCTTTTAATAATATAAGAAATAAATATATTATTTCATATTTTTATATAAGCTTACTTAATATTGATATGATGATCAAAATAGTTAAATGATCTAGTTAAAAATGACATTTGTATCATCATATAATAATACGTCACTTTCACTTCTAATATTATGGATATTAGATCACTCTTACATTTAATTTTTTAAATATTATTCATTACACATTTGGTGCACAACTTTTTTTTTTGGTTATATTTTCAATATTTAGTCATTTTCACCAAATCTCTAGTAGAAAGAGCAAGAATGTAATGTTTCATATTTCCAATTCAAAACCATATCAAATTGAACATGTTGACACAATTTTGAGAGATGGTATGGTTCTAAATTGAAAATGTGACGTATTCTCATTAGTTTTTATAGAATATTTGATTGAAAAAATTAAATGTAATTTTAAAAAGTAAAAGTGTGCACTAAATGTGACAAGAATAATATTTATATTTGAGAGGAAAGAATAAAACTTATATATTAAAAATGTAAATAGTTATAATTGTATAACTAAAATTTAAAATAATTCAATATAAAATTAAGTGTTGTTGTAGAATGCATGTTTATTTCTTTGCTTTGCTTTCGTATTTGTCTTTGTTTTTCTTTTTTTATTTATTTTATTTTTGGCACATACAATGCACGTGTTTGTGTATAGGAATTAAGAAGTCTTACAAATTTTCTTCATAAGGATCCAAAAACTTTAAAGATGTATAGGATGATTGGTCATTATCAATATTCATTTGTTATACCATGGACCTGTGGACCTGGTCCTAAACCGCTAAAAAACCACGTTAAATTGTGTATTTTTAGTATTGAAATGCTTTAATATTGAAATTGTGAACTTCTAGAATGTAAATTGCGTTTCTAAGTTAAAACACATAATAATTGTACTAAATTTTAAAAAATTAAATTGTGTATTTTTAATATTGGAATTGACTGAAGTATTTAAAAGGAACTTGTGAATACAAAACAAGGTAATCAATTACATATATATTAACATTGTGTGTTCGTAGTATATAAATTATGAATTTTTAAAAAGTAAATTGTGAAAATTTAGTATGTAAATTATGTAAGGGTCCACAGAATAATTTGCGATCAATATTACAACCAATTGTTGCACTTGGTCCGAAAACAATCAATGGCCACAATATTTCCCATCATTACCATAGACCATAGTCCACTTTGTAATGTAAATAATTGATATAAGGTACATTTTTAATACACTAAATGTTTATTTTTACCGTAATAAATTGAATGCCCATTTTTTGAAGGTACATTTTTAAATAAATTGAATGCTATTTTTTAAAAAATTTATTATTTATATACTGAAAATTACATTATTTGGTAATTGATATATCACAAATAATGAAACTTAAATATATTAAAAATAACATTTATTCATAACCCATATTCTAACGTGGACCATGAATCACAATAGGTCATTTGTTCGATTTAAGATAATGGCTGAGAAACCAAAGTCTACTTAAAGTATTGAGAAAACAATATGTCTACTCTCAGAATAATAAACTGCTGTACAAAATTAGAAGTGGTAAATTAGTTAATTTATATATTTCTTAAAGAAAAGAAATCTTTATTAAAAATAAAATAATTTTTAATTGAGAAAATTGTAATTTTTACCCCTCCATAATATGTCAATTATCAATGTCACCCCTGAATTATTAGTGGTGTAAATGTTGCCCTTCAATTTTCAAAAACGGTACATATATTGCCCCTCCCGTAACAAAGGAAGGGCAATATTTACACCACGGGAGGGGCAATATATGTACCGTTTTTAAAAATAGAGGGGCAATATTTACACCACTAATAATTCAGGGGTGACATTGATAATTGGCATATTATGGAGGTGTATAAATTACAATTTTCCCTTTTTAATTTAAAAAAAAAAAATCAAAGGTATAAAATACATTGTTTGTCTAATAGCAAAAGTTTTCTAATACTATCTGGCAAAACTTTCTGGTTGATACAATATAATAAAGGTATTTGAAGTAAGGTGATTAGAGATAAGATGTTAAATCGTTAGATATTTAGTTGGGTTGCTAATAAATAGTGAAGCAACAAATGTAGATAGTAAGGGTTTAAGGTTTAACTTCTCCAATTTGGTCTTGTATCCATTATGGAAGATAGATTTTTGGTATAAAAGAACGAGATGAAGGCTATCTGGTAAATTATGGTTCACACAACTCTGTGTAAAGATAACAAAATGAATATTTTTAAAATATTAAAAATACATTATTCGTGTACTAAATGTACATTATATACCATCCAAAAATACCCAACTCATCGGGGTGAATTCGAGTAAATACCGTGGGGCGGATTGAAAAAAAAAATGTTCATTATATAAAATAATTTACTTTCAGTACTCAAATAATGTATCTTTCTTGAATAGAATGTATATTTTCAATATACTAAAAGTATATTATTTATGTATTAAGTATATGTACATTATTTGATAGTATGATCCACACAGTTATATAGATCATGGTCCACGTTATAATAATTGAAGCTATCAAGTCTAATTTCACTTGTCGGTATATTCAAATTTGACATCTTACTTTGTTTAAATAGTATCGTAACTCATTTAAATTGTCAATTATAAAATGAATCAAAAATTAATTGACAGCAAATCAATATCGAGTTATAACATACATAATATTAACTCTTTCAATGTTAATTATAAAACCACAAACTCAATCTTTTAATTTGTTTAATTGTATATTTGTATGTTATAACTTCGTAAATGAATCAAAATTTAATTGAGACCAAATCAATAATATCAATAATAAGTTACAACAAACTTAATATGAAAACTTACCGTTTATGACATGTTTGGTTGGATGGAAAATCAATTCTAATGGAAAAGATTTTCCAAAAAGTTGAGGAAAATGAGTTATTATGTTGTTTGGTTGGATGAAAAATGTTTTTCATGGATTTGACTTCCCAAAAGTGAAGGAAAATGTTTTCCATGGTAGAGATAGGTATTTTGTTTTCCAAAGAGATTGAGAAGAAAATATTCTGAATTATTTTACCCTCAACAAAATTTATTAATTACAAATGTATATATAAATTGTTAAGGACATATTGGTTATTATATTAATAATTCATTACCATTCCAAATTAGGGATGGCAATGTGCCCCATCCCCGCCGGAGAATTCCAGTCCCCGACTGAAACGGGGACGAGAGCGGGGAAAAATTTCAGGGATCGAGGACGAAGACGGAAAATTCTTTCAATTCCCCATTGGGGACGGGGATGGGGACGGGATACCCCACCCCGCCCCGTCCCCAAATAATTATTATAATTAAGAATTATAAAAAATTATATAAGAAATATATATATATATATATATACATATTATTTTTTAAAATTATAATCACAGTTTTTAAAATTAAAATTACATTGATTTAAGATGTTGACTAAAAATTGATCGGGGACAGGGGTTTCCCATCCCCGCCTAATTCCCCGCGGGGACGGGGATGGGGACTATTTTCCATTCCCCGCCGGAGACGGGGACGAGGACGGGATCGGGGTTTCGGGGACGAGGAGTATACTCCCGTCATTGCCCTGTTGCTCCCTATTCCAAATCCAACCAAACAATGGAATTCATATTTCAAGTAATTTCTTTTCTACCAACCAAACAATGAAATTTCCTGGTAATTTGAATTCAATTTCCTTCAAATATTTTTCAACGAACCAAACAGACTGTTACAATTTTTGTTTCTAAGTTATTAGAATAGCACTTTTCGTCCTTTAATTATATTTATTGTTACTTTTCATTCTACAATTGTTTAAGAAGTGACTTTTTTTGTCCCTGAGTTCTCGTAAGATTGAGTGAAAAAAAATTAAGGACCAACAATTGAAAGATAAAAGTGATGATAGTATGATTAATAAAGTAAGGGTGTGTTTGGTTGATAAGTTTAGCTATTAAGAATAGGTATCAAAGTCATTGTTATTGTTTGGTTGACAGGTTTTTAAATATTACTATGAGTTTTGATTACCCCATTAATTGTAAAACACATTCCTTAATAAAATAAGGGTTTCATTTCCCTTCCTGCTTCCCCAACTATTAATAATCATTCTCATTCCACCCTACTATCAAACATGCAAAATACTTTCACTAAATTCCATTACCATTACCAAGTATTTGATACCCATTACGATTCCGATTCCCATGTGTGAACCAAACACACCCTAAAAAGTTCTATTTCTATATAATTTAAAAACGTAAAGTGCCATTTTACCTACTTAATATTTTGCTCTTTCAATGTTAACTATGAAAACACAAACTCAGGCTATTTCTTCACCATGAAGGGGCACAATTAGCCACTCTTATAAACATGTCGAGAAAACAAAGGCAGATCACCTGTTAGTCTCCGTAACAACACTAACCTTTTATTGAAAATTTTCATTTACAGCAACAACTTGAGTCTGGAAGAGCAAGAATCACGCTACTCAAACGTAAATTTCTTTACAAAGAATACAATCCGGCAAGTAAAATCGACCAAATACGAAAGAAAGAGCAAAGGTTTTAATATACTATCAGCTCAAATAATGAGGGAACTAACAAAAATGGCAGGACAAGAAAAAAATACACGCACTGAAGGCAAAACGAGGATTCAGAGGGTGTTACTTGGCAATGAGCCCATCAAGATAACAGTATCGCTATGTTTATGCCCTTGTTCTCTACTCCCTGAAGACCTCGGTGACTTTACCTTTGGGAATAATGCAGAAAGAAAGCCTTTACTCGAGTCTGGCCTCTTTCCCGACAATTCCAGAGTGGAACTCCCATCATTAGTAATGCTCTGGTTGCGTATAGTTGCATTGCTCTCTGGCTCTGGATTCAATTGAGTACCACAAGGGCAAGTGGATATCTTTTTGAAGCATTTTTTGTGGAAAACTGACTTGCAAGATTTGCACCTTTCGACCTCTCCTTCCTGTTAAAGGGCATTCTAATTGAATCAGTTCAGAACGATATCCATAGTGCCGTTTGGGAAGGCTGAGAATACATCAAATATGTAAGCTTTGGAGTGCAAGTAAGAGCGGAAATTAAAAACTTTATTGGGAAAAGGAAACCCCAAGCAAATTGGGGGCGCCAATGAAAAAGATGAATGAAAAATGAGATCTTAATGTGTATCACAGAGCTACTTCAAAGGTTTGACAAATTACAATGGAACCTCCTCAGACCTCCGTATTGGCATTGCATTGACTGAAGATAAGAATGGATTAAGAATGAAGAAACTTGAAATTAAAATATGCCTACCTGGAAAGGAAAAATGAGAGAAGAGAGGTCATCACAATGTTGTCGAGCATTGCAGGGAACACCCACATCACAGCATATGAGACACTGTTCAGTGATATGCTCCGTTATTTTTCTTGATATAGTCTCTACCATCACGGGCAGTGCTGCATTAAATGGGATAACATCATAAAATCATAAAATATAATAAATGTGGAGGTCATAGTGATTCAAAAATAGTTCAAAAGAGAATATAAAAGGAGTAAAAAAATAAAATAAATGATTTGGCTCCATTCTAATTCTTTTCATCCTTTACTTGCCCCACTTTTTACCCTCCATTAACAGCCCTTCTAAGGAGGGCAGTCTTACAATAAGCAAGGATCATTCTCTTCTCTTTATAATCCAAGTAAATTGGAATATGAATAAAAAGAGAGCAGCTACAGATTGTAACCCGAGCACTCTGACTAACAAATCATGGTATTGTATGGCTCCTCAAGGAATTAAGGTTAGAAAGAAAACAAGAAAATAAGGAGGCTAAGGAAAGAACATAATCATAGAACCAATTCGAGTAGATGCTGGAGCTAATGCTTTCTCTTATTTTTCAATAGCAAACACACACCAATGCATAGAAGGCGTAACAGATCTTGCCAAAATATACTACTTACATTGACATAAAAAAGACATCAAGAACGTGCATGACATGATGACAATGAAGACACATAGTAATCTTAATGCATTCACATACATTTCATCCTCTTAGAAACTTGTAAATTGCAAACATAATTGAAACACTAACCAGCAAAAACACCCTTGGAGAGATCAATAAGGTCCCTAAGCGCAAAAAAGTCACTGCTTTCAAGAAGATATCTGCGAGATCCAACCCCCTTGTAAATAGAGCCACGAAAGCTACAACGGACAAATGGAAGCATTGCTCCTATTCTTTTTCTTATATTTGTAACATGTTGCAGAGCTGGAACCTTTGAGAATAGCACAGGGTTTACAGCACTCACACAAAGCATTGGCTGGAAAAGAAACACAAGTGTATTCTTAATCCACTAGGCAAAATAAATGTTCTTTTAAAATAAAAAAAAAAAAAAAAACAACTAAATGCATGATCTACTTCTATTGATATGCATATATAAATTGTTAATTTGTTATTTCAGAAACAGAAGATTATGAGTTCAGCAGTTTGAGAACATGGATTTATTGTCAATGACTGAACTGTTCCTCGAAGGCCCATTTCAACCAAAAATAGAAGGGAAAGCCATATAAGAGTTTATATATTTTTTTATTAATATTGCTTTACGTAAATATTTGGTGCATGAAATTTTTGTGCACCAAAACTGCAAAAGTATTGTTTCACTTATCTGTGTGTGTGTGTGTGTGTGTTTGTGAGAAAGAGAGAGTAAAACTACTGTTTCCTGAATTTCTGAACATTGTTTATGTATTATTAAGAGTATTGGACTGCATTTTTCTCTTCAAAAGAATGTATTGCTCAAAACAGTACTTTGTTAAATATATTGTGGGAAGTTTTCCTCATTACCTGGTCACGTATAGACTCCAGATAAGATTTAGCCAGCTGAGAAACTGAATAGTGATTGAAATCCCAACAGTGTAGAACTCTTGCTGGCAAGACAGCAGTATCATTTGTGTGGCATGAAGAACAGTATAACTGGCCACTATATTCACAAAGACGAGGCTTTCCCCACCCTAGTGTCTGTACAAGTTCCTGTATCCGACTCTTTCCATCACCAAAATTCATATAGCAGCCTGCACAAGCATAATGTTGTTCATCCAACAACTGTTTCACAGATTTAAATGGCCGGTTTTGAACAATGAGCGATATAGTTTTCCCAAAAGTTGAAATATCTCCTTTGCTTGTGTCTCTCAAATAGGGTGGAGACCGAGGTACATTTGTATCAGAATCGGGCGAATTAGGAATATCCTGTGATGGGGACAAGAAACAAATCAGAGCATTGAGGGGACCAGAAGAAAACCTGGAATGCAGAACTGATTGTAAACAATCTTGAATCAGAACACTTCTTCCAGTAATGACATCTGGAGAGGCACTACCAAAAACCTTTATTGATTCTCGTTCAATGGAGGACCAGGGGGAAGGCAGAACCCGGCCTTGTTCTGCAAATGACTTCTTCAGACGACGGTGAAGTGTACAAAAATCACGGAACCGCCGTTCAACATCCCAACTTTCTTCTCCACTCCACACCCTTATTTTATAAACAGTGTATTCTTTTACTCCAAGAATACGCTCACTGAGAGAAACATTCCCATTTTTCTGCCTTGCACCTATAACTTCAACTCCACTAATCCTCCATGGGTGCTGAATAACAGGATAAGCATCGTCTGTACCAGAAGTTGAAGCAGTAGAACCACCATCTCTTGAGACAAGAGGTATATAGGACTGATATATCCTGTTGCCAAGAGCAAATCCAGAAGATTCACCAGAATCAAGTAATATTTCTTCCATATCATGAACAACCTCGTCATAGAATTCATTGAGCTCAAGGTCCACTGCCTGTGAAAATATATTAAAGTAAGCATTGTTACAGAAACAAGCATTATAGGCTTATAGGCTATAGCTATGACAGAAAGCTTGTGCAGGAAGTGAACATTGAAAAAGAAAATAAGGAAAAGTGTTTGAGGACAAAATATAAACAATCAGCAATATTTCAACAGCTTCCATTTAAAAGAAAAATATGACCACAATTAAAAGACCTCTCCTAATTACTAGTAAACAGAATGTTGCCGCAAAGTGCCAAAACCAAAACACACCCACACCAGTCAAAGAACCAAAGATATTCAGAGAGAAGAAAGTCTGAAAGGACATAATTTCCAAAATTAACAGTTTACAGAAAAGAAGGAAAATAATAATTTAAGATGCCCTTAAAACAAGTCAAAACTTTGAAAAGAAAATTCCAGCTGTTATTTTATTTCTTAATGAATCTGCAGCAAATCACTATGGTAGTGTTGGCAACAAGTATAAATAAAACAATCTAAAAAGAAAAGGCTTTTCTCTCTAGATATGCAACTTTGATTATAAAGGAATTGAGTGCACTAGTTTACTAAGATTCTGGAATGACAGAAACTGGATTTCCTCCATTCTTCCTCAAGCCTAGAGCTCCTAGCTTGTTTCTTGAAAATTAAATTTATAAAAAATAAAAATAAAAAGGCTCATTGAAAACACAACAAAAGGTAAGATGACATGGGAATCTAGCCTTTGGGCCTTTAAGCAAAAACCTTAGTCTAAGTGAAAGGTAACCAATCCTAAGCAAACCATGATAAAATTTGGTATTTCCCAAGTGCCACTAGCGTCAACTAACAGTAATGGCAAACCTTCAACTACTTTACTAGGGGAAAACCTAAACAAGTGAAATGGAACTTTAACTCGACTCCTGAAAGTGGATTGCTATGGTTTCAGGATGTTAAAGAAAGCTGAAAGCATGCTACCCAAGAGGCTAGAGGTGGGGTTTCTTAATCAGTCATCGATTAATTATTTAATTATACTATGGCCTAAACTGTAGGGTAGACCTTAAGGTACTGTCCTTGTAGTACTGTATCAGTTGTAATCCACATGGAGGCATCTCAAATAAAATAATGTAAAACACATCTAAACAAGCCAAATGTAGAACAAATTTGGGCCTGAAATCTTAGACCTTGTTTGTAATACCCTTAACTGTATTTTTTCAGCTCACAGTGGTAAGAGCATGAGAAGTTGTTCACTAATCACTATAAACACTGTTTAATCAGGAATATGCACGTCATGTCACTATAAATTATAGATGTCCAGAACTCCCATCAATTACATAATTGCTGAATTCTTTATCAGGGGGCACCACATGATAGCAGAATGTAAGGTACATGTAGGAAATTTCATCAAGATCATGTAATGCACAATATAATGCTGAAGAAGTCAGCAACGAGACCACATATTCTTTCATATTCAAGAATTTTCATTGGAAAATTACTGAGGTGTACTAGCAGCCAGCTACAACCAGCATCCTCTATCATTGAGAAAAGTGCAAAGCAACCCACCCTAAACTAAAAAACATATGCATACTCCGAAAGCAATATCTCAGCAGAAATCCAAAGTACGGTAAAACAGATGCATCACAAACTGAAAATCCTGCTTCTCAGGAGGATTATCTTGATTAGGATTGCATTGCGTGTATTAGTATTAACTAGTGTTGATGCTTGTGACTATTTGACCAGACAAATATGCTTGTTTTATTATAATTTCAGCTAAAATAAACTAATTTTAGCTTAATATTGCATGCAAAGCATTTATGTATCAATTAAAAATATAAATCTGATGTTTGCCAATTCGCGTTGCTTTTTTTCAAAAGGCGACACTTTAATTTGCACATTGCACTTTAAAGCAAGGTAGTTCATCATCACTCTGCTGCACTTTCAACTTTAAAAAACTTTGAACACATTTGAAATATTACATGTAACAAATGCAAGATTAAAATTAAATTAAATTGAAAATCCATAAGCTAGTTCAAGTCGAGTACAATAACACACATCAAAAGTATACAGTATTCAACAATTCCTTGCAAGAGATTAGATGTACATATATAACCTAAATTTATATACACATGTGATCCATGTTCACTATTTCATGCTTCTTTTTTTATTTAATATAAATATTCATTTTGATATGCATGTCTCTGATCTATTATAGATGGCTAACATTTAGTTTAAATTATGCTGAATAGTTACTAAAAATCAAGTTAAATGGTTTTACCATAAATCAGACGAAAAGATAACAAAACAGTTATATAAAAGTTCTCTCCACCAAACTGAAAGCAACTGATATAAAATGATCTTCAAGTAAATATGTGAAAGGGGAGTGTTCATTATTATTCTTTATGTCAGAAATTTAGTATATTAGCCAATGATGTTGGTAATGTAGATCAACTATATTTTTAGAAATAATCTGACCTTTGTATCTTCAGAATGCTCTCCTGAAGCAGAACTGGAAAAAGGTTCCAGGTGCAAGGTTGTGCTTTCTGAATCCATACTAGAAGCATGGGTTTGAGTTCCTTCCTCAGTACTGGTACACTGATGATTCTGATCCAATTTACCTTCCCTGTTTTCAAGACAATCTTTAAAGGGAACCTCTTGTAAAACAGAGTTATGACATTCTGCAGATTCATCAACACCATGACTTTGACTAATTTCAGTATGCGGTGATTTTGGATGTTCTCCTTCTTCTCCTTTACAATTTGTTAAGAGAGTAAAAGGGTCCACAGTGCTAGAAGTGGTGGACTTAGCTGATACACCATTACGACCTTGCTTATTATATACAAGTGCACTTTTTGCCTCTTCTGGTTGCATAGTTGAACTTACACTAGAAAACTTCGCAGGGCTTAAAGAAGCAGCAGCTAAAACCCCATTTTCAACTTCAAAGTTCTGCTTCTTTTCAACCTGAAAGTCATCCTGCACCACTGAATCTAGACTATTTGCTTCGGTTTGGAACACGAAATCATCCCAATCATCAGAACCAAAAGCTACAGCAGAACCCATAAGAAACTTATTTTCATTTTCATCATGTTTTTTGCTGAACTGTGGTAAATTACTCATAGAATATGAGTCAATCTTCTCCTCTGTGTCAGTCTCCCCTCCAAACATTGAATGATCATCTTCTGAATGATCATTTCTCGATGAGGTATCACACCCATCCAAGCATCCTCCAGATTCGGCAGCATCATAGGTAAAACCAGAGTGCAAGCCTGATGCTTCTAACTTCCCATCAAAATTTTCAAAACCCCTATGGAAGACTGATACCTCTTCATGCCCTATAATATTGGCTTCAAATAAACTACTGCTAGCCCTTGAATTTTGTACATCTACTCCAACAACTCCCCTATTCGTGTCCTCTTCAGAACCATGGCCGTAAGACCGTTCTTCTTCATCATCATCACTTCCCATTACAGGCAATTCGTCAGTTTTAACCCCCCATCCCTCAGCCACATCAAGATTTTCCATGAAAATGTCATCATGCATCAAAAAAGACTCTGCATTTCCATACAAATCAACTCCACCCCTAATCCCTGCCAATCCTTTTTCTGCTTCACTCATTTGATCACAATCTTCATTTTCTTGTAAAGAAGGACTAGGATCACCAAAATCTGATAATTTCCTGTAATTACCAGAGTTTCTAACCTTATTATGTTCATCCCCTAGTCTGAAGCTATCTGGAAACTCAAGAAATGCTGTTGACCCTAGTGAACTACACACAGTAGGAGTCCCCATGGCTGAGTTGGCACTGCAGTATCTCTCGTACTCAGACTCACATGACGAGTAATCCGTTAAGACATCTCCACCATCTGATTTTGGAGACAGCAAAGAATCATGGTCAGGTGGATCACAATGAGAGTCAACAGCAGCTGATAAATTCTCTCCTGTCCCCTCTCCATTTATCATCTGATTATCACAAAATTTTTACTGAATATTCAAGCTGAAACTCAACAAAACTCGGAAACTGAAATGAAATTAAGAGCCTTTTATAAAATGGAAATTTGAAGACCGTTTCTTTAATCGAGTTTAGCTTCAAATAAGTATCATTAACTTGACTCCATTACCCTCCCCATTTCACATCTAATTATCGCAAATGATTGTTTTTTTTCAAACTCAAATTAGTCAAAAGTTCGGAACTGGTTCATAAGATCAAGCGCTGTAGTAGAATGGAGTACAGCTGAAATTCATCCTATTTAGTGGTAAATGAGTGATTGTTTCTCATTCTTGTAAGATTTATCACATAGGATCTAAAGATCAAACACAAATTTAATCAGTGAATCTTAAGAAGAAAAAAAAAACATTTCAAGTTTCCAACAAAATCGTGCAGAAGTGCAGAGTTAGATTATGAGCATGGTCGATAAGAAGTTGAAATCGGTAACGAAACGACAAAGAACTGACCTTTGGAGATCGACTCGTGATGCACCGCTAGGGGAGATGGAGCGCAGAGGTGGGAGATGTATCAAACTATAAAAATGTGTTTAGCAATTTGGAGTTTGGACCATCTATTTCATGAAAACATTAATTTTAACCCCAAATAAATAAGGTCAAACTGTTCAACATGAGCAAGGAAATATTGGGTAAAAGACAATAATAAGACGAAAATCAAAACAATTCACAAAAATATAATATTTTTAAAATTAGGACAAAAATGAAAAAATTTTATTTTTAAAATGTGTTTGTTGTCAGACACGATCGAACACAAACGCAAATGGAACTTGCAAGTCCCACTTGCGTTGTTTTTTTGGGGTCTCTGGCGACCAATTTAGTCGTTGGCTTCTCCGACGAAGGAGAAGCCAGCGCTAGTTGCTAACTCCTCCCTAGAGACCAAACTGGTCACCTGCCAGCGACCAGTTTGTCGTTGACTTTCCTTCGTCGGAGAAGTTGACAACCAATTTGGTGGCTGGTAGCCAGCTCCTCTTTCGCACTGGAGAAGCCAGCGACCAACAGCTAGCTCATCTGACTCCTCCCTAACGACTAGTTTGGTCGATGGCCTCTCTAGCGAAGGAAAAATCGGCGACCAATTTACAAAAAAAAAAAAAAAAAAAAAAAAAAA